>NW_016690186.1:10001972-10032642 GCF_001604755.1 Lepidothrix coronata
GCGCACGCTGGGTCTCACCTAAAAAATCCACTGCGCAGGCTCGAAGGGTTAATGACCTTTCCCAAATCTTCGCTCGCGAAGACTGGCCATATAATATATAAACTCTGAAGTTTACAGAAGTTCCTACATATTCTAACAGGGTACTGGAATCTGCTGACATCTACTGAAAGCCATTTTGGAATGATGAGATAATCAAACCAAATTTTTGCTGACCTCTTTCAGTTTTATTAAGGCACAATCAGGCTAATAGGAATAGCATTTCAAAATGTAATGTTGGAAGCGGGAAATGCAAGCTAACTGCAGGTCTTGTGGCTAATCTGGATACAAGACTTTGCAAAGAAAACATATACTTATTAGTAAAGTAAATCCCCACATCTGTGGCTTCAACTGTATCATCAAGTTGGTTTCTGCATTCATCTAAGGTCCTATTTCACTCATTGGCTTTACTGCATACACGTTAACTTGCTTGTGGGCTCCATTTTGGTGTGACTCTACTACTTCTTTTAGTGAGAAAGCTTGAAAGACAAACCAGAGAAGATTTTCGTGTCAACACTGATACTCTGCAAGAAAGGTAACCAAAGAGACTGGGTTTTAGGGAACAGGGTAATTTATTCTACATTGAAATTTCTTACATACCGATAGGGAAACATGACGAATGAGAAAGCATGAGGAGCCAGGGTGCAGGTAGAGGAGCCAAAATTGGAGTTTAACCATGAGCCTTGCTGATTAGTATTTCAGGTTTCCATAAGAGAGATGGTCTGCCAGACTTCCATCTAACCTGCAAGACTTTGTCCCTTGCATTTTAAGTCAAGTTCTGGCTGTGCTCATTGGATGAGAAAAGAGTTTATCCTATTTTCCTGTCTCAGGAGACCAGTCCCACACCCCCCACACCATGGTATTCTGCATGATGCAGCTGTGTGTTTTGGGTGTAACTGCATGGCCTCCCATGGTAAACTCCTGTCAGCCTCTTTCCATTTACTATATAAAGTGCCTATGGAGACGTTTCCCCAGGTAGTGTGAAAAATTCCACTCACCAGTACATTAATGAATGAAGCTTTGACCTACAGCTTAAGAGAGATCCCCTCTCCTTTCTCTCCTTTTCTCCTGTCTCCCATACCCATCTAGTCCAATGTAACCTTTGGAGCCCACTGAGAAGGAAGCCAGTCATAACATTCTGTTTTGTCATGTAGAAATCAGTCAGACTTTTTGTTTTCCAAGCACTTCAATGACAAATTTTCATCAAAACAAAATTCTGGAAATAAATATTTCACTTCTAGGTAATGGTAACATGTAATCCTTTCTCTTCTTCCTGTTGAGAATTGAAAGTTTTTCATACATTGTGAGAAGAGGAATCACAAAAAGGTTTTGTTCTTCTCCAAAGTTACACAGTGGCATTTTAGGCTGAAAGTTTGCAAGATCCTTGGTAATGGTAATCGAAGCAGACTATAGAAGGTTAATATGATAATGGTATTTCCGTGGATAGTCTAGTCTACAACTAACAAAACCCATGATGGATGTCCTAGGTATGTGTAGGCTTCTGTTATGTACTTTGAATGTTTGCTTATATTTCAAAAATGATTATAGGTAGACAGGTTATTTAATCAGAAACATATTAAACATATCAGGGTATAAGACAGCATTTGTATTTGCTGTGTCTAATAGAATAATTAATTATATATACCCAAAGTGCAGATTTACAGCAAGTTTAGAAGATTTTCTTCCTATGTCACAAATTCTTGGTCCTAATAGTATGTATTGACTGTTTTACTTGTAAAAGGACTTACAAATATTTTTACTGAAAGAAGAAATCAAGCTTTTCCACTCTGGATTGGAGAAACCTCTGTTTAGTACATCAGCATGGTGGAGGTCAGGAATTAATGTTTCAGGAGAAAATATAAGTACCAGGCATTATCTAGACAGAGGGTAATTTGCACTGCAGCATTAAGTTTAACTTTGAGTTTGGCTAGAAAGAGATATATGTAAAACTCAAGGCAGGTGGTTTGATACTTTTTTTTGGTAATCAATAGAGTGCAACAAGAAGAACTTCCAAGCTTATTTGAACATCACCTTCCCTCTTGAATCTGGGTAGGCTTATAGCTTGAGTGACCTGCTGTCCGATTAGGCAATTGTAGACTATGAGAGAACATTTCCATTCCCCGGTTTTGAATTTATTACCTTTCAGTGCCATTAAATAACTCTTCACTACCTTTCTGTGTCATGAAAAAGCCCTCTTATTTTATTTTTTCTCTTTCTTTTTCTAGAATTACGAAATGGAGAACAGTAACATTACATGGAATGCAGCTTTCAATCTGTAGGTTATTCCCTGGAGGAAGATACCTTTCACAGCCTTAGCTCTTCACAAGTGCTCTCTCATATTGTGGTTAATTGCTCTGGCTTCTTGCAACTGATCCTCAGATGAGTCCTTTCTCCACCAGCTTCTTCTGTGGGTAGTCTTCCTAAAGACTATGGTATATTTAGCTACCTTGTGAGGGTGGACTTTCTTTCATTAGCCTGGGTATTGAAATGCATCTCCCCATAGCTATTGTTTATACTTTCAGTGGGTGGGTTTGCTGATGTGTCTTTCTGAAAAAAGCTGTTAAATAAGATGCTGAATAATATTCTTTAAAGCTGTTGTGTATGGATGGCCAAAACTTTCCAATCTGAAGGGAAATCTAGGAATTTTTCTTGTGGTTGTCTGTTCATTATCTCTTCATAATGCCCTTCATAATAGTAGGATTTATGGGATTTTAAAAATAAACCTGTGAAGACTTTATTTTGAACTGCAGTAGAAGTGATGAGACATTATTTGGAGATTACTGTACTTGCTGTTGTAGTGAAACTGAACATCTGACTATTTTTTTGCATTCTATATTTTGTTTTGTTCAATGTTGATTTTTTTATATTTACACTTACAGACATCAGCTGAAACCCAAGTCAGTGACTATGCCAAGACAGAGGTGACATTTATACAAGGAGTACTAACAGGCAAGTGTAATTTACTGGGCACTGAGATCTGATGGCATGGCACGACTGATGTCTAAACCTCCGATCTCAACCTTCAATCCAGAGGGCTGCACACAAGCTGTGCGTTGGGAATGTTCCCTGGAGCACACTGACTGGTAAACCATGCCTAAATCCATGGAAACTGATAGCTTAAAACTGAATAAATTTCTTAATGATAATGTGCAGTGGGCTGACCCTGGCCAGATGCCAGGTACCCACTAAAGCCACTCTCTCCTTCTCCCTCTGCAAATAGATAGAGGAGAGGAAAAAAAACAACTAAGAATTCATGAGTTGAGCTAACAGCTGGGAGAGGTCATTTACTGATTACCTTCATGGGCAAAACAGACTCAAAGCGGGGATATTACTTAAATTTATTACTAACAGGATAAGAGCCAAAGAATGAGAAACAAAACAATCTAAAAAACACCTTCCCCCCACCCCTCCTTCCTTCCATGTTCTCCTTCCTCCCCCCCAGCGGTGCAGGGGGATGGGGATTGGGGATTATGGTCAGTTGTTGTTTCTGCTGCTGCTCGGGGAGAAGAGTCCTTCCCTGCTCCTGTGGGGTCCCTCCCACAGGAGACAGTCCTTGATGGACCTCTCTGGCGTGACTCCATCCCCCGGGCAACAGTTCTTCACAAACTGCTGTCCCGTGGGTCACTCCTCCATGGGGTGCAGTCCTTCACAGATGAGCTGTGCTAGCTTGGGTCCCCCACAGGGGCCACAAGTCCTACCTGGGAAAAACCTGCTCCAGTGTGGACTTCCCTCTCCACGGGCCACAGGTCTCCGGCAGGACCCTGCTCCATCCTGGGCCTCCCAAGGGATCACAGCCTCCTTCATGCATCCACCTTCTCCAGCGTGGGCTCCTCCATGGGCTGCAGATGGGTCTCTGCACCCCGATGATCCTCCATGGGCTGCAGGGACACAGCTGCTCCACCACGGGCTGCACCACGGGCTGCAGGGCCTCAGCTCCGGTGCCTGGAGCACCTCCTGCCCCTCCTTCTGCACTGACCTTGGTGTCTACCTTGTTGTTCCCATGTTCTCACTCCGCTCTTCCCTGGCTGCAATTCTTTCTGTACCACAACCTTCTGTTCTTAAATATGTTATCACAGAGGTGTTACTGTCACTCCTGACTGGCTTGGCCTTGGCCAGCGGCAGGAAGTCCGTCCCGGAGCCGGCTGGCATTGGCTCCACGGGACAGGGGAAACTTCTAGCAGCTTCTAACAGAAGCCACTTCTGTAGCCCCCCCGCTACCAAAACCCAGCCACAGAAACATACTACATAATGATAATTTATTGAAGGGTTTGAGTGATTTTAATTAAGGACATTATATTGTTGTTCCGATAAATAAACCATTGATATTGTGCTGGATTGAGGAAGATAAATTTTCTCCAGATTTCATGATCTATTTTGACATTGTCTTTCTGATAAGAATGTGAAGTTGAAATACTAGCATTTAAATTAAAAATTGCTGCTCCTGAGTTGTACTAGTATATGAAATAAAGATGCATTTCACATGTAGCTGCAAGCTGTGCTTTCTGCTATTACTGTTATTATATTATGATGGACATTAGGACTGGAAGGGATGTTGAGAGGTTTTCTTGTTCTTCCTCTGACCAACAAGGGGAAACAATGGCAAAGTATTTCCAGTGATGGAGAGTTTCTGATCTCCCCAAGTACATATTCCAGCACTTAACAGTTGCCGCTGGAAAATATTTTCCTAAATTTCTTTTGCTTCACTTTAAATCCTCTGTGATACAAAGAAAAAAAATAAATCTAAGTAGTCTTTCGCACCTAATCTGCTCGTTTTAATTGTTTTTTTACTCATGTATAGTACATGAGAATGTTTATGCAGTCAACCGTTCCTACATAAGGCTATTGAGCTGTTATTTATTTCAGACAATTTCTGTAATTCTTTTAATTCTTTGAAATTCTCCTCACTCAGGAGAGAATGCTTGCAAATGTAATAAGTAAACCTGCTATTCTCTCCCAAGGCAGACATGACTGTGACATGGAGTTACCCTTAGAACAGACCCTTTAGAGACTCTTTCAACACACCCTTCTACTTATGCAATGATAAAAAAATTTTTGACTTATATCTGAGTGCAATTTTGAAATCACTGAGTGTGTACTTTAGGCTAGTTTCTTCTAGAGCATGTTTTCGTAATTTGAATAGTCAGTCATGCCACAACCCTCATGTTGCATAATCAAAGCCCTTTGTTACTAAAGCTGAGGGTGGGATCGGGATGTGCAGGACAGTAACTATTGCTGGGAAAACTTCACAGCACTTGGAATGAGATGGAACTGCAACATCGAATATAGTTTCTCAACCTCACATTTGAAGATGGCCGATTTTATCCTGATCTGAGTTTTGGATGGCTGGATACAGGAAAGCAGGTTTCTCAGAGGAGAAGAAGCCTTCCTAAAGAGACATGGGACATGGAAAAGGGAAGAAATTGAGGGAAGAGAACACTTGAGAGGTTAGGACCGCTGGTAATGGCAAGAAGGCACAAAAAAAGAGTTAACAGTGTTTCAGCTGGTATACCTTGTCCTGTTTGCTCTACCTGTTTTGCTAGAAAAACATTTTAGGAACACTGGTTAATATCATGTTCTGTTCTGCTCACTGGACCAAAGTCCTTATTATAGAAAGAATAGGAGTAGTATACACAAGGTAATAAACTAGGTAAACTAGACTTTTGAATGAGATATAGAAGGCCCAGAGCCAGGATTTTGCAAGCTTGAAGAATTCAGGTCACCTAATTTGAAGAGGTCAAATAGAGGAAGGCGTCCGTGGTGACCACCAGAGGGATGAAGGCTCGAAGAGAAGACCCCCACAGTAGAAGACTGCACGTGTCTGTAAAGATTCCACCCAGAGACTAGCCTACTTTTTAATATGTATGTTAGATGATGTAACCATGCATCTAAAGTGTATAAAATGGCTTGATTTTGCACTTTCAAGTTGAGCAAGTTTGTCCAGCACAAGCTGGCTTGCTCCCAACATCGAATAAACAAATACCTTGCTACTTAAAGATGCAAAAGTCTCTGAGTAGTTAATCATCCCGAGGTTTTTTGGTGTCACTGGGGGACCCTGAGGAAGACTAGACTTGGAATGGGGAGTCTCTGCAGTGTCAGGAAAGAAAAGTCTATATAGCTGATACTGAAGGACTGAGGGGATGAGGAGAGGAAAATCATTCCAGAGAAGAAACCTTATCTGTCTTCTCCCACAAAATCTCTCTGAAGGCCTGAGAATGACCTTTGAATTCCTTAATCCTGACCATTGCTTTACATCTCTAGACTTCCTTCCCCCATCAAAAAACACATCCATCCAAAAGTCATTTTCACCATCCCTTTCCTATAGCACTTCCCATTCTCAGTACCATCAAAATATTGAATTGTACTGCCTTCTGCTTTAGTCACTTTGCCTTCATCCACTAAAATTTTTCAGTTTTTCTATACTTCTGAGATGCCTTTGAATAATATGAATAGCTGGGACTGCTTGGAAAATGAAGAATGTCTCTGGGCATACATGGGGAAAAAGGAGCAACCTGGCAGTAGGTGAACTACAGAAAAGAGCCCTTCCTGAAAATAGTTTGAACAGCAGGATAAAATTGGCTACAAAGAGAAAAAGCAATGATACCCTGACTACTGTTAAATTATTAATGTGAACAAATAGAGAAACAAGTTTTTCCTCTCTGCTTCAATTTAAACTTTTTCTTGTACCATTCGCAGTGGTACTGAAATAATCATACATTTACACTGTAAAAACTTCTGGCATAATTGTAGCATTTTCTTCCTTGAATCCTCTAATATTAACCCCCCAAAATCCCCTAAAACTCTTTCAATATCTCCTCATAAAGGTTTCTTTTAATACTAATAGCTAAAAAATTTTTAGACAGAATTAAGAATATTCTTTTAAACTTCATGGGACCCCTTTCATTGCAAACATTCAAACTAGGAGAACATTATAATAGCATAAAGAACACTTACATAAATTCTACTCTATGGAAGAAATATAAAGGGAATAAACAATAAATGATGAAGTGTCTGTAAAAAGATCACAGAAAGCTTGCTGAGTTGCTGCCTTTTTTCCTTCTCCCAGAATAAATGTAAAAAAATACTGCCAGTTTTAGAATACACACCACAGTCCTGGCATGAGAAGCAACGTTGGTTTTTTTTCCCTCCAGTGAAGTTTTATTATTTGTGTCTTCATGCATTTATTGTTTACTTGGTTCTGCCTGTGACTGATTCACAAACAGATGGACACAGTGAATTCCTGGAGAAGTCCTGCAGTTTGATTGGATTGTTTATTTGCAGATTTTGGCTAAGTCTAGGGAAATATAACAAGGAGAAAAGCCTAAGGTCAAAATTTGGATGCAGGTGTTTTCATAAGCTTTCAGCTCTAGTGCTGACTTTCCATATGGGTATGCATTTGTTACCATGTTTGCTCACATGGCCCTAGTAATTTTATTTTTATTAGTAATAACCTTTCTTTCAACAGCTACATTACACATTGGTTTTTGTTTGAGAAAGAGTGCCCAACGTTTTTATAAGGCACAAATTCTCCACAATCATGCAGAATTATTATGAGACATAATCTCCACCGTCCCATGATATTAAGGTACATATGATCAAAATTTGAAGCCTCTGCTTCATCAATCACCACAGGTTTGGGCCAGAACATGGCTGAAAGTGAATGGGACCCATGACAGTGTACAACCAAACCATCCTGTATCTCTCAGCACAGTCTCCTTTTAGCCTGTGTATCAATTTCTAAGACAGTTAATTATACACAGTTCTTCCTCCCAGCATTTTTGAGAGATTAAGAAAGACTAAACAAAGTGACTTTGTGCATATTTAAAGCAGTTGTTATAGGCTGGTTCTTTTTCCATTGTGCAAACGTTGTTTACCTGAGGACTGCTGCTCTTAGTTACACTACACTGTAATGGGTGAGGTTTGTTTTTTTGGTTTCTCCCCTCCAAGAGGGTTCTGGCGTGTAGATTCATGCTTATATGAACCCACTCGCTGAATCCCTTTTGTATCACAAGCCCAAACAAATCTTACTCCCACGGAGTTCTGCACACAAGTGCCAACTAAATTATAGTCAGAAATCAGGTGGTTCTGTATTGATTTTCCAGCTACTGGTTCCCCTAAATAAAGGAAACATTGCATTTCACTACATTACATTGAAAGATAAGTTTTACATTTTTAACATTCTCTTGGGAGCAGAAGAGAGGGTACTTGTCCTTGGATTGGAGACATATCATAATTTTACCATGGCAATTTCCATATCATATCTTTATCCTCTAGAATTTTCAACAGTCAGTAAATAATGCACCCAGTTGTACTGAAACAATTAGGATTACATTATATTAAAAATGCCTGCTGAGAAGCATAATTTTGTCATGCGTATCCTTTTAAACCTTCAGTTTCTGAGTGAAAAATTATCTAATCTTGGATACTAGATATTGCTGTGATAAAGAAGCAATGCAGTGAAATGGCATAATGCATAAGGGATAGTACAATAATGATCCTTTCCATATGAAGACCAGGATATGATTTATTTTCCTCAGTTTAATCAGTCATATAAAACTTACTAGTCAATATTGTATTTGATCATAAGAATTATTTTGCTATTAGTATCTTTGATGTGTTCCATGATTTGGCCTTGAATTAAAAGTCTCCTACATGCAAACATATAGTCAAAAGATAACTCCAATTCCAGCCAGGTGGGATGAAGGCACGAAGGAAGTATTTTAAGAAAGCTTTAGTACTTCTCTATAGATGAGACTGATGAACTCATCAGGAAGATAAAAGCACCAGGAAAAATGGTAATTCTATCTACCACGGTTATCACTTCTACAGGACAGTTTGCTTTCCTGGTGTTGTAAGAAATTTTACGGTTTCCAGTCCATTAGGTCATTGTATAAAGAGCAATTACAATTCTGTAAAACCTAAACCCTTCAAAATTCTTCATGTATGGCCTGTGAAAAGCTCTGCGGTTGACTTAAAAATAGAGAATCTTTGCAATAATAAAACAATGTCTGTTGTAATCCATCTCCAAGATTTTAAGCCTTAAAAGTAAATTTTCACTTCAGTCAGGAGGACTTGATTTTTTATTTTCAATTTTTATCATATGACACTGGGAACTCAGAAAAAATGTGATACCATGGCACGAAAGTGTGAGATGACAAAACGATCATTAGACCTGGTAAGTTTTGGAAGCTATAGGTTGCCATTGTCCTATACCTTTCCAAGAATGTATTGGTCATGTCATGCTATAAAGAATAGGAGAAAAGTACATTGAGTGCTGCTGAACTAGGAATGCCATGTTGAGTTCATAAACACTTAGTAAAAACCTGATCTATCACATACAGCACTCTGTAGCCATAGAAGGAAAAATGGTCATCCATCTGCTCCCAGCTCTTGCAATTTCTGGATAGGAGGAGGAAATGAGCATTGAGTGCTGACTAACTGGCTTTGCTGGACCTCAACTTTGTGCCAGCAAAGGTAGCTCAGGCTCCTCTCTGTTTGGTCCGTGCAGGCTTCTTAAATTGGGCCATTGCTGTGCCTGTGGGAACAAGCCGATGAGGAAGAGATTGTAAAGAGGGTGCAAGATCCAAGGCGGAGAACCAGGAGGTAGTGGCAGGGATGCAGCTTTTGGGCAAGGAAGCAGGAATCAGAGCACTGGCTAGAAAGTTGGTGTTATCAGTGTTAGCAAATGGTTAGGGGCCAGGGTGTGAGTTGCAGCTCACCCAGGGCAGGGAAAAAAAAAAAAAGAGGAGAGGAATAGTAATGTAGCGGGAGAGTGGATGAGATACAGAAAGTTGTAGCAATAAAGCTTGGATGAACTTTTCTTATGGTGACAATCACTTTTTTATTGCAACCCTCTGCAGAACAGATTGGATCACTTCTACCTAACAAGTTTCTAACATATTTGACAAAGCTGTTCCTCTAGTGAAAGAATTTCCATTTTTAAAATGAGTCTGAAATTAAGAAAAAACAGTATAAACAAATAAAAGAGAAGCAATATCTGAGAATCATAAGTGATGTAATGGGAAACAAAATACTGTAATCACTTTTGCTAAGAATTTACTGCATGAAATAATATAATAAATATACAGATGTATGTATTTTACTTTTTTTTTTATCTTGCTAAGACCTTGACACTAATATTGTATTACTTTGCATTTCCGTGTCAATATCTGTAACATCGACTTCAACTCTGGCAGGAAAGGTACCTGCCAGAGGTCATATAAATCACATATAGATCTTGTTTTAAGTGGTTTGTTTCTCATGTATGATATATACTCTACACAGAAGATGATGCATGGTAGTTAAGGTGCTCAATGTGTAGTGGTGCTTATTTGTCCTATTCAGTTCACATCCAATACTGATTTGAGGAGACACCTTGCAGGCCGTTAAAAGTTTAGCGGCACTCAGAAGCTCTGTGTCTGTTGCTTGCACTTCTGCCTTACACTTATTAAAGGCAGTTTCAAGCCAGTGGATGGGTAGAATTAGGAAAAGATACATGAGCATCAGACATACTTGTTCCTGGAAGACAGCAGTCTGGGATTTTTCTAGCATGGAGCCATCCTGCCCTGGTAGACTGGTATGTACATCAGCAGCAGACCAGGCACTGTGAACACTTTAGAGGGCGAGCTAAGCAAACACAAGACTTTGCCAGTGCAGATGTGCTTAATGTCTATGCACTGTGGCTGTGTTCACAAGATTAATGTCTCCAGAAGAGATTCACAAGGGAGATAGGGATATCTAGATGAATTTAGAGGTTGAAAGTCAGGTTGATCTAACGCATACCAAGTGCTTATCAGGATTTCTTGCTGTCAGGTTAATGGCAGAGCAGATCCATGTCAGAAGCATTTCACTAAAGGTAAGAGAATACTGGAAGGAAAACTAGGTGTGCTACAAAAGTGAATTAAGCTGAAACTTGTAATGTGGATATCATTCCAGCTAAGGGTAGGGGCAAGGTGAGAGGAGGATTTCACCTAGCAGGAAAGAAACAAATAGTAGGCTTGGCCAGAGTCCAAGTGCTCTATAAAACCTGAGGCTGACCCTGGGACTGATACACTAGGAACACTAATACCAACAGTACGATTAGGGGTGTGGCCCTATGGAGACCCCTCTGTCCCACAGGTAACTAGCCAAGGACAATGTGCATGCTGAAGGACTGAGCATGCTGTTGCCAGACTTCATCAGGCATGGCTGTATTTTTGCAGATTCCCACCAGAAATCAATTGCTAAAGCTGAGCCCAGTATGGGAGACATTTTACTTAGGTAAGTACTGACTCACACCAATCAGTTAGTTTAGCTTAGAGCCAGCTGTCATCTGCTCAAGCTCTCCTTTTCAGATTGAAGAGCACCTCCACTTTTCTCCCCATCAGAAATAGCCTATTTAGAAGAAACTCTTACAGTCTTATTTATATGGCCACACATTTCCCATAGTTTAGGGGCAGCCCTGGAGGAACAAGTTGCTCTTGTAGTAGACTTGGGATAGAAAAAGTTGAAAGAAGAAAGGCTTTTAGGGTATGAAAAGAACCACTCATGCACTGGCTCCCTCTCCCCGGTATGTGATATGCTGTTTGTTAAATATTCCACTATGTTTAATCCCTCTGTGTTTTTAAGAGCGAAGGATAGCAAGGAAGTGATTGTACTGATTTTGCATTTTTACACCTGATTGATAACAGGTTTAGTTATTTACCTGTGCTCAGTAAAATTTTTCATTATTTGATTAGTATAATAAAAACTAAAGTAAACAAATAAAGTAGTAAAATTCATTGAGCTTCATTGAAACTCATGCAATCTGTGTATTTAAAAATACAGTTCTAATTTAACTCTGTTTCAAACCACTGAACCACTGTATGCTTTTGAAGATTTCCTGAACCTGATTTTATAACAGTAACAAAAAGATCTAAGCCAAATAGATACAAAATTTTCTAAGGAAAGCAAGGAAGAATGTTCTGTTGATACAGCTTGAAATATTAAAAAATAAGAACTAAGTTTTCAGGTCAGAAGAAAGAGATCTCAGGAAGAAAATATTATATGCTGTCAATACCAGCAAGCCTTTCAAGAAAATAGGCTTTAGAAAAACAAATGGGAACTAGAGGTGAACGACTTTATAGGGCTGCATTCAGGAAAGAGGGATTACACAATGACAAGAAAAACGATAACTGCACTGCAGAAGTCTGAGAAATTTCATTCAGTTCTGAGAAAACACAAAAGTTCAGGTAACAGCTCAGCCTCTACATGAACTTGAGAAATTAGGCAAGAATTCTCACGTCAGAAGATTTAGTCAGGGACAGCGCTTTCTGCCTGTGACCCTGAGGGAGACATTGTTGAGATGGGTTCACCCTTGCTTGACATCAGGTGCCCACTAAAGCTGCTCCATCACTCCCCTCCTCTGCTGGACACAGGAGCAAAAAATACAGCAAAAGGATTGTGGATGGAAAAAAAACCAGTGAGAGATCACTCACCAGTTACCATTATGAGCAAAACAGACTCAACTTGGGGAAGTTATTTAAGTTTATTACCATTCTAATCCTCCCCCCAGACATGGGAGAAGCTTCTAGCAGCTTTTCATAGAAGCCACCTCTATAGCTCCCATCACTATCAAAACCTTTCCACACAAATGCAATACAATTTTGGAGGCTCTTACATCAAACAGGGACTAAGGTCAGGAGATACATGTCAGAAAATGGTAAGAAAACAGAATTATTGATCATTTATGCTATATTTACAAGTGTATGCATTCACTATGTGCTTTCTTAGTTAAACCCTACTGACCAAGATATATCAAGGAACACTGCAGTGTTGGAATATTCTAGGGAGAAATCATCTGTAATATTTAACAGCGTGCACCTCTGTGAGGATATATCTCTCTCTCTGTCACTTCAAATTTTACTGTGTATCTCATTTGAAAGTGAAATCATGAGCCAGAGACTCACATTAAAGGTACACACTGCAGTGCTGGGAGCTGGGGAGAACCGTGTTTTGTCCCACAGTGGCAGGTTCAGGTTGAAGGGTGCCAGCAGGCTTGGCTTGTCAGCCACAAAGGCTTCACTTCAGACACAAGAAAAAGGTAGCTCAGACCAGAGAGCAAAAATAGTCTATTTTCCTTCAGATCAGCCGTTAATGACTGGGTGATGAGTCCACAGGGAAGAATGGGGAAAACTTAAACATAGGAATGCCCTATGCAATTTCTCAATGTCCCTTTCCAAGACTCACCCCACCATACCTCCTGAACTGGAGACATACTCAAATTCTATATTATTGCAATTCTCTGTGCCTAGTTTCAATGCAGAGCAAGGACCAGCTAATTTACTGTTTCCCTGAAGAACCCATGCTCCTTCCAAAAAGGAGTTAAGCTCCTTTACTGAGCAGATAACCAAAGCGCTGGGAACTATGACTCAAAACACACAGCAGCTGCAGGGATCTGAACAAGGTGGGAGTAAGGCTCTGCTGGAGGATAAGCATTGTGGGACAAGCTACCAGGGAGGGGGCAGGCTGGAGACAGCAGAAACACCAAAGAAACTGACAGCCAAGGCAACAGAAAAATCAGAGAGATATTTTTAATATGACCTGAAAAAAACCTAGAGATGGAGTTTATAGGGAGAGTATTGTTAGGGAAGAGGTTTGGAGATGTTAGAAATTTCACAGAATATTCTGAGTTGGAAGGGAACCACAAGGATCATTCAGTCCAGCTCTTAAGTGAATGGCCCATACAGTGATCAAACCCACAACCTCAGTGTTATTAGCACCATGTTCTAACCCACTGAACTAATCTCAGGGTCAAACAAAGTCAGCAGCATGAGAGGAAAAGAGTTTGTCTCCATCTCCATACAGAAACAGTCCTTGGCCAGAGGGAACTGAGATTCGAGACCTGCCCTCAGTGCTAGTGTGACTGCTCGGGTGATCGACCGCCTCAGGACCCAGCTGAATTGCAACAGTTCAGCTTAGAGAAGACCTTACTCATGTTAACAGTACATCATCTCACCTGGCTTGTTTTTATTGAAGAGAAGAGCGCTTGACTGAATAGTTATGCCTGCGGGTCCACAAGTCAGTAACCTCCAGCAAAGTGATGATGGCAAACAGCTTGGGACAAGCCAGGGCTGGCAATGTCTTCACTTGGCTCTGCTGCAGTCAGATCAGGATGCGTAACTACAGCCTCAATATGCTGATCAACCACTCAAGTAAAAAACGGAAATTATCCTTGGAGATGCTTGTATTGCTATTCTGATGCCTGTGTGCTAAATTGTAAGAATCTGGAACAGCTGATTTTTTCTCCCTTACTTGATCCTTGAGAAAGGAGGAGACCCTTCGTTATTCTTCTGTGATTACAGTATTCAAAAAAAAGCTTAATTTCTCTTTATTAAGAAGATTCAGAATCAATTATTGAAAAACTTCCTGCTGTTTCTCTAGATGAACCTGCAATTTGCTGGATGCCCATCATTGCCATCATCAAGGCTGAATCTGAAAGGAGCTTTGACCTCCCTTTTGTTGAAAGTTCGTGCTCTCTGGTTACTCTCCTTAGCTGTAGGGAAGGCGATGACCTCTCCACGTGGCAGTTGTGCTCCCTGTCACATCCATGGCTCTGCATTGCTACTGTGGAGAACATTCAGGGCAATTTTTTCTTTTCCTCCTCAACTTTCTGGATGTACTGTGTCATGTTTTTGTTCAGTGATTTTTGACGCTTACAGTGTCAAATTGCCCATCCCTACCATTTTGGCTTCCCTTTTCTTTTGGAATGTGTGCATTTCCTCTTGTAGCCTCAGCCTCCTCCCTCCACATCCCTTCCTTCATGCTTACGTGGTGCTGAAGCTGTGATGACTCAGAGGATCACTCTGGGCAGCTGGAATTGCAGCAGAGCTGAACACTATGGAGGGAGGACAGAGGGCTTAGGCAAGGTGTGATGTTGAGCTCTGGGGTTGAGAGACTGCCTGGGAGCCTTACAGGCCAGCTCTGGAACATCTGTGTGTATCTCTTTCAGTTGTGGCTGAGCACTTGCTCCCAATCAAGTTGTTTTAACTTTTTTCTACTGCCATCAGTGACAAAACTGAGGTTTTTCATTTGGGAAAAAAAAAGCAAAAGAAGGTAGAGATCAAGACAGATTTTTGCCAAATTATATGACTCCTCAAGAAAGACTCTAGGAGATAGTTATCTATAATGATGAAAGAGCAGGAGGAGAAAAACCTGTGAACTTGTGAGCTGGCTGTGAACTCTTTGTTGCCTAGAGTGGTACCCTATAGATTTCAGATCTGGAGAAACTATACCCTCTCAGAGAGAAGGAAGGGGTGCTCCAAAGAAGTTTTCCTTCTTTTTGTCTACTTGCTGCAAGCTATACTTTTGCGTGTTAACAGTGATGCTACTCAGAAGGGGTTGTACTGCTTGGTAGTGAAATACAGATTCAAATTTATAAAGCCAATATAATATGGTTCAGGTATATAAAGGTTCTCATCTCCCATGGATTTATCGATGTAAAAAGGCTTTCAATGTGTAAAAAAGCTTGATTTTTGAATATATGACTTGTGGTTTTGATAATGGTACTGTGATACTGCTTTTTCTGGGTTTGCTTTAATAATCTCTGAAGCAGGTACACTGCAAATCTGGCTGTTCTGTAGGGATGAAGCTGTTTGTCCCTTTTATTATAAGACTTCTGTTGGTTCCAGATTTATGGATGACTGATGTTTTCTTGTGTGGGATTTACTTGCGGTCAGGCTTCTTGTCAGAACTTCCTTTCCTATCAATGGAGGGTAATACAATTTGCTGAAGTATGAGTCATCTCATCCTTCAGCAGATTTCTAAGACAGGTTAGATGAATCATTTTTCTTGGTACCTGCTTCTGCCTGCTAACAATAAGGGGAATGTAACAGAGCAGCTCTGATGTATCCTGTACATGTTGTAAGTGTCTAAACCTACTTGAGATGAAACCCACCTCCAGCATTTGTGTAAAGCACACACAATCTATCAACATGAATTGATTTCTGGGTGAAATGGAAGCTATGGATACATAACCTGCTAGCAGAGGTCTGTCCTCCAGTAAGGTAGTCCACACAATCACGTTACCTATACTTGTGACTTTTGTCTCTTCAATAGGTTTGCCTTGTACCAACCAGTGCTCTATGCAGAAAGACTTCCTGCTGTATTTCAGGAGGGAAAAAAGAAAAGAGTATGGAGCCTGATGAATTTCATCAAGTGTATGGCACTTTTCCAGTAAAACCTCTCATGCCTATTCCATTTAATTGGAAAAATCCTGGCCTGTTCTAATTGAGGCATTTGCTATCATGTAGAGCAGTAACATTGGCTATCCTCTGAAACAGGTTTTCACAAATGTCAGGTAGGAAGTAGATCATCTATACCAACTAATATAGATGAGGTAATGATGTTGTGATTGCCTTTCATGGAAGTATCCACTCTTATTCATGGATTATATAAGGAAATAAGGCATTTAACTTTGGTCCTCTGATTTGCATCTGACTTAGATGTTGGCCATAACTTTGAATAGCTGAACTTGGGGCACCTGCATGGTACCAAATCAATGTAAAGAATTATGTTGTGGACTTAATTAAGTAGCAACAGACCATTCAGTAATGTTAATGCACACCCATATTTAAAAAGACTAATTAATCTGACCTGCAGCTTCCTTCATCATTTATTATTAAGCATTTGAGAATACAGCAAAATACATGATGGACTAATCAGATACAGTCCTTTAAAATGAAAATATGGACTACGTGAACTGAAGGCAAAAATTTTAAGACCTGGACCATTCCTTTTAGAATCTTAATGAACACTGGCTCCTAAATAAATGTGATCTGTCAAAAGAGCTGGAGATTTTCTAAAAGTCACAATCTCAAGACTTCTTACTATCAGTGAAGACATCCTGTTATTAATTCTGTTTACCACTAGCATTTTGCAGTCAGAATAATTGCATTTTCCCACATTATAATTTGCAATACTCTTCATGGATATATTCTGCACTCAGACCTTTCTTAAGAAAATGGGAAATATTCTGTGGCTCGCATAACTTGATGCTGATTATTTAAGAACTAGGAAGATATCTTTCCATGGGATCTTTCAGGTTGGAAAGATCTAATAACTACTCTAATATCCTGATCAAAGCAGAGTTAGTAGTGAATTCAGCATTCAGACCAGGTTGCTCAGGGCTTTGTTGAGTCAAGTCTTTAAAACCTTCATGGCAAAAACTCCACAAATTTCCTGGGCAGCCTGTCCTAATGCTTGGCTGTCCTCAGCTTTGAACAATTTGTTTCCTTGGACAAAGGTGGAACTTCCTGTCTTTTAGTCCGATACTGCTGTTTCTCATCTGTCTTCCATGTACCTCCATAACAAGGATTTGCATTCTTTCTAACTTCCCTGTGTTCCCAAAGTCATCTTTAGGTTTAACTAGCACTGATCTTGCAACTTCTGCTCATAGGGCATGTGCTCCAGCCCTGACCATTCTGGTGGCCTTCACTCAACTCACTCCAGTTTACCCATGTCTTGTACTGGGAACAAAAACTGAGAGTAGAATTCAATATGTGGTTTAATGAGTACCAGATAAAGGTACTCACTTTCCTTGGAGAAAGGTGAATCATCACTAAATGAACTGATTTTGTTGATAAAGCCTGGTATGCCAGTGCAAACAGCTGACACATGTTTAGACATAAACATACATTGATGTAGTACCAGAGTATTCTGCTGCACTCAAGGATCTTCAGGCAAACACCATTTTTGAGCCAGAAACAGCATCTTTGTCTAGACAATCTTGCATTGTTCGTGAGAAAATGTGTCAAACCTGCCTGGCTGTCTGAAATCAACCCAAATAAATCAGATGGTCTCACAGTGAGCAAATCTATTGTATAGCACACATGCCAAGGGTAAGTTTACTGTGCAAGCACAAGATGACTTTGATACTTCCCCTTTTCTTTTTTTTTGTTAAAAGTTCAGATATATCTAAGAAAACCTTTCCTAAATAAAAGAATACTTTTCCACACAGCTGCTTCTTATTCATGGAAACTGGCTTAGAAACTGCTTAAAGGAAGAAACCCAGAAACTACCAGATGAGCTCTGATTGCCTTATTTGCAACACAGTGAATCTTCTTCAGCTCTTTTTTGTTGCCAAGCTGTGTGTCCCAGAGGACTGGGTCTGGAGCCAGCCTGGTGACACCTGTGTCCAGGAGGACAATGCAGATGCAGTCACACTGGCCCAGTGCAGGTCTGGCAAGCCTACTATCTGGGCTTTGTGCCATTATCCCCTGGTAGGTAATAAAAATGTTTCCTTTTCACAGATTTATTTAGTACTTATGTTAATTCTTCACACATAGGTGAAGTTCCATAGATAATGCCAGTATAGCAAAGCTGACCAGTTTTTCACTTGCTCTATGGCTGCCAGTGAGACTAGCTGTCTCCTATTTCAAATCCAGCCATAGGCTGAAGACCTTTCTTTTTCCGCATATACCTGGTCTTCAGCTGAGCATAGTTCTGTGTCCTGCATGAGTTTCTCAAATCTTCCAGTTCTTTAATTCCCCAGACTTCTGAAAGTTCACTCATAACTCGAAGCTGGATATGTTCCTCTCTATACAGGGTTTTTGTTGTGTTTATTACTTAATTATAATGAGTTCCAACCTTCTACCCTCCATGCATGTGGCTTTTCCTCCAGTGCTACATTTCCACTTTGCTTGTAGCCTCAGTGTTCATATCCCATTAGTTTTCAGATTTATAATCCTTGGCTTTTGGCTACAAAATTATCCATTACTCTGGTCATCCTCTGCTCATGCTTTAAGTGTGGTGCCAGAGTTTGTAAACACTGGTAAATTAAATCCAATACTCAGCATGCCTCTCTTTCCAATACTTGATATTTTCTTGGATCATGATGTTTGCCACACTGCATTTAGCTCCATCTGTAGTTGGGAGATTCTGACTTGGCTTCTCATTGGTCTTTTTCCTTCTGATACCTTTTGTTTTCAAAGCTGGCTTATATGTCCATCTCAGAGGACTGGTTCACATTCTGAAATCTTAAATTTAATCTGCAAACTATAATAGCTATCTTAAGCATTCATCCTGCATCTTCCTGTAGTTTATGTTTTGCCTCAGAGTCACCCTAGATTGGTAGCTCAGATTTTCTCTCTACCTATCTTTTCACTGATATCTTGCATTTTCAGATTAAGTGCGAAAGGCTATTTAGATTTTATCCAGCAATCTTTAACATTTCCAGACTCCCAATTACAGCAGGTCTTTTACTATTTGTCTACTCAGTTTGTGTTGGGTTTTAATTGGTTGGTTGGTTGATTGATTCTAGTTTATTGTACTTTACTTGCTCTGAAATCCTTAGAGACAAGGATTGTAGTACAGGCCTAATGCTTTCTTAGTCATCACCATGATGTGAGTTAAAACTCTAGTTTTGTACGTTAATGGTTAAAGCTGTCTCTTGTGAGTTCATGACAGCTGCACACATTGATGAACTCTTCTCTCCTCCCCCCCCTCCTCTCCTACTCTATTCTAGATTAATACATCAAAATACAAAACCCGATGGTAAATGGGATGCCATTTCACTGAGTTAACTTAGGACTTAAGCCATCTCAGAATTGGTACTACAGGTACAAAAGATGGTATCAACCTTGAACAACTGTGTTGTACAAATAAAGACATTAGAATTATGAAAAAATGTGTGTCTATTTTCTTAGAGCTCATCTGACAAGATCATATGTAGTTTGTTTCTAAGCAGAAATAGGAGGTGTGGGACAATATTCTGCACTGTAGTACCTGTGCACTTGCACCCCTATAAGAGTGTCTTATAAGAAGAGGAAGCATAAATTTAGCCAAACAGCCAGGGAGGCATAATATAATATCCCAGGTTGCACGTAGAGTGAGTATATGTAAATGTATATATAGGAGGAAAAGCCATAAGCTTGAGTGTAGTCCAAGTTCACTTTACCTCTGCTGTCCTTTGATGCAGGGAGCTAGCAGGGATAGCTGCTGACTGAAGGATCTAATCTTGTCTGTAAAGGAGATGTGACTTAGCAGAGGCGTGGGTATATGGGATGGTGAAGTCCATGGTCTTTTTGCACTTATATTTTCAGGTGTAGTTGTTACTAGCAAGGATCATTTCAGATGCTCTGTGCCACTTGACCAAGCTGCAGTAAGCCTCTGAGAATTTCTTTTCATTGCGAGCCCTGCAGCCCATGTTGACTTTATACATACACTACTTCCTTATGCTTCATGGAGGTTATTGAGATGGGACAAGAACATGAAGAACAATTTGAAAATAGAAGGTGAGGAACTTCTTAGTTTTCAGTTGGTCTATAACACTAAGGTAGCCAAATTTTGTTCAAGTTAAAGTAGTCCTTAAGAAACTTCTGCTCTTACCAGTTAAGAGGCCCCATGAATAAAATACTTAATATTACAAAACCTGCAGCTTGGGAATATGTGGCTTAACACGAAACTATGCATGAATATGTATGGCTAGTAGTCAAAACCTAGTGGACACATCTACATCAAAGTGAGGGAAAATGTGCGGGTCCTTTACACAGTATTTTCCCATCTTTCTAGTACTTTTTCTGATCAACACCCAGATTTTCTGCTAAAACAAAAGGTAAAAATTTAGTACTCAATTGTAGATCTTAAAGTTCAAACATTTGCTGCAATTTATATCCCCTTTGAACCACTTAAATTATTGTCATGAAGTCATTAAATCAGGAGAGATGTATCTAGTTTCTTCCTTCATATTCACATTTTGATGTTACTTAATCAGAAATAAATTTTGTAGAAGTCAAAACATTTAATGACAGGACTGTTTATTTCTTGCTGGACAAACAAGAAACTCTGTGTTTATGTGTGCTTGAGTTAGTGAAAGTGTGATAATTTAGCTTTTCCATATAAAAACATTTAATTTTAAATAAAATATGCAGTTAATGTTTCTGCTGCCATTTGAGATAATTAAAAACATTTTCTAAAACAACACGTCTTTTTCAAATTCCACCTGAAGAAAAATATTTGGAACATTAATATTTAAGTGTTGAAGCAAAAGTAGCTATACAATCTTTGGGATTTCCCCAAGAATGAAATTTCATGTTCTAAGCCGATTCTCTGGTTTCTTGCAAGAGCATCTGTCATATAAACTGTGTTGCCTATGTTAATTTATGCACCATTTGACTAAATAGATCCCATCAATAAAGCAGAGGAAAATATTTACATCTTTTGCTCCAGTGCGTTTTGCTTTTTTTCAAATAATTCTCACAGGCCTAGGGTTTATAATTATTCAGATAAGTATTGGCACAGGTAATCCTCAGCCAGGCTGGAGACTCATTGTAGTATATGCTGCACAAACATACATTGTGTGCCAGCCTGTGTCCCAGAGCTTTCACAGTTTGAAAACACAATCTGTAACAGGTGGATGACAAACAAGGAGAAAAGTGAAGTAACTCTTACAGCAGAAGGCTTTAGTTAAACTAATTAGTTGTGCTACTGAAAGCCCACTGGTGGCAGCAATGAAGAAATGTTTTAAGGAAGACATAAAACTCCGTATTTCCTTCTGTTTCAGTTTCCTAATAATATAACCAAATCTGCTGTCAGCAATACTTTACCAAAAATTGTCCATTTTTTGCAATAACAAGGCAGGATGATCTACCCTGCTAAGTAACCAGGCTTTGAAAGACTGTTGAGAGTTCATAAAGCTTTTCTAAAGCATGGACTGTAAAATAAAAATGAAATATTAGTTTAATAACATTAGACCAACAATTTAATGTGCTTATAATTTTTAAAGACCCTAAGCAGTAAGCATCAAGAGCTGATATTAAATTCTGTTTTCTTATTTCAAAAGTACTTTACATTCCCCAATGGGGACTATAAAGATTTGCTGTTGTATTCCATCTGAAGAGAATCATGGATGACAGCACATAAGAAAACATAAAAGTTAGCAAAATCAGGAATATTACCACTGGCAATATTTTGGTTTTATTCAATTTGATATTAGATTGCCTAATAATTATTGAGTTAGTCTTTCCAGTAAGTCATAACTTCTCATCTCCTGAAAAATCTGTTAATCAAAGAATTTTTGAGTTTTGGGTTTATTTATTCGCTTACTTGGTTGGTTTGGGCTTTTTTCAATGCTTAATGCAGTGCAGATGGATTATAGAACATCTCAAAATCTGTTGAGATGTCTTTGACAAGTCAGTTGTAGTAGGAGCCTAGAGATGTCTACTCCTTCAGCACCTGACTTGAACTGTGGGTGCACAAAGCATACCTACCAATGTTGCTTCACCGCAACATCATTGTATCACACAAATATAATTGTCAGATTCGGATTTACCTTCTAGGCTGTGCTTCTTAGGAGCAAAGCAATCTTCTTCCCAATTTATTTTAAGTCCAGACCGAGGGGATCCCTAAGAAAAACACCAGGGGTTATTGCCTGAATGAAGTAAAACTAAAAGCTAATAGATTGTTTCCAGGAGTAGATTCTTTTATATATATAGCTTTACTCTTAGGAGAATATATTTCTCATTCACTGAAGTTTTTAGTATTACTGTATGCCATTTTCATTTGATTGCACAAATAACTCCATGTATTTTCTGAAAAGTCACTAAATATGTGCATGGAGAAGGACCAGTTTTCAAGGCTAGGAGTATTTTCATGAAATAATAAAAGTAAAATTTAACAGAACATATTTTCTCTCATTCTGTTTACTGCATGCTTTTCTTTAGCAGAAAGCAATACCTCTTTCTGCATCAATCTTTATTGATTCAGAGAGCACAGGTAGTATTTACAAGTTCTATACTGAAGAGTAGGACCTCATGAATATAACTCAGGAGATTACTGTTTTAAATTTTGGGATGCTCAGAATTCTACCTTTTTTTTGTGTCATCGATTTCCAAGGTTAAACTAGGAATTGTTTCTCCCCAACTTACCAGTGAGATCTTATAGCTATGGGTCTTACAAAATGCACTGCCAATTCTTTTCCCAGGGTTATTGCGCTCTTCTTGATGTGAATGGCTTTCTATTTTTAAGAATGTGCACTGTTTTTCAAGAAATAAAAGGCAAAGAACTAAACAGAAACAGGGAGGAGGGTGAATTTGTCTTTTACTCTTGCTTCTTAGTGTTTTTGCAAGGAGAAACAGTAAGACCTGAAGGGTTGCGTGAGACATAATAGAGGCTTCTTTCTAACTGTGATTCTGCCTACGTGGTGACTAGGGCTTTCTTTCATGCTATCACACATGGAATATTTTGCACATTGGCATTATAGACTTTTTTCAGTTTTTGTTGGTTGTAAAGACTTCTAAAATTTCTTCTAATTGCAACTCCCCTATTGATTATAACAATCCTACAATCACAATTTGGATTTTTCATGTTATGCATAACACATATTATAATATAACATGATATTATGTCATACATAACGTGATACCTTATGATATATACAATGTGTTGTAATATCCTCACTTGAATTTTTACTGCAGATTACTTGAATGAAAACTCTATCATGTACATCCAGAAGAAATTTTTGTTTCTGATCACTGAGAGGTTTCATGATAGTGCCTGGAATACGCCTTTACACTCTGAACAAGTAATGTAGTAATTGGTCTTTATGTCAATCAAATAGTAGGTAGCACTGTGAAGCCAGTCTGGCCTTTTGATTTATTATGCATGATTTTGTTAGGCAGAGACTTCCTTTTGGTGAGCTGGATTAGAATCCAAGCCTAGGTGAGGAATGGGGCCTAATTGTTACAGTTGCACACACTGTAGGGCATGCAAACAAAATCACACATAAATAACAACTCTTAAGATAGAATTAAGAGCCTTCCTAATCAAGACCGTACACCTTGGTCCTCTCCTGTTTATGGTGATGCCAAAAGTGTGCGGTCAACCCATCCATCTGCTATCAACCCAGGGATTCTCAGTCCACAGTACATACTCCCTGCCCAAGACTGAGCAGGCATGAAAATAGTGACTGTGAAAACCGTGGACTGTACCCACATGGCAATTTGTGCTGTCCACTCTTCATTTCCCTCTTTCCCAAACACTCCTCGAATGAGTGCAGGAAGCAGACTGTGCATGCAATGAACTCCTCTGTCACTGGCAACCACCCAGTTAATGGTTATTAGTAGCTTTTGTTTTTCCAGGATTGGTTTGATATGTAACGTGTTGGTTGATATATACCATCATTGATATGTACCATGATTGATATATACCATCACTCAGATGGGCAGGCTTTCCCAGGAAAAATGCTGACAACCAAAGATCCATTCACCTCACAGGTTTCTTTCAAAGGATTCCCAAGAAGGGAGAATATATAAAGATTCATGAGTCAGGTGAATTGCCTTGGCAAATTGCAAATAACTGAAAGAGCAATGGTAGATCCCCTGCTGTATGTAATAATATGTACGTATAAAATGTACATGTCATGAAAACCTTGGGGGAAAAATATTGCTCAAGGACAGAATAGCCATATATATGGACATCTTTGATTACTTGTGCTCACATGTGTTAGAAGAAATTAATTTTCATTCTTCTTCCTTCTGCCTTATAGAGAGCTAGATAAAGACCTGTTTGCTCCACAGATTACTTTTATGTCATGTTGAGGACATTCCTCCTTTGCAGCATTTTCATTCATAAAAAGATGATTGTAGTGATTATTGGTGTGACTCACACAATTCTCATCTGACTCTCAGCTTCTTAAATCCTGGTGGATAGTGGGTATTACTCCAGTGCTTCTGGGCCACTGAGAAGCTGTGCACAGCATGGTGGCTCAGGCTCACTGACACTCCACTGTGCCTATCACCAGTCATGCAAATAACTCCCTCCCTGCTTTTGGTCGCACAACCTTTAGTGGAACTTCCATGTTTATTGAAGTCTCTTCACAAGATAAAGATCTCACCTGTTGTAATGAAAAAATCTACCAAATTTTTACTTGTCATGAGGACTGTCACTGTATTTGTCAGTAGTCAGGAAATGCAGGAAATCTGTTTGTAAGAGCTTTTTCCCCACAACACTTGTCCATGCTTTGCCTATATAAGGGAACTACATTTTTACATCTCCAACTTTAGTTGAGGGTATAAACATCTTTTTGATCTAATGAATTACTTGATATTCTACCTCATCCTTTCTGTGGCAGTACTCTCACTTCCAGTCACGAAGCATTCCTCTTCTGAGTAAGTAGCCTTCTAAAATATAGTTCCCCTTTAACATCCTATCTAATGATGATAAAATTGGTGGCTAACCAGAAACACCTACAAGTGATTCCACTTTTTGTGTTTTTACTTATTTTTCCTTTCTCTTTAGTCTGATAAAATAATACAACTTTTACTCTGATATACCTGTTTTCATGGCAGTCTCTTGAAAGGCAGTTCTTTGAAATGGGTTTCCATTTCTTGATTTGCTTTCTAAAATGTTTACAGGCTTTTAGGCATAATTTTTTTTCAGCAATTAAAATATACATAAATGCTTCCTAGGCAGTTCTCAAGTATTATGGAAGAGCATCTTTTGAAAGTGTAAAAGTTCTCTTTTTTCCTTTTTTTTTTTTTTGTACAGGCTCTGCATCCCAAGAGATACAGACATAATCAGTGCTAGACAAAAAGTATGCTCCTTAGCTGTAGGATGAATCACTTACCATGTCTCTTGCTCCTATATCTTTCATCGTAAGTTTAATAGCCTCTCATACTTTCGTATTTTCTTCCTGAGAATCTATATTTATATCTTCATAAATCTTATGCCTTGTTAAAGTCCATCCACTTATCCCAAACCCGATGATTAAAGTATCCTGCTAAACTCTCCCAAAAGTTGGACTGAGGTCATAAAGTTTACTCTAAATTACAGTTGTACTCAGCAGAGATGGAAAGGGCCACATCTGAGGTAAAACATCAGTTGCAAAGGCTCGCTAGACTGGGTAGGAAGAGTTAGATGCCTCAGACTTGCACTAACCATAAAGCTGTATCAGAAATGGATTTATTGGCTTGGTAAGTTGAATTGGGAAATTGTTTAGGTTAGAGCAGAAATTTTAGAGAGTTTAAACAAAATTCTCCATTTTGCCAAAACTTCAATATCTCATTTTGAGACTAAATGAAAGACATAAATTGTCAGTGTTTACTTAAATATACATGTTTTCATGGCTTTTTTGCCCATGAAAGCTTAAGCCACTTTAAAGTGAAAATGAAAATTTCAGGAAGAAAATAGGAATGCATTAGAAATGGTAAAATAAAAGTTAATTTATAATAAGTTAAAATGAAGAAAAAATCAACAGTTTTTACATTGCTCCCTCTAGGTTTTCTTTTTTTGTTTGTTTACTTGTTTTTAACTGCCATTTTCTCAAGATGTTACTTTACTTTTTTTTAAAGTTCCATTTTAATTACATGTGCATGCTAATTTCCTGTTTGCTGATTAAAAAAAAAATCCAGTTAACCTCATCTGATATTCCAAATTAGAACTCTGGAAGTTATCCACTAGGATGCACTAAGGTCAGGATTGCACCTTAATTATTGTTTCACTGCAGGACAGGGATGTCTTCTTGCGGGTCTCAAGAAAAATATCTCCTTTATCTTAAGGTCCATGGTCTTGAAATACTTTTTGGATTGTGCTGCCTCTGCTCTTTCTTTCCAAACAAAAGTGGAGGTCAGTAAGTCTTTCAAAATACTGTCACACAAAGAGGAAATGTTGGTTGTCCTTCTCCTTTTAGTTCATTACTTGCTTAGTGGTACTCCTCTAGATTGGAGTGAGAGACAATTGAATTGTCCCTTTGGAGTGATGGACAAAGACAGGCAGATAGAAATAGCAGAGGGTCTGAAGAGGAAATATTAGTCAACAAAGAGGCTGTTATTCCAGCAAGCAAGGCTTTGTCTGTTCTGGTGTTTCTGAGAGGTTTTCAGACAATTATGAGGAAATTTTTGTGGTATTATAGGACTTCTTACAAATGCAAGGGCTTCGCTGAAGTCACAATGCTGGCTTTTGGAAACACAGCACTCCAAAAGTAGACATTAAAGGGATGACTGATCAGATGCAGGAGACAAGTTCTTGCTAATGGATAATGGGTGTTGGGCAGGATGCTAGGTAATATGAATAATGTCCCTCACTGTTCTTCAAGGTAAAATCAAGTAGCTTGTATTTCATATGGGAGACACCTGCAAGATTTCCAGAACACTTCATGGAGCTAGAACTAAGCACCTGTTTGCTTGCAAAACTGAAGAGAAAAATCTGAGAAGCCATATTTGCAAAGAAAATCTGTGTTGAAATCTAGGAAGCCAGGCTAAAGCCAATGAACTACCACTGCTGTTAGTTATTATCTCATAGAGTGGCTACTTGATACTTATGAAAAGCTTTGGCAGTGGGAAAGAAATTCCAGAGTTCACAGGGCTCAGACAATCAATTTCATTGTGGAAAATCAGGCCAGGAAGCAACTTTCTGGCTATAATAGATACCTTGTCATTTAAAGGTGGAAATGAAGACTTTAGACACTGCCAAGAAGTTCGACATTTAAATGAAGATGCTTTTGCTGCTGAAAGAATGGCGGGTTTGTGGCAGTGGCATTTAAAACATATGCAGTGCCAGGAGGACCCAGGTCTTCCAGACCTACTCAAGCTTAATTCTTCAGAAAACATTATTTGGGTTCCTACTTCAGACATAGATTCATGTTTTACAGTCCTTGTTACTTGAGAAGCTTAGCCATTTTCCTGATCAGCCAGCTGGTAAGTTATCTCTTCAGTGAATATAAGTAATTTGAAAACGAGGTCCTGAAATATTCCATAGTAAAAGCAGAACATCTCTAGTGCTTTTTATCTATGTATTTATTTTTTGTCCCTTCTGCCTAAAATCTCCTTCAGCTCCTTGTCACCTGAATAAATATTCTTCTGCTTACTGTGGCTGAAAACTCAAGTACCACTCAAGTACGTAAATGCAGTATTTGCTACTTAAGTCTTCACTACTATTATAACATAGGCAGTATCAATGCTACTCTGTCTTGGAATTGTAGGTGATATTTTATTCGTAGTAAATGATATTATTAAATTATTTTAAAAATTGTGTCTATATATTTATAATAATTTTAAATAATCAAGCTGTGATGTTAAAAAATTATGGGAGAATCAAAGTCAGTTCATGCACATTTAATTTCTTTAAAGGAGTAATAGGGTGAAAGCCTGGTGTCAGAGAACAAGTGCTTCTTTCAAGGGGACACAACTGATGTTATAGCAGTTGAAGGAAAGTAGACTAGATGACTGACATGTCTTATTTCTGTAATCAGACAAATGAATCACTATAATTTATACAGTTCAATAGCTTATTGCAATTTATTAGTATATTTTGTTGTGCTTAAATTATTTTTATTTTCATTTGATGGATTTATCCTTGAAAAATTGTGTTTTGAGGTTTTTAATTTACATGAAACCAGTATCTGCTTTGCCTGTGTTTCTGACCGTCAAGTAAAAAAAAAGAAAAACATATTATTTCAAGACAGCTATGCTGTTTAGAACCCCTGAATATTGATAAATATATTTTCATTGGTTTAAAGATGATGGTCCACTCTTTCTGAAGAGGTGTGTGAAAGTGCAATGGAACATTTGGAACATACAAACTGCATTTGCGTCTGCTGTCACAGAGGATGAGTCAATGGAAATAGAACACAAAATAAAAAGGATACTGCAGATTTTTCATCAGGATATTTAACTCAGTAATGAAACTTTCATGAACAGCATCTAACGAGGCAAGAACCTCTCATGAAATATACTGGTGAATCTAGTCACATCTATCTTTGAAGTATTTTGGAATGTCATCCTGAGAAACTATAGCTTCTGTGAAAAAAATGGCTCATTGAAACTGGAGTATGGTTAGAGAGAATATAGAATAACATATTTTCCTGGAAGTCTTCTTCAGAAAGAATCCACGTTAAACTTAAGATAAATATGCTTCCCTGTATTTGATTTCTTATTTGTTTTCAAATCTGAGTTCCTATTTGAACTTTTTGGCTATATATAACCTCCTTCTGCAAAGGATTTCCGAAGTTCTGTTCCAAGACAGTAACCTTATGAAGTGTTAGTCATTTTGGATATTTAAAGCTTCTGGTAGAATGATATCTTTCCTATAATTAGATGAATGCAAAAGGCTGAAAGGGACCATCTAGGAGATTTTGTTCACAGTTTAAAAATCAATCTTCTCTCTGCTTGCTGAATGATTTTGAGATATGCACCAAATAATTTCCCCTACAGTGAAGTTTATTGTTATCATTCTCTCATTATGTTGCAGTGGCCCTTCACTTCCCACTCTAGCAGGCACTCTACAGGAAGTTCGCTTTTCCCAGAGTTATGGCAGAGATGCAACACAGAGGGCAGATGACACAATGAAGACTTTGGTCCTAGTCCAGGGCTTGTGCCTTCTGTGCTGAGTTGAGTTCCCTTTACATATAATTTATCTCTGGCAATTTTAGAAAGGTCTAGTCTAGCTAGAAAATCACCTTGGCTATTTATGCCTCTGTTTCCCTGTCTTCTCCCTCTATTGACAGCTGAGAGTCCAAGCTATATGCGAAAAGACAACTTCCTAGAATAGTGGTTCTTGGAAAGGAAATGGGGAAAAATACATCTCAGAGGAAAAATCTGAGGCCAAGTGACAACCACAAGAACTCTGCATGCTATGGTGTTGCCTGCATTTAAGGACTATCTTTGCTAAAGCAGAATTCCCGATTTCTTGAATCCTAGTTGAACATCCAGCATACCATATTCAACTATATACACACATTACCACCATAAACATATATATATATATAATAATTCTGAAGCATTCTAAAATGCTCCACTATACCAAACAGCCCAGGTTCAGTTCTTGGGTTTTCTGCATCTTCTTGGTAGTTGTGCTGGTATTTAATAGTGTTCCCATCTATGACTGCAGTAGAAATGACAAACTTTATCATGAAAAGACCAATGTTATCTCAAGCAATTGGCAAAATGAGTAGAAGTTATCTTGAGATTACCCAGATAATGAACCCACTTTTTGGTTTAAGCTGGGTTTAACCGTTATGCTCTTATATCTTGTGTTTCTAGCTCTGCCTCCAAAACATTCTCTGCTGAAGAGAAAAACATCGTAATCTGCATTTCCCCCTCATGTGTTTCTAATCCAGGCAACATGAATGAAAATGAAATTGCACAGGATAACGTGATCAATAGCAAGGAATAACTTAAGAGCTGATGTGATAAATAATAAATAATTGCAATGATAAATAATTCCATCAAGGCAATCAAACAGTTTATGATGCCACCATTACTCGGAAACAGCATTGATTTCAGGTAACTATAATTGTACCGAACTACAAATTTACTGTGCAGTGATTTTCTTAATTATGATGGTTTAGAGCTGAGAAGGAAGACAATATAAATGGGAGGAAGAGCACAGCATGTGCATGAATCTGAAAAACCTTGCTCTATGTTGCAGTACATTATGCTCTAACTGTTCATTTAATTATCGGGTTCATGTAGTGTAAGTGTGGTAAGAATAGATGGTCCCCATTCATTTAACTGCTTCCCATCCCTTTTCAGCCAACTGTTACACATTTCCACAGCTTATTGCCTGGGCCTGCACTCCTATGTTCCCTTCTAACTCCTCTGAGTCACGATTAGATTTTCTACCCTTTAGCTGCAACTTGCTGGCAGATGGTTTTGGCTGAATTTAGCCAGGCACAGATGCCTTCATG
>NW_016690186.1:10033249-10097414 GCF_001604755.1 Lepidothrix coronata
TTTTGGCTGAATTTAGCCAGGCACAGATGCCTTCATGTTTGCTGTTTTTGAAAAAAAAAAAAAAAAAAAAAAAAAGAAGAAAAAAATCACTACAATTTTACCCCATTTTCTTTTCCTTCACTCTTTGTGTGCATGAGTATCTCTGTGTGCTGTGTCTCCATGAGCATCTGACCTGCCCCCCACCTTTAGAAGGAATAATGGCAGAGATCCATTGTACTGACAATTGACACATGTATTTATATTGGTTTATCTTCAGAAAGACTAGAAGTTTATATGTCATTTACAAGTGTCATATAGTATGCAAAATACTTAGAAATTGAACTAGAATTAGTAAATCCTTCCCATGAGTCTATCACATATCTGATGTTCTTCTGTAGACAAGCTATAGCTCTTTCTTTCATTCTTTAGTGTTTTTCTATAATTCTATTCTTCTTAACTCTTAGTATTTAACTCAATGAAGGGAGGAAGATGTTGTTAGCATTTAAATAGCATGAAGAGAAGTGAATTACCAGATTTTGCAGCCTAAATTTTTGCAGAAAAAAATGCGTGCCTCAAAATAGTTACACATACTTCTGTAGTGAGTGCTGTTCTTAATTGTGCCTCAATTAAAGCAAACCTAAAGACAAAATCATACATATTTCAACACAACCCCTAATCTTCTGTAGAGAAAGTAAACAATAGTTTTCAAATTCTATAATTTCAATCCCTCATTGAAAGACATTTTTAGTAAGGAGTAGAGACTATACAAATCAAAACCAAATCCTGAGTTATAAATTTGAATTTTGCCTCTCTAGCCTCCTACTTGATTTCTGTATATGCAGGACTGCAGGAAATAAATCCTCCCATATCCTAATTAGGACCTACAAGATTCGTCCTAAAACTGGAACTTGGATACTCTCTTACTTGTAAAATTTTTGCATTTCTTTATTGCCACTTTGCCATCTTGTAGAAGTCCGTGTGAAAAACTGTGCTGCAAGGCATGCATCTAAAATAAGGATAAAGAAACATCAAGGGACACCCTTTCTTTTCCACAGCTGTAGAAACTAAACAGTGGCCATCTGGGCATCTTTTTCCCAAGTAATTCAACAATTTTCTGAGAAGTAGTGAAAGAAACAGCAGTACTCTTTTCAACTAATCTCCAGAAATTTCAGAATCTAAAAGTCTCCAGTTCCTGAACGAATCTACTGTACATCTGATCTATTTAATGTTTTATCAGTAACCCATAACTTAACAAACTTCTTTATTGTGTTTCTGTGTTTGTGTTTCTGTACTTGAGTTTCTGTACTTATATAAGAGATGAGAGCTAAAACTGGAAGAGGAAAATAGTATAACATGGATCACTAGAGGCAAACAGAAACCTACAAGGCAATTTATTCTGCTGGTTCATGTTCAATTTGCATTTGAATAAGGTTCATTTCACCTGAGCATCTAACTCTATTTCTAATCTAAACTCACATCTAAATCTAATTTTAGCAAGAGCCAAATAGTTTGGGGACTTGTTATTTCTGCTGAGAATTTTACCCAAAACATGAAAAATCATAATTATAGAAAGATTACTTTTATTATAGGACCTGGTCCTGGTTTAATAAAAGTAAATGCAGATCAGCAATATAGTTTTTTGAACCTGTGCAAAGCAGCCAAAATTAATTCCCTGTAGAAGTGGGGTTGATATACTACCTCTCCAGTAGATTCTTCTTCCAGAGACATAGCACAGAAGATGGTGCAGCTTTTGTGTGAGTTCATGAATCAAAACATTTTAGTCATCAATGTTTTAAAATCGATATAAACCTGCAGTGACTGTGAAAAATAACTCACACAATGTGGATAACCTACATAGGAAAACAACATCAGTGCATTTTTAGAAGTATGGCTACTCTGGAATGTTTGTCACTTAAGGACTTGCCACATAAGATCTGAGTGTTTTCCAAGAGAAACCAATAGCATTAAGGAAGTGTATGAGAGCTTCAATGAGCATCTGACCTTCTCTCCCGGATCATGGCGAAAACTTTGTTTCTTCATTCCTTAATGTTTGAATAAAGCAATACTTGGAAGAGGACATCTTTTGTTGTGACTGAAGTGAAGTAAGATTTGACTCCCACCATTGGATCCACCATCAAGCAGTTAATACGAAAACTAAGGTAGGAAAAGCCGGCATCAACAGCAAGCCAACCTGTAAGGTTTGACTGAGTGCATTTTTTGCCATGTTAAACTATTAGCAGAGCTATCTTGTGCAGGCAAGTAGAAGAAGAAGTTGTCGAACTGGTGATTCGAAAAAGCACGTCAGTATTACATATTTGTTTGATGTGTTTTCCATTAGAAAACACTTGCCCAGCTGTAAGAGATTTTTTTAACATAAACTGGATCTGGACACTTGACAGAGCTGAAGCTACATAAAATTCTGAGTGCTCCTCTCTGTGTTGGAGCTTGTGTTTCTTTGCTGCCACATATATTCCCAAAGACTGCAAGTTCATTTTTTTTTCCAAAAGGTTTGACTGTCCTAACAGCACTAGGGCTGCCTGCAGACATGGCACCTGTATGATGCATGAGGATCCACCTGTTTGGTAATTGCGTTATTTGGTCCTTCTTTATGGTAAGCAGGAAAACTTGAGACTCATCTCCAGGCATATTAGTGGTTATATGTGATAGACTGCTGCATCACTTGGGGTTTCAGCATGAGGTAAGAAACCAATCATCTTTGTTTTACCTTGACATTCTAAACAACATCCATGTGTAGAAAGAAGAATAACTCAAACACATTTCTGTAACTCCCTGTAATCATGCAATTTCTCAGCTTGTGAATCAAAACTACCAAGTTTCTCCTCTGCTCATCCAGTTGTACAGGTCTGTAATGTCTCCCAGGACTTGATGCACACTCTTTATTTATTTTCCTCTTTGTGTTATCCCAGAAAGCTTTGCAACTTTTCACAGGACAGGTTCTTTGATGACCACTTACTGGCAAACAATTAGCATTTTTCTGTGATGGGCGTTAATACATACATATTTGATGAAGTATTTTTAAATGTCTTTAGCTAATAATTGTTTATGAAGGAGATATGCTGTTTGCAGAAGTATCCTCCTGAAAGAAAGGGTACAGAGATGCTAAGGGAAGGAAGGAAAAAAGAGACTCTAGTTAAGTATTCATAAAATTTACAACAGCTTTTGAAAAAAAAGAAAGAAACAATGTATATTTTGAAATTATTTCCACTTTTAAATTTCAAATATTTCCTTTTTATGGCCTCATTGGACTCTATGCTATTTTAGGACATCTGATGGCTATTAAACACAGAAGTGATCCTGAAATTTAGTGTCAATGTGTTTTGCACAATTGGAATTACCTAGTGCTCACTATTTGCTGCTGTAGTTACATGCATTAAGCCTGATCCTGACCTGCAGGATTGGGAGTGCACTTATAGACTTCCACAAAGATTTTTCTCTCCAGTGTCATACCTGATGCCCCTGTACTAATTGAACTGTAAGAGAGTTGAGTATTTGAGACACTTTTTTTTGTTGACTTTTATCCAGTGGGATAATTTACTTAATTATTGTCTGTGCTTTTGTTGCATTTGAGCTGACTCAACCAAAAATTATACAAAGATCTACATCATATAATGAAACAGACATTTACAAGCTAGCAAGATTTTCAGCATGTGGAGATGATTGCATGTGAATGTAAACATACAAACTGTCTTTACAGTATAACACTTTTTGTTCCTAAACCTAAGAAACATAAAAATAATTTTTTTTTCCCCTATTAAACAAATTCTTTAGTGCAAGAATGTAATTTCTTCTTCACGAGGGTCAGTAGTTGAGTAACATTTTGGCTTTTATGCAAATATTTTTCAAGGAGACACAGACATATAAGATATTTATGCACAAAAGTTGTTGCTAGGAGGATTTATCAGACAAATGTGAGTTTTTTCCCTAGGAATTTTTTTAAGCATAAGGAATATTTGCCAGGTGAGGAGTTCTTTCCTTTATTCTCCTACTTTCTCAGGGTGAGTGTTTTGTTGCTACTTGGTCCCTTTTTCTTCATCCAACATCTATTTTTGCAAGGAGTGAAATTCACAGAGGACAGCCAACAAGTATAATACTGAAATTTAAGCTCCCTTAGTGCTTATTCTTTCCTTCCCTATCACTTTGCCTTGGTTATAAACAAAACTTGCAAGATTTATGTTGGAGAGAAAGAAGCTGGTGCCAGTGTTCAGAATATGAATTTCTGGGACTTCCCAGGGAAGAACACGCTTTATTCTCAGGATGATTTACCTCTTAGTGTCAGCCTGTGCTCCCCTGTAGGGTGCATAACCCAACCACTCTTACCTCATCTCCATTTATCTGCTTTTTCTAATTAATCTTCCATTATATTCTCTAAATTAAATATATTATTGCAAATGTTAGCACAATAGATTACTGAGGAAATTCATGGAAACTCAGTGACCAGCCTTTAACCAAATCACTGGCAATCAAAATCTTTCTTATACTCTAAACTGAATATACTAGTTCTATCTCTTTTTTAATTTTTACTTATAATTGTACTTACTAAAATCAGAATTCAAGAAATACTGTGGAAAGAAAATAGTCTTGGGAGTGGATATGGAGCTGGTGAAAATATCTCATTCCAGTTTATTCTGGGCAACAGTCAAATAGCCCCACCTCTTTAGCCCCGTTTTTTAAAGGGGATTCAATGAATAGTTTTGAGAAAATATGTATTTTAAAAAGTTTTTAAAGGTTTAAAAGGCATGAATATTAGTACTTTTTTTTCGCTTTGTCAATAAATTAAATCTATTGGTAAGAATTTTTACAGAGGAAAATGTTTCCATTTGCCACTCTGCAACTCTTGAAAACTTTGAAGTAAAACACAAACAGCCCTGTAAATAAAGGAAATAATGTAAGTCTTTATTTTGCCACTGACTTTTTTTTTCTATTGAAAAAAGCTTTGAAAACTGTAAGGTGATAAAAACAAAAAAAGAAAAAAGGAAAGCATATAAAAACTCCCTAGATACCATTCATTTTATTTCAGTTGAACACAAGAGGGAAGTAAGGGAATACTGTCAGCATTTTTGAGAATTTTATTCCATTTTTTCAACCAGATGTAACTGTAAATCTCACAAGATTTCAAGATTTCAAGGTGCTTTAAAATTAAAGTATTATTGGAGTAGAATGCAGAAAAGCAATTACAGATTTAAACAGCATTTTGCATAGTCCTATTTGTATTCCTGAGGAGGTGGTAATTCATGTACTTAAAGTTAAAACTGTTTCTGAATATTATCCTGGTATTTCTCTGAAATGAATCCATTGCACTGTGGTGATTTTTATCCAACTTTCTGATTGGGTTATCACTAATTTTAATTGTGCTTAAGTTCCTGAGATGCCCATTTTCCATAGCATTCCAATAATGCTTACTATTGAAAGTGTCCAGGAAGCACTGCAACTATTAGACTGTCCCACACATAGTGAAGTAATACAAGTTTGATCCAATCAAAAAATTTAAGACATTTTTAGATCTCCTTACCTCAATAACCACAGTATTGCTGAAAGGAAGATTTCTTATCATTAATATGGGATTTAATTTTTTTTGGAGAGGACACTCAAAATGATCTAAGGATACTGCTCATGTTTCAAAACACAAACACCTCTAAGTTGGGAAATGTTGAAATTAAATCAACCTACCTGATCTTCGTTTAGCCCTGCGCTCGAAGACAGAAGCACGTTTAAATCTTTCTGTAGACGCCCAGCTTCATTTAGTGACTGGCAACAGTGCTGCTCAGATCAGAACCATATATTCCAAAAAACCCAATTTTCTCCTAGTCTTCAACCTTATCTTTCTCCTCACATCTAATGTACCAAATACTATTTGTGCATTGGTGTTCAGACAGAATTGCTTCTTTCCTTACATGCTTCTCAAAGGCATTTGTCACTGTATTGCTCCAGGAATTAATCCATGTATCTGGTAATGTATTAATAATTAATTTGCTCATTTTCACAATTCCTGTGAGGTATTACCTTACTTTTATTGCCTAGGAGCCAAGGCAATGAATATAAAACCTATCCACTTCATTTGGACCTATCCACTTCATTTAATTTCAAACTTTCTGGAGGATAACAACCTAAACTCTCACTTTAGACATTTAAGGAACAGTCCCAGATGACACATATGTCTGTGCACCTCAGAACATCAGACACCAGGACCTTTGGTGTCAGTTCCCCCAGACAATGAGCTTCTTAAATTTAAGCACCTTTCCTTGGCATCATATCTGAGGCAATTCAAGTAGCAGGTTCTTAGGTGCAGGATGCCATTGACATGCAAGGAAACTGTCCTCTCTCCACAAGCTGTCTCCTACCCAGCTCCTGCCTTACCTCTCTGGTTTTGCATTCATAAAGGCAGGGTCCTGCAGCTAGCACTTCACAGTCCCCAATAATCCCCTGTGTTGTGCAATAAGTGGGGCAGGGAAGACACTGAGTGTGATCAGGCAGGTGCAATGTGACAGCAACCCACAGACCTGGGCAGAAGGTAGTCACTACCCCAGAGGTAGTACACCCCAACACAGTCCAGAGCTGGGAAATGTCCTAATTAGCCCAGAACAGGATGTTTTTGTGGAGTTTTCAGCAGCAACAAATTAGGATGTTTCTTTGCTACACATGTGAAACAGGGATTTTCTAAAAAATAAGAATTCATATTCACCTATGATTTTTGCAGAAGTTAAAAGCAATATATCTGTCATGGAAGATACTCCCCTGTTATGTATTAATCACAACTCCAAGGTGTAAAGATGTATCCTTTTGGAGGGAAGGTTATCAACATTCTTTAAACTGGAAAAAATATTTTCCTGTAACCCTCCCAGCTCTTTTATTTCTTTCTTTGTTTGCTTGTTTTGGGGTTTTGGCTTTTTTTTTGTTTTCTGAAAGAATGAAAATATTCAGCTGTAACTGTAGCTGGGGTTGTACGCAGATAATAATATGTAGATATTATTTTTAAATAGATGACCACAGTGAGACATTTCAGCTAAGACTTTACAAGTGTTGTAAAGTTATCTACAAATGAAAACAAGCTCTAAGAGAGCTTGAAACATACTTCAGAGAGCTTGTCAGCCCAGCTTATAGAAGTGTTACGAAGCTAATATCCTCTTTTAATGCTGAGGATAAATAAAACCCTGATAAGAATGAATATAATAATTTGCCATAATTCAAGCAGTTTATTCTGACATATTTTTTGCTAATTAAGCTGTGAGAATAATTGATTTTTCTGTACAAAATGTTATGTGAAGCAGTTTAATGACAGTGTAATTACAGCAACATGAATACCTGAAAAAATGTCATTTTGTTTGACATGTAATGAGCCTTTTGATCTTAAGTGAAACTTTTATATTCTAGTACATGTAAAACATTAAAATAGTACTAGTAATACAACAACAAACGAGTAAATGTTTAAATGTCTTCAAGAACAAAATCAGTGCTGTCCAATAATGATTATTGAACTTAACACGTGGAGGATATTGGTTTTATCTGCTTCTTGTTTTTTAAGCAATTTCAAGCCATGTTCCCAGCCAACAAATTATTCCAAAATTTTATTGATAGCCTGTGGGGATCAGGAACATTTCCAGTCTATCGAGACCACACACATACCCCATTGCTTTCCTTTTCCTTGTTGGACAGAGACCTTCACCGCCTGGCATACCTTGGTTTCCTCTGGAAGAAAACACCAGGAGAGTGCAACATGAATCAGCCAGGTTCCTAAGGTAAATGCAAATGCACAGGACACAGGCCCTGGGGCATGCAGGGTGCCTCTAGACATTGATTCCTGAAATCGAGGACCATTGGTTTCTGAACACAACCAGTGTTCACCAGAGGAGGGGACTAGAAAACAGGTATCCCAGCCTGTGCAAAGAGCTAGCAGCTCCTTGGCCTAGTAATGATTGAATTGTTGTATACTGAGCTTTATTAGGAATAACTGAGAGTGTCTTCACCTCAAAAGTTCTTGTAACATTGCGGGTAGGTAGGGTACTCCCAATTAATTGACCTGTGTTCTCAAATGTATCAGGAGAATGTGTCTCACCCTGGCCTGGGTGTCTCATTCTGACCACTGGTTGCTTAAGGTAAAGGGGGACAGTGCCCCATTAGCGCAGTCAATCTGCCTCTCTGTCCCCTGTCAAATTATTTCCCAAACACTAACTGGATTTGATCATAATTTGTGAATAATTTAAGGGGAAATAAAACCTAATTTTCAACCAGTTTATTATTCTCAAATTAAATTAGTCCATTTCTACTTATTCAAATGCTGTCTTCTACTAACGCTGGTACCTTACATATAACCTTTAATGAAATAGTGAGTCCCAATCAATGCTTGATGGGCAAACATTCTTTCCTCTCTTCTTTTGGGAGATCTTTCCTATTTCTGTTTCACAACTTTGGTCTTTCATAACTTTTATCACCTTATGCCTTTGATGTTTTTTATATTCTTTTGCCTCTCTTTATTTCTCTACTTCATCAGTTTCTTCCATCCAACAACACAATAAAAATGGACTAAATAGGCAATGTGCCAATGGTATTCAGTACCTTCTATTGTTTGAGTTGTAATGGCTTTTTGTGCTTCCTCATGTGAAACTTGAGTATTTGTCAGCTGGATTATTTTCTGAGTTTGTTGTCACTGTACCTCTGTATTTCTTCTTTTGTCACATGTAATGAATGGATAAATTTGTTGGGACAAACTCTTTTCCAATATCAGTGTTAAGAAGGTGATGACAAGTTCAGTGTCTGTATGGGATTTTATTCATTTTTTTGTAAACCCCCCATTTGTCAGCTTCCAAGTTCCCCTCAGATGGAGCCATGTTTGATTCTTCATGATGGATTTCTTCATGGAAAAGGCTTTCTCTTATGTTTTTGACACTTGTCCAAGACTGCAAGCACAAATGTATGTCTAAATTAATTGCTTCACATCATGCTGCAAATATTTAAGAGACTGATTTCTTGACACAAAACGAAGAAAAGAAGCCCACCATCACATTATAAAAACAAACAGTGCAGTCTGATTATTTTTTTTGCAAAATGTTCTTTAAAAAATGCCTTTTAGTGAATTATGAAGGAACCATGTTCCCATTCAGAATGCCAAGCACACCACAACATAGTGTGTATATCACACAGCCCAGCTATGACTGAAAAATCCAGTTTCCCAAGGCATGAGCAATTAACAGCACTGGGAAAACAAAGCAGATAGCAGATAGGAAGAGGTTTCTAGAAGCGCCATGACAATAAGATTTACCCAACAGTTACTACACAACTTTTTAATTTCTTGGTTTGTTTTATTTGCACATCATATACATTTGGCACTTGTTACTGCACTACTTTTCAAAAGTGTTATTCCTCCTGAAGTTGCACGGTTTACTCCCTGAAAAATAAAATACAGCAGTAAAACTTCAAAGTAGTGTTCAGTCATGAGTCAGCTACACCTCAAGGCACCCTGCTGAGACTTCTTCCACAATCATTACCATGATTTATGATAAGGTGGTTAAATATTCTGTCCTGGATAACTCATGAAGGAATTAAGATTCTTCATGCACTTAGAAAAGGCAGAGCAACCTCAGAGCCAATATGTCTGGGTGCTCTGAAACAGTGAATACTTAATGCAAACTATAAAGCAGAACATTGTCAGGACTATGAAAGCACCTCCTTACATTTTTTCCAATTTCCCCACAATGTCCAAACCTCATCTCGCAAACAAGCACTGTGTTGCTGGTAGCACAAGCCAAAGCTGGCAATGGGGCTTTCTAAATTTGTGTACGAATATTTCCAATAACCCAGAAGTAAGCTTGTTGGCAGGCCTGGCTCCAGCCATCAGACATAGGACAGCACCTGGCTAAGCAGAATACTGGGAAGAGTGAAATATTATTATTCTGCTACCTAGTTTATTGGACCCCAATTGCTAGAAATCTGGAATTTCTGTCTCCTATCTGCTCACAAGGGAGTTCCTGGATTGGCAAAAGGATGTGAAGCTACTTATTGCTCAAGGGTGGCAAGGATCTTTTGGAAACAGTGATTGTCATCACAATCCCCCTAAATATCAAATTATACAGGTGGTAGCAGAGCTGGCTTTTATGTCTGTACTGCCCATCTTTTGTTCTGCTCTTCTCCCCGCTGTGGCAGAAAGTGTTTTGATCCCACACCAGCTATTCCACATGGAATCTGTACCAGCATGGAACATTTGCAGAAGAATTTGTATGTTGCCATGTCCTGTCGAACTTCTAAGTGCTATGGGAACTCCCTGAATGGCTCTTAGTAAAAATGAGTTTCAGTTTTTCACAATCTTTCAGGTCCTTTCATTCCTTGTTTCTCTTTGTACCTCTCCTGCCAACTTACTTCAGCATTTGGTCTCTTTGTCAAGATCTTTCCTCCTTTGTTCTGTGTGTTTTCGGCTGAACACAAATTGACAACAAATACAGTGTTTGAGGGCTGACTCTCTAATGGTTCAAAGTAGCAACCTAAGCATCTGCATGGTCTGTCCAGGATTGCCAATTGCTCTCCCAGCACACAGATACTGCTCCTGACACTGGAATATGCATACATCAATAATAATTATTACTGTAGACTTTCAGTACATTTTTAAGCTCAGAGTGACACAAACATTTGTTTGTTCTTGGTAAGTTCTGTGACATTCACCTTTGTTATTGAAGAATTTTAAGGGTGGACAAGACAAATTATCCAAATGCTGTGAAAGCCCCTGTTTGGACAGGTGATTTCCCTAGGCTTATGTGCATGTATTCTTGTAAAATCAGTAGTTTAAAATTTTAGGATAGAATAGAATAAAACAGAATAGAATACGTTTGTGAAACTTAGTAGTCTAAAATTTGTAATGACAGCCATCCATGTAAAATTTTCTAATATAACGTCATAGGATGGATAAACAATACATAATATTTTTAAAAGTTTTTTATATAATAAATTTTAAGTTAAAATTGCATTTAAAATTTTCCATTTATGTACAGCTCCTTTCTTCTTTGTTAAATAAGTGAGGGTTTGTGTTTGTCTGATGCAGGGAAAAGTGATTTTACATGAGAGTACTTAGGTACTCTCATGGATCCATGGTAGCTGCAGGATAAATATCCATTTGAAAGTGAGAGGATGAATTGCTGGGCACTTCTTGATAAGCCTATAAGATCTGAAGTACAATTTCAGAACTGCAGTAAGCCTTATGCAGTTCTGCCTCTGTGTACTTGCCTGTTCCAGCACAGATTAAAGGATTTATTGTGGCCTATCTGCTTTGACAGAACAGTCCTATTCTAGAATTTCTAATATCTTGTGTTAAAGCTCTGTCTCCTGATGATTGTCGTGACAGCCTGTTGCCTCATCCAGAAATCATGAAAACTGATTAAATGGCAAAATGAAAATGAATGAGGGTTTACCTCAGTGGGTTTTCTACTTTGATTATTAAAAACGGGAATAATTCCATTTTCCTACATTGGCCTACCAGCTAGTTTGGCTCTCAACATATCAGAGTATTTTTTTAATCTTTTGGTTTGGATTTTCAGAAACTTTGCCAGAAATATTCAGTACTCCAAGTGCCACTTTCACTTGTTCCAGTTGCCTCTCTAGAGACCAACTCTGTAAATTTGGGGTAAGAAAAAAATAGAAACTCCTCTTTGAAGCTATTCAGACAAAGAAAGTACATTGTCCAGATAGTGCTTATAAATCATAGAGATTAAAGGAGTAAAAGAGAAGAATATATTGATTTACAATATATATGTATATATAATTGTCTGAAGATTCAAAATCCAATATCATAGCAGAAGTGAAAGAAAAACAGTGCAGATTAAGACATTAATAACCCTTCTACTAAGTCACAGGTATTAGAGATGGCACCAGTGGCAGGTACTTATATCTCCTGTTTTATGTCCTTACCATTGTACCAAACCAGCTTTTGGAGGCCAATTTGAAATTTTCAGAGAATCACAGATCACAGAATGACTGAAGTTGAAAAGGTCCTCTGGTGGTCATCTGGTTCAAACCTCTTCTCAAGCAGGGCCACCTAAAGAAGGTTGTTCAGCACTGTTACAGATGCCTTTTGAATATCTCCAAGGAGGGAGAAGCCATAGCCTCTCTGAGCAACTTGCCAGTTCTTGGTCACTCTCACAGAAAAAAAAATTAAAAAAAATGTTTCCTGATGTTTATAGGGAACCTGCTGTGTTTCAGTTAGTGCCTTTTGTTCTGTTTGGGTGCTACTGGAAAGAGCCTGGCTCCATCTTCTCTGAACCCTCCCTTCAGGTGTTTGTATGCATTGATAAGACCTCCCTGAGCCTTCATTTCTCCAGGCTGAGCAGTCCCAGCTCTCTCAGCCTTTCCTCACAGGAGAAATGGTCCAATTCTTTCATCATCTTCATGGTCCTTTGCTGAACACTGTCCCGTATGTCCATGTCTCCCCATGTACTGGGGAGCCCAGAACTGGATCCAGTACTCCAAGTATGGCCTTGCCAGTGCTGAACAGAGGGGAAGAATTACTTCCCTGGACCTGTGCAGCCCATGCATTAGCCTTCTTTGCACATTGCTGCATCATTTTCAACTTGGTGTCCACCAGAGCTCCCGGGTCCTTGTCTGCTTTCTAGCCAGGTAGCCCCCAGAACAAGTTGCTGGTGACTGGGGCTGCTCCTCTCAGGTGCAGGACTTTGCCCTTCCCCTTGCTGAACTTGGCGAAGTTTCTGCCAGCACATTTCTCTAGCCTGTTGAGGTTCCTCTGGACCAGGGCACAAGTGTATCAGCAACTGCTCACAGTTTTGTGTCATCAGCAAAATTCCTGAGGGAACACTCTGCCCCATCATCCAGATCACTAATGAAGATGTTGAATGAGACTGGATCCCAGGGGTACACCGCTAGCCCCTGGCCTCTGACTAGACTTCATGCCACTGATCAGCACTCTCCGGGCTCAGCTGTTCTGCCATTTGTCAATCCACCTCACTGCTCATCCAGCCCACAGCTTCTCTGTGAGGATCTTACGGGGAACAGTGTCAAAAACATTACGTAAGTCTGCTGATTCTGTCTGTTGATCTCCATCTTTGACCATTTCCTTTTGCCTTTTGATGCTAGAAACAAGCTAACGAAGACATTTTATTTGATAGATGAAAGTAGTTACGAGCTCTGTAGCAAGCTAAGCTTTAAACCTGTATTCTCCTGCATTTTCAGTCAGTTCCAAGTAAATGAAAATGGAGGTTTCTGCTATTTAAAGGTTACAAATAATAATGTAGTGGAAGATTTTCTATGTTTGGAATTTTCATATTACATTCAATTTACCCTTCATTGTATTTTAAGAGTCTGTATTAATAAAGTTTATTTCTCATGAGCTGCTGGAGGAAGTAGAAAGGTGGAAGTTTTGGCACCAGGGATGGGGGCATTTCATCAGTTATCAAGTGTGGGAAGCTTGTAATGGAATAAGCACATGAATTGCATATGTTTTGCTAAACCCAGCATTAGTGACATTTGTGAAGTCTGACATTTAATTAATCATCAGTGGGTCCAAAAATCAGAAGTCCACAATTGTCTATGCTATGGTTTCAGGCATATTGCAAATTCTATTTTTTAATTTTATGGTTTTTTAGGGGTTGATAACCTTCTACGATGAGAAAATTTGTTAAATTCCTCAGTTTTGCAAGAGTGCACAGGGCCCTGCCTATTACAAAATATAAAAGCATATAGCATTTTCTTTGGGGAGATTTCATAACCTTAAGGAAATTCAGGAGACAATCATTTTTTCTTCTGGCGGGGAAACACATTTTTTCTTGTTAGTCTTCATACTTAGGAATTATGGGGAAAATTAAGACATATATCAAATCAGCAGATTACAAAGAACTAAGAGAGCAAGAAAGCTGGATCCAACCACTGTTTCTCTCTTACTTCCACAAGGGGTATTTTCTGTATTTGTTTCTAAACAAGATATATGCAGCTTTAATTTAAGAATACTGACTATGCTTAATAATATGCAATTTATTCTGAGAACTCACCTAATCTGTATGTCCTACATTAGGTTATCATCCATACGTGTTAAAATTTGGCAAACCTACCTAAATAGCTATGTTACAAGCAAAAGAAAACCAAAATATTGCAGATGAACTCGAAATTCTCATTTTGGCTGTGTTATATGTCAGGTAACAGTCTTGTTGCAGGAATAATTGAAATCAATACAACTGTAATAAAAGTGCTTTGCACTCTATATCTCCCTTCATGGAACTGAAGAGGTTTTATTCTTCTGATTTTATAACATCATTTATATGAATGGTGCTGAAAAAGTCATGAGTCTCAATCCAATAAAGAGAGAAATGATGCTGTAAACTCCATGTTAGCAATGTAATATAAGCAACAATAGCTTACAGAAGAGGGAGCAAAGGGAAGGTGTGTTGACACCATTGCTCATTTTATTAAGCATTATGTAGGTGGCAAAGTAATTTCAATATGGCTGAGAAACACAAGTACAGTCCTTGTCCTCAAGAGCTTACAATCCAACATCCTCACTCTGCTGGAATGCTACAGTCCTACTGTGCCTTGGGAAAATCATGGTTGCTTGCATCCTTTGAGGAAGGGGAAGAGGGGGCTGCAAACACAGGAACCATAGAAGCCTCCACTGAATGGGAAGGGAAAAGAAGAGTAGCAGTTTGAAAGGGAGAAGTGAGAAGACCTGACCGGACTGGTAGACTCTCACTGGTGTCATGAAAAAACCTGATGACGGAATTAAAACAGCAAAGCAAAATTGATGTAGAGGAGAAGTAAGGACAGAAAGGGAGATGGCAAAGCAGAGTTTGAACATCAGGAGTAGTGTACAAAAAATACCCGTCTCTGAACAGACTATTGTACAGGTACACATATATGTCCTTGCATGTCTGCATTTCTGGAGAAACTGACTGGATTGTTTCTTACTAAGTTGTATCTTCTAATTAGAAATAGTAGGCCAGATAGTTTAACCATTCCAAAAAGAAGGAAAAAGAAAGGATCATTTTTCCTCATTAAAATCTTGTGTATTTTCTTTTAGGAAGCAGTAGACCTTCTGTGCTATCATTGCAAGATATTTGTTAGTCTTGTATACTTTTGCCATTCTATTAAAATCTGTTCATCTTCGATAAGGTTTAAAAAAATCTGCTCATCATTTTTCACTTGCAGCCCCCATCTGATAAGGAGTAGCACCAGGACTGAGAGGAGAGAGGTTTAAATTTTTGCACAGTCCAGGGCTCCTCCATTGGTACCCAGAATTTAGACAGCAAAAAGATACCCACCCCAGAGGGATGACGTAGAAAAGCAGGAATGAAAAACAATTCTAGGCTTGGGGGAAGCCGTGGTGGAAATCTGTAACTAGCTGGTTTGAAGGACTTGGAAAGAAAAGGGACCCAAGGCCTATGGATATGGGGATTTTCAGAAAGCAGAAAAGGGCTAAGGATTAAAAGGTTTGCTAGAACTCTGAGCGCTGTGACTTCGGGGCAAGGAGTCAGGGACTTACAAGCTGAGCAGGCATGTCTAAGACTGAGAGACTCAGAGGCTGCCACTCCCTGCAGCGGAAGTGGTCATCAAGGAGTATTAATGTACTGGAAAATGAAAATGAAGGGAAAAGACAGAGCCTGTGAGTATTTGAGCAGACAGCGGAGTGGCTGAACAGTGTGGGTGGTTTCTGGATCCCAACTTGGCTTGGGATAAAAGAGAATAAAATTGTAGCTCCAGGGACTGAGTGTGAAGAAGGACACAGCAGTAAATATTAGGGAGAAGCTGTGGTCCAAAAGGGAGTCACAAATGGATTACAGCTTGCTTCATTTTTTGATTTAAGCATTTAACTGCCCAGTTTTGCTTTTGGCACTTCCATCCTTTATTGGAATTCATCCTTATAAAATGGTGGGGGTTTTTTTGTGAATTGCAATGATACTGTAAGCAGCATTAGCTTAGGTCCTTAATTGCTCTGTGCAGAAAATAATCACTTAGTATATGCATTAAGAGATTTAAATATTTTTTGCATTTTTTTATCTGTGTTGATATGGTCATTATCTTTTAATTGTAGAGTTACTTCAGGAAAAGAAACCTTGTGGTTAAAAAACAATGGGATTGAAGCCCTTTCTTAGATGGTTAGCATGGAAGACAGGTACGACAACAGTTACACCTATTGGAAAATACCAAATTAAATTGAGAAGGATAAACTCAGGGCCTCTGCAGTTCTGTGCGCATGCAGTACTACAATTAGTTTATGATTCTGCTTTGTCTTTATTTTTATATCAGATTTTTTCTCTCTCCAAGAGTGAGCCAACTTAAGCAAGATTTCTTAAATTTATGATATATAGCAGGAATGATAAACCCACAAAATCTCCACTTCTAAAATCCCCAAATCCCAATCATGATCACAGACATAAGACATCTGTAGGTATTGGTCTTGTCTGACAATTCTCTGCAAAGACGCGGGGATCTCTCCCCAGAGTTAAGGTGTACGTCTCCCATGCTTGATATCCCAAAGGATTGTACTGAGCAGAATATCCACACAAACTTTTAACGAAGACAAAAAAACCCAGTTGTGCCTCCTAAATCTCACTTTTTCTTGGTATGTGCGTAGGTAAAACACCGAAGAGGAATTTTGCAGCTTTTCCCTTCTTTCCAGGCGCAAGCCCAAGCCCTCTAGCGGTGCGAGCGAGCGGAGCCTGACCCCGGGAGTCGTCTCCAAGTCATCAGAGCAGCTGATTAATCACGGCAGGAGCCTGGGAGAAGCAGGCAAACAAGGTAACTAACTTCGTACTTGATTGCACGCAGCTTGCAGCTACAGCTGGGGAGAGAAACGATTTCCAGAGGAACCTCCTCCTTCAACTCGTGGCGTGTCCTCGTCTGGCAGCTACGAGGCAGCCTCTGCCCCTTTCTCCACGTTCAGCATTTCCTACCAAACGAAGCTGCAGTTCAGCCACAGGGCTTTTCCCCTTCAAGGTGCCACACAGCTGCCAAGGGTGGAAGTTGCTGTTTCAGAGGCTGCTGGTCCTCATTGGGCAATGACTTTCATAAGCCTTGTGGCCTCTAAATTCCCCACAGGGGATGCTGACGAGCCTCCTTGGCAATCTGGGAAAGGAAAATAGAAAAAAGATGGGGTTTAACCTGAAGTGGGGCATTCCAGCTCTCCCAACAACCCCTGATTTCTGGAGAAATTCTGTAAATTTTGGTAAATCAATACATTCCAACCTTTTTCCATTGGATATTTTTTCCTAATTAGCAACATTTGTAACCTGCCTGTAACCATTTAAAGGTGTGACTTTTTTCTAAATATATTTATTGAAAGAATGGTGCAAAAAATGCGTGAACATATTTTTATGTAAGCATGGGTGACAGTACTCTTCTGTGATGATATGAAAACCTCACTCCAAGTTAGGAAGTTTTGAGGAGGACAGCCATGTGATTCAGGGGACGAGCCCCACTACATGAATAACAAATTATGAATAAAAATAATAATATTAACAATAATAATATAATAATGACCAGTCTTCACGAGCGAAGATTTGGGAAAGGTCATTAACCCTTCGAGCCTGCGCAGTGGATATTTTAGGTGAGACACAGCGTGCGCTGAACTGAGCCCACCCTTTAATCCTGAGGTTCATCTGCCGGGGCCAAGCAAGCTTGGACAGTGGCAGTGAGGTCCCCAGGACGTAGGTTTGTTTAGAGTGACCTTCTCTTAGATGGATTGCCTTACAGGGCTGACGAGCTCCATCTGCCCGGGGGGCTGGGAATCGAACCCGGGTCGCATAGAATAACTCCCTCCTGAGCAAGCTACAGGCTGGTTGGTTTAAATAACAGCAAATTTGGGATCAGGGAAAGATGTTAATGCATTTAAACCTTTTGGGTTTTTTTTTTCCCCCTGGCTCTAAGTATTTTGTTCAGCTTTATTAAGTAAAGCTTCTATGTGCTGGTGGAAAACCCAGCTGTATCCTGTTTTAAAGGTACCTTGGAAAATTCTGAGAAGCATTGCTAAGGGAGAATGGGTTGAAATGTTCATTATAATAAATTGTTCTTGCTGCAGCAGGCCTAAGTACTGATGACTCTCTTACACCAGAGAAAATCAGAAATAACTCCTCTGACAGAGGGGAATGACAATGGTGTCTAATCTGTGGGGGAGGAAAATGAGGAAAAGCAAGTTCAGATCCCACTGTGGGGGCTGCCATGGGCTGTGCTCTCTCTTTGATGCCCCCATGGACACAATCTCTCAGAGACAGTGCTGCAAGCCCAGCTGTGCCCTGTGGTACCGGCTGAGCCAGAGCATTGCAGAGGGAAGATGAGGCTGAGGAGATTAAACTCCAGCAGGAATTCCAGATGGGATCTCCAACTGCCAGGTCAAACAGCCTCCCTACCTGAGAAAAACAAGGGGCATTACTAGCTTTTCCTGTGGACATGATTGAGTTTAAACAGGCTCACCTGCACCTGATTATAAAAAAAAAACAACACACCGAAAACAAAATAAACAAAAAACCCAAACCCTTTAGTATGGCAAAGCAGAAAGAAGGCTGTAGTTTAAAAAAAGCGGGCTGTGATATTCTGTATGAAAATGAACAGATCTGTTCTTGTAACTGGGCTGAATGCATTGTTTCCTGAAATAACAAGCTTGACTTATTTTCTCTTCTGCTTTTGTACAAGAGTATATCTCCTTCCATTGCAATCAAACTTCAAACTTATTTTTTTTTAATTGAGTTCAGAGTTATCATTTACTTTTAGGTGCCAAGGTTATGGATTTACCATGCTTACCTTTTAAATATTTTTTATCCTTTTTTCCCCATTAATTTAAGGAAAACTAACTAATATCCAAGATCTACCTAAACGGTTTCTGTCGTTAAACCTGGAAAAAAGTAATGTGTAAAATCTACCTAATAAAAGAATTGTTATAATATAAAAACCAATTAAATGCAAAGAAGCAATTTGTAAAGGGGGAGGGAATATATGCGTGAGTATATCCTATTAGTAGGAAAGTGCTGTGTTAGAAATGTGGTAAAGATTAAGTGATGTAATAAATAACACCACAGTCTTTTCAAAATTTGAATGTTTTATGTTTAACCAGTATCAACAAAATACGTTTGGAATATGTTTTGCATGACAAATATCCTTCTACTTGGAGATATGTGTGTGTGTGTATGTTACAGTTTTATTTTAATTTCTCAGCTGAGGACACAAGGCTAGTCTGGATACTTTCCAAGTTTGCAAGCTATAGCTGTAGAATAAACTTCAGTGTAGCTATGCTCTGCTTAACTTTATGATTTGGTTAAACACTGCCTCATTAAAGTGGTCATGAGTGATTCATATCCTTGAATGTCTCTCCTTCCTTTTCCTCCTATAAGACTGAGCAAACAGAAACTGAAGATGTGAGGCAGATAGTTTGAAAATAGACAAACATTTCAATTTTAAAGTGATTTTGGGCCTCTAAGATCCCATTTTTGTTTGTTTTCATGACAAGGAATTCATCTGAGAGCAACACGTTTATATTGAACTATTTGACATAAATAATTTTAATAATACGGTAGTGCAACTACCATCTGCTGTGTTGGGCCATCTCATCCCAAAAGTCCCCAGGCAAGCAGCAGCAGCATCCCATGAACTGGTACTGGGCAGCAGAGAGTGACTGAGAGAAAAATGGAAGTATCTGAGCATCCTGATCTGTCACTGCTTTTCACTGTGGCTTTGAAAATTCCAGCTGACAGCAACATGCCAGATTCCCGAGAGCGAGTTTTTTCCTCTCTGCCTTTTTAGAGTTGTAAATCCAAAATGTAGATGTGAAAAGCCCTTTACTTGGCTTGAGGGTACCACCCAGGAATGAGAATGAGCAAAGATGAGCCCCGCATGGTAAATTCTTTACTGGAAAGCATTTCTTTATTGGACAGAGCTAGAAGTCATGGTTCCACTTGGGTGTGACACTACCCTGCTGTGCTCTGGTATGACCCCAGTCTGCTACATAAAATTCCTTCATGGCTCAGGAGAACTGCTTGGTCTCCAATACTCTGCCCACACTGGGCATACACTTGTTCTGCTTTTTTACTCCTCTGGACATTCAAACATGCCAACAAGGTGTTGTCCAATCCATTAGTCATGGCATCTAGTTTTCTTCAACAGAAGAAAACCAAAATAAATATTTTACAGCACAGTAATCAGGGCAGTCTTTTGGGGTTGAAAGAGATTTGGGCTCCAGTTCTCTCAGAAAAAGAACAGTGCTGTATTTTGTGACCTTTGCCTCAGTTAAGAGCACCTCACTACAGACAGCCAGCCAGCATGCATGTTGTTCCTAGGGTGCTCAGCTGTACTTGGCTGTCTGGGTTTACATATCCAGCTCAACTCAGTTCGTGAAGCCTATTCCAAGACAGTACCTTCCTCCATATGAATAAGATACATAAATGTGTGCATGGTGCTCTGTGGATACCTTTCAGCTTGCTCTCTTCTAAGACATGATTAACTACATAGAAGTAAAACAGGGGCACAAATCACTCTGGTTTGCCAGCCATGTCCAAGCAAACAACTTTGCCTTGAGTAAAGAGATATAATTAGACAAATCAATATAGAGGTGTTACGTAATTGTTTTCTTGGCATGTGCCGTTATTCACTGTCACGTCATATAGGCACGCTAGGAACAAAAGGAATTAAATAAAAAAAAAAAAGCTATGCTATTTCATTTTTTATTGCATGGAGGGAAAATGAAATTTAGAGGAAGTGGGTGTCTTGGAAAAGGAGGAGGAATATAAAAATCTGTGTGTCTGCCTCTGAACCATAGAAATAATTTTTGAATTAGATTTATTCTGTGCTATTCAGGAGGGGAGATGGAGGAAAAGATTAGATTATTTAATTGTACTTTAATGTAGATATTTCAGAAGTCATATTAAGGGGTTTCAATAGATAGGGAGAAACAATCCAGAAAAAAAATACCAATATTGACTCACCTGTGGTCTTCACCATGATATACCAGTGATGTTCGAATTGTGGTGACCCTAATTATATCAGGGAACACCTTCTCTGGACATTACTGAGACATGAAGAACCCTAGTAGATAAATTAGATGATGTGGAAGGCATCCTGTGTTGCTAATCAGTGTAAGTGTGGGAGATGCAGTTAAGAAAAGGAGTTGTGAAACACCTGATTTTACCCCAAAGGCTACTTTCAAGAGTATTATTGTAGTTCAAAACCTGAAAAATGGAATTAAGGCAATGTGAACACAAATTAAGAAAAAGCTTTAGTAAATTTAAAATTCATCTGTTTTTTTCCCGGTGTTGTTGCTTCATCAGTGAAATAAGTATTTTAAAAAATGAGAATCCAAGCTTATCTGTTAACAGAAACCTCCACACCTGCCATCTCGAAGACAGTATAGGAAGTAATCTCCTGCAAATGATGTTGGAAATGATGTTTAGAAAACTCTTCTCAAGTGTGAAAAAATCTCCAACAAATTTTGTAGCACTGTGTTGCAGTTGTAACAAAGGGTTTCTATTTCCTTCTCTAAATCATTGCATATTAGATATTGTTTTTACTTATGCTGGAAATTCCAGTGTGATTCTGTGACTCTCTGAAATTGAAATGTTTATCTCAGTGGCCAATCTAAGCAACTCTGTCTGAGACTAAGGGATTTCATGGGCAGGGGGAAAGAGGATTCTCTCTTTGTCTCTTCCCTCTCTCCTTCCCTTGCTTGCCTCTGTCCTTCCCTTTCTCTTTCTTTCTCTTTCCATCTTCCTCTCCCTTGTCACCTTTTCTCTTCCTTCATCTTTTCTTTTCCTGTCCTAAGACTGACTTGATTTCTTCACCCTGGGAAGAAAAGGGAAGAAGCAAAGGTCAGACCTGTTAGCCTCTCCATCCCTCTCAGCCTCCCCATCCCTCTAAACCTACTTTGGAGCATGGTTGCCACAGTTCACACTAAATGTGCCCAGTCTATCTCATCTTTGCATTAGCTCCAAGCAGTTTTTATTCCTCTTCTGATGCTCTGCTAAAGGTAACACAGGCTGATATGAGCTAAGCTTGGACACAGTTTCCAAAGGATGGAAAAATACCTCTCTGGGGAAGAAAAGGACTATAAATAAGTGTTCCTGGTGATCTAATCTCAAATGGCAATGATCCATTTGTTATTTTTAAATCTGACTATTAGAGGGCTTCATGGAGGGATGAGGAATGGCAGGAGAAAATGAATAACCTGTCAAGTAGTCTGAGCAGTAAAACAATATGCTGCTTCACTGTGGATTTCAGCACTTGCTTTAGGTCCACACACTTCATACAAATAGGAGAGACACACTGGGAACCGACCAACAGGATAACATGACATTTACTAATTTATGCTTCCTGCTTAACTTTAATCGGTGTAACATGGTTTCATTGACTTTGGTGAGGCTGTTCTGTGTCAAAAGTTAAGTACATCTGTGGGACTGAAGTCTAGTTCAGAATATTAATCCAGAAAATACTGGAAACCTCAAATCATTCTCTAGAGTATATGATATGTGAAAACCAACCTTCTACAACTTTTGAAAGCAAAAAATTTCAGAAAAAGAAAAAAAGTGAAATTAACCTTTCTCATTTACAATTTGTTTTTTGTGTACAATCCTTATTAGAGCAGATTCCAGCCTTGCAAAGAACTATATAATTAGCTTTTTTTTTCTCAATTAGGAGATTGTAAGGTTGCCAAAGGAAACATATTTTGAATGTATCTTCTACCACATGATCAAAGATCGCATGTATCTGTGCCTATAATGAGAAGCTCATGTGCTAATGTTCTGTAGTGGTCCAAAACTTACAACTGCAAAAACCTTTGATGTATCACTAATTGGTTTTAGCACCATAGATTAGGTGCTGAAACCAGTAGGCAAGAAATTGTGTGTAGTAGGTGGAGAAGGGATAATTCTGATTCTCACCATATGCTTTGAGAAATTTAAATCATTATAGCATAAGTAGAAAAAGGAGGCAGAACTTGTTGCTTTTTTATTTTTAAGAGTCTCATAGATTATCTGTATGATCCAAAAATATGCTTTATTCTAAATCATTAAAAAAAATCTCCATTTCACAGTTTTTATTTTTGTAGAAACAACACTCATCTTGCCTGCAATGTGCTGTGCATTCTAACACCTAATGTGTGGTGAAGAATGTAGTAACAGGGGAAATATATCTGCATAACACATGAAAAGCGCCAAACCTTTAATTAATTTCAGACACTACGTCGCAAAATAGCAAACTCTAACTATAGACTTCATCTACACCACACAGAAACAGGGAAGGGAAGCAAGTGACGTGGTATGTGCTCTCATGATCGTGGTGCATGTTATATCTTTGATAGATTCTTTGTTATAAGGATTTATTATTTAATCAGTAATGAAAATAATTGGTAGCATTGCTTAAGGATTATTGGCAAGATGAGAAGAGAAAGTTCTATTCTGGATTGAAAGCTATATGGCTGGTCTACACAGAGGAAGCTACAGAGGCACACTGCAGCAAACATCATCTTTGACTTTAAAATATACTCAAATGTTTAGTGGTTGCTTTTTCTTGATGAAAATTGAATGATTTGGATCATTTTACATAAGCATGCACATACTCCCTTCCAGTGTGCCTTGTACTTGTTACCCATCTATTACCAAAACTCAAAATTTTGTGTTTACAGCAAAGGTATGGTAAATATATTATCTCCATACTTCTTAATTAAAAAAAAAAAAAACCACAAAACCAGAACCCATAGAAATGTAGCTGTAAAAGAAGTAACAATTCAGTTACTTCAGTAACCTTTTTCCTCTGCACTGCCACGTTGTCTTTTAAACCATCAATATTAGTTTAAACTTTTAAAGTTTAGCTTAACTTTGCAGGTTAATCTCCCTTATTTTCAAGGCTTGTTTGGGTGTGTTTGTGTGCATATGCGGAAGTTGAGACAGAGCGTTTTAATTTTGTTTATTATAATTGGGATTTTTTTGCATGGCATGTTCAATCCAAGAACCACTCGTTGGATGTTGATTTAAAGTAGATCAGGACTTCTGCCACTCATTCCAAGGATTTTCTCCTTATTGTAAGTAGAGGATGAAAGTGATTGCAAGCATACATTAAAAGTAGGTGTCAACCCCTTTCTATTGCTAGAGCATTAGCATAAATGAGAATTTAATTCACGATTTACAACTGATAATCCTATGTCACTCAGGACTTCCAGACTCATTCTTTATAATAAATACTATTTTTAATGCTACTGTAAAGGAACAAAGGAGGTGAGACAAAATGAACGACTTTGCTGTGTGTTTTCCTTAACGGTGAACTATAGGGTGTCCTCCTTTGATGGCAGGGTGAAAACTGAAGGCAACAGAGATATGTGTCCTTTTGGCCTTGATTCAAATGCTGACTGTGATAGTGTCCTGAAAGTGCTGTTTCTTTTGTTACTTCTCCACTTTGGTGTAGTTCGCTAATTTAATGTAAGACCTTCATACATTTTTCACATACGTTTTTCCCAGCTGATCATCTTACTTACATCTCAGTATCAGCGCATCACACTCTTACATCAAACCAATTTTAATTGAAGTAATTTTTCATCATCATTGCTCTCCTTACATTTACTTATTTGAAAATATTGCCTTCTCCTCCCTTTCCCCTGCCCATACTTTCTTAAACGCACACTTATCAGATAAAAATATTTGTATGTGAGACAAGATTAATATTGTTAGAACACAGGCAATTTTTTTACACAGTGATGGTTGCAGCATCTTACAGATTCCTCATAAACTGTTGAGTTTCTCGTGATATCTTGTTACATGATAAGAACTTTCTATGTGTATGTGTTGTCCAACCACAAAGAGAATGGAGGGAGGGGATGGAAAACACCTATTTTTTTACACAAAGGTTTTATGTATTCCTATAGATCATTTACCCTTGTGTTTGGAGTTTTTTTAGGGTTTTTTTTATTGGTTTTTTTTTTTTGGGGGGGGTGTTTTTGTTGTTGCTTTACTTTGTTGTGTTTTTTTTTAAATTAATAAGGTATAAACAGCGAAGGCTTAAACCTAGAATAACAGAGTCATCATGGTTGGTCGGTGAAGGCAACATGGCAGAGAAAAATTGTTTCTACCAGAAGCAGAATGGATTTGATTTCCCGAGTAGTTTTATATGTGCTTCAGGCAGATCCATTCAGTTTTGCACTGTCACTGTTAAAACGATGGTGCCTGAGTGGGGCTTGGCACTGACTGCTTTCCTCTGGCTGACTTTCCCCTGGTCATGCTGCTGTGCTGGATACCAACCTACCACTGTTGCTGTTCATTAGCAGGGTAGCATCTGGCTGAGTAGGCAACGTTACAAATGAACATCTGCAAGAATACTTTCCTTAGAGCTTGGGAGTTCGGTGCATAGGCCAGCAAGCTTTCTTCCCATCTCCTCCCCTTGCTTATCATAAAAAACAGTAGTGAATCCTTACTCACAGCAGATTTCCTTGGTTTCTCATATTCCTTCAAAATTAGCTTTAAACCTGGATGTTGATTGTTGTTCTCTCTCCCCAGTCACCAAGGTTCAAGTATCCATGGTAATGGCCTTCATCTATTAATCTGGATCACACAGGGATGACCCCAGAGGTCAAAATCCCTTTTTCTTCTCAAGGCTGTAGCATAGAAATGTGTCTATTATATTAGACTTTACAGTGAAATTGCAAAGAATAGAAGAAATAAAATTATCACAGAAGGAATAACTCTTGTTAAATCTTTGCATGTACCTTGATGTTTCTGAGATTTGCTGTAAAAGAAAGCCCTTAAGATACTCTGTAAACATGGAGTTTGTACTGTATGTTAGTAACTGTATGATTTCTGTAATTTTTGTATCCAGGTAAATTAGATGACTTTGCATAGGTTATATTGCAACAGATATTGCATTAAATCTTAAATACACCAGTTAACATAGTTAGGGAGGATATTAAACATGAGCTTGCTAATTGAGTAAGTTTCTTATAAAGAAGACTTGTGTTTGCTTCTGAAAAAGTACCAGTGTGATGTAAATTGCTATTCCACAGTCACAGACTATCATAGTGATGAAAATTGCACTACTGTGCCTGCAGATTTAAAAATAAACCTAGTGTGAGCATGCAGGGAGGGAAAGGAGAGATTTCCCAAAATAGGTTGTGCAAAATGTTTCCATTTTCTCTTTTTGAGGTGGTGTCGATTATGTTAGTATCAGAAAGATTTCTACCTTCTCAAGTTACTCATGATGCTTTCCTCCAGAGTCACTGTGCTTATAGATTGACTTACCCTCAGCTGCCTGTGGACATATTCTTGTGCAATAAATCAGAGCAGAGCTTGTATCAAAAAAGCTCCTGGTAACTTCTATTATTAAATGTCATCATGAGAAAATGGGAGCAACATTGCTGAAGAGTGAAAACAAAAAGGAGAAGAGAGACTTTTGACCTAAAATATAGCAGGACAAAGCACCTATTGCAGTAGGAACAGAAAATAACCCTTTTCCTTTAAAATTGACATCAAAAAAGAGCACCTCAGCCACTAATGGTAAGCAGAGCATTTTCAGTGACAGATCAGGGTGGTCTTCCCCCACCTGGGAATTGCAGCTCATTATTAAATGTCAGTCTCAGACTGTTACCTTCAGCATGTCCCCAGACACGAGCTCAGCATGTATCACCACTCACTGGGAAACCTTCACTCAAGCACGAGCTACATGAGCCAACAACCACTTATGACTCAGAAAATGATGGATCAGTTAGCTCTGCTGTACCTGCAGTAGATCAAACACAAGAGGGATGTTGGATGCTAAATCTCATTCATCAGCCACGTGCGGCGTGTTGTAAAGCTGGAAAGCTTTTATGTTGTCTATCCACCTTGGACCCAATAAGGCTTAATGGGTAGCAGTGTACATCTTAGAATAAAAACAGAGCTGGTTCACTCTGACTTCATACTGTTAGAAATGCTGCAACACCCAAGAGCAAGAAGTGGATTGTTGACATTTAGCCAACGCCCATTCTTGGACCTTACCTGAATCTAATTCTTCTGCAGGAATGTGCAGTGGCACGATCTCTGTGGGGCAGTGGAAAAAAGTACTTGCTGTCAGTTTTATGGGTTTTTTTCCCTCCCATTGACGGAGCATACCACTGTTCCTGGGTTTGAATGGCAGATATTGTGGCAAGTCTCACCACTAATTAGAAGTCAATGCTCTGAAAGGCCCATTCCACTGCACAGGTTGTGGCAGAGTCATTAAAAGAGCTTGTAATTCATAATGTAAGAAAGATTGCAATTCCGTACAGTAGGGTTTGTCTTAGAATTCCTACTTGAGGTGTTTTGATTTTATCCCCTAGTAGTTCACAGAATCACAGAATCAATGAGGTTGGAAGAGACCTTTGCGGTCATCGAGTCCAACCTATGACCCATCACCACCATGACAAATAGACCATGGCACTAAATGCCACATCCAGTCTTTCCACAAACACTTCCAGGGACAGTGACTTCACCACCTGACCGGGCAACCCATTCCAGTGTCTATGAAGAAATTCCTCCTAATGTCCAATGTAAACCTCTCCCTGGAGCAGCTTGAGACTATGTCCTCTCATCTTGTCGCTAGTTATTGCATTCTTTTGCCAGAAAAAAAAAAAAAAAAATTAAGCGAAGAAGTAACGGACTGAATAAGCAGTTGTTGCCTCATCATTGATTTCATGGCTTTTTTAATTCATTGAGCTTGAAAGAATGAGTAAAATCCTGAAATCAACAAAAAGCTTATATTTTCATCACAAATAAGATTTAAATTACAAGTATAAATGAGGGATAGTATAATTATTTTTAACAGTTTAGAAAGCAATGAAAGAAAAATAGAAACAATATTTTTAGGTTTTGAGAAATAGTATATCTATTTTGTTAGTGTTTTAGAACTTCATCTACAGTTTCACTGTTTCCTTTGCCTCATTTTTCCTGTGATAATTAGAGGAAAACAACAAGAGAAAGTAAAAAACTCTAATTTTTGTGAGTCCTTGACTAAAGAAAAGTTAAAAAAAAAGATAATTTTCAAGATGTTTCTGAATGGAAAACATAAAAGTTATTACCATAATTATCGAAAAATAATTGGTTTTGAAAAATAGAATTTCAGGCTTTGTTATTAAGAAAGAAAATCTAAGGTTTTATCACGATATCTTTAGAGTACAATTCTTTTGAATGTGCTATTGAAATGATTTTTGTAACACTACACAACTGTAGTTAGAGCTATCAGAGAAGACTACAGGTTTGTCTAATGGTGGCTTGAAACCACTCAACATTACAAAAACATATAATATATGAGATAAATACAAATAATTTATGTGTAAGAAATGTTATACTCTTTCTGCAAGGGAGTACCCTCATACCCACAGAAAAAAAATAAGAAGCATTTGATTTTCACAATACCTCTAAGTGTCTTTGCCAGACTAGCCTAAGTGCTCTTACTTCTACTGAAGCAAATAAGATCTTAAGAGCATTGGTTTTGTAATACAAATAATAATTTATAAATCCAATAAGGACTGATGGCATCGTTGTTCTGAGTGTCCATTGTTAAGTGTAAAATTGAAATTCACAAATATAGTATTTTCTGCTTAAAATGCATAGAATTAAGATTCTGTATTTAAAAATATGGCTCATATTCTTAGTGAGAGAGTAAGGTGTATGAACTCCTATTTCCCCTCATAGACTTAAAAATACTGAAGAAATGGCGAAAAAAAGTCATTTAATCTACGAAAACAGTCGTAAGAGGTGTTGCCCAAATGGTTGTGGTGGAAACAACAATGATACAGTGATAATGTGCTAATGTTACACAGTATTTTAAAGAAATTTTAAAAAATAATGATAGCTAATCTAGAGATGTTCTCAATCTCTCACCAAAAATACAGCATTGCTCCTGTGGGCAATGGTATGATAGATTAGAAATAAAAAAGGTCCTAAATCCTAACCCAGTTTGAGTCACTGATTCAATATGTGGCCTTGGGCAGGCCATTATAACCCTGTACTCCTCTTCCAGTCTATCTAAAAAAATGTACTAAATACCATAACCATTGTGAAGAAAACTCAAGTGCTAAACTGTTCTGTATTTTTAAAAAGAATTTGAAGTAGCAAAAGAAAATTTTTCATCCTAAATGTATTTTCAGCCTAAATGCAGAGTCCATTATTTTCCTCATTTTCAGCTGATGTCACAGAAGAAAAAAAGTGTTACCTTTTGTCAATATATGACATGATTTGTTAAGGCACTTTAACAGCCAGCATCAGATACCACAGAAATGACAGATTTCACTGTATTTTCCACAGTATACCTGTTGATACTTTCCCCTTTTCTTCATATTTTTTATTAAGAACTGAATTTGGCTAAATCTTGAATACTGTATGTGTCCATGGGCAAGACAGTTCTTTGCTGACCCGTGAAAATACCTGTAAAAAATATGCTTCTCACTACCCTCTCTGGAGAGACTGATAGGCATGCCATGACCATGTCCTGGCTCTCCAGGCAATGATCACTGTATTTCCAAACTTCTTGCACCTGCAGCATGAATATCCATGCTGGTTTTCAGCAGTGTGAATGATAGAGGAAAATAATTTTTATATCATCAATGTATTCTAGAAGTAAAAAAGGATTCACTGTCTACTCGAGTTACCACCCATGAAAGGCATTTCACTGGGAAGGGCATTAATCTAGGGATCTGTGCCCCACTTTGCCACAGACATTCCTTGTTATCTGAGAAAAAGCATTTAATCTCTCCATGTCTCATTTCTGCCTCCGCCAGGAGTATAGGAGGCATTTCCTGACCTCACATGGCTTTTGTCAAGATAAATATATTACAGTACTGAGATTCTTCCAAGGATGTCTCTAATCTACTCCACTAAGAAACTACAACTCAGAAAATAATGCTAGTGGAAGGATAGAATTACAGTCAAATGAGAAGGGAAAATGCAATGAAATATACATCTAGTACTTTGGGGGTTTTGGTTTTTTCCCCCCAAATTTAGCCTGACTTCAGTGATTAACTGAAAAGGTAACAGAAAGGGAACAGTTGTATTTATTCAAACTCATCACAGTCAGCAAGACTGTGCAGAGATAAAAATGAGACTCTCCAGTGTATTTTGGAAGATTTGTCATTGCTGAATTGAAGCCAGTGTAACAGTCACAGTCCACAATGAAATTCATGTCAAGTTACATGATAACTTTTTGATATTCACTCCATCAATGACAGGAAAAAATGTATGTGGAGCAAAAGTGGTAATGGGATTTGATGCTAATATTTTATTCTCTATGAGATCAATGACTCTCCTTCAGTTTTGGAGAACCCTTTCCTGCATTCTGACATGGAATGAGATAATGTTAAGAGGATTCTGCATGTTTTGAGAGACTGTTTTGGAACACAAGTTATCTAGTTCTTTGTATATGCATGAGAATAGGACCAAAAGAATATATGTCACTGAGTATACAGACATAGAAGACTGTACTCCTGGATAGACCCCGCTGAAATTGTTTCTCTGAAATACTGAAGGAATAAAGAAAGAAGATCAGTCAGACTTCAGAGAAAAAAGTTAACAAAAGCTAGAAAAACAACCAAAAAAAGTGCTGTATACTGAAAGGAAATCACTAAATATCTTACAATTTCTTTCTTAGAAGTAAGGAAGAAATAGGAATGCTGTAAGAAAGAAATAGCAAGAGAGAACTAGATTCATTTTGCCTGAAACTGTAATATGTTATTGAATTGTGGAATCTATTTTTTCCTCATTTCAGATCTTATGAAGAAAGAAAACAAAGTATTTTTCTTCCTTGTGCACAAACAAGTTTTAGACTATTCTGAGAAACCTTTTAGTTGGGCATCCAAGAAATATTACCTGCGCATCATGGACATGAAAAATTGGCCAGAAGGTCCAAAACTGTGGTACAAATGTTATAAAACTTTGTAGCAATAGGATTACTGTGGTTTAAGAAACTAGTTCTCCTTCAGAGGGTCCTGTTGTGCACCCCATTCTGTCATGGTGTATTGGGTTTGCATGGCAAGGTTTTGCTATTGCAGGGGTCTACAGAAGTGGCTTTTGTGAGAAGCTGCCAGAAGCTTCTCCCATGCCATCTGGCTCCAAGGCTGGCCAAAGTTGGGCCCATCAGCAATGATGGTAGTGCCTTGGGGATAGTTGAGAAGGGGCGAGGGGAAAATTGCTGCAGAACAGCAGCCAGAAGAGAAGATTGAGAGCATGTGAGAGGAAGAACTCTGGAGACATGCAGGTCAGTGAAGGAGAGACAGGATGTGCTCCAGGCACTGGAGCAGAATTCCCTGCAGATCGTTGTACAGATCATGGTGAGGCAGACTGTCTCCATGCAGCCCATGGAGGTCCATGGGGGAGCAGAGATCCACGTGCAGCCCATAGTGGACCCCAGATTGGAGCAGGTGGTTGCTTGAAGGAGTCTGTGACCTTATGGGAAGCCCATGCTGGATCAGGCTGCTGGCAGGACCGGTGGACCCATAGAGAGAGGAACTCAGGCTGGAGCTAGTTTGCTGACAGGACTTAAGACCCTGTGGAGTCATTTGTCCCTGAAGAATTGCACCCCATGGAAAGGACCCACACTGCACCAGATGAAGAGTGTGAAGAGTCCTCTCCCTGCAGAGATAATGTGTGATGAACTGACCACAGCCCCCATTCCCCACCCCTCTGCACCACTGTGGGGGGAGGAGGGAGAGAAAATCAGGACTGAAGTTATGCCTTGGAAGAAGGGAGGGTTAGGGTGAAGTTGTTTGAAGACTTGCTTTTGTTTCTCATTAACCTATGCTGATTTGATTGGTAATATAATAATTTCCCCAAGTCAAGTCTGTTTTGCCCATGATGGCAATTACTTAGTGATCTCTCCCTGTCCTTACCTCGACCCACAAGTCTTTTGTTGTGTTTTGTCTCCTCCAGATGAGGAGGGGAGTGATAGAGCAGCTTGGTGTGACCAACCCACTACACCTGGCAGACAAATATCTGTATAAGTGCAGTGACTGGTGTTACAGTCTGTTGGTGGAGCAGAAAGAAGAGCTGTAAGAGAGATCTCAAGCCTGTGTTCTCCAGAAATCAATCCTGTGCAAATATAGGACAGACTCTGACAGTTTACACACCACAAGGGACTTGAACAAAGTGTAGGGGACAGTGCAGACTGACACCTTGGCTGTGAGACTCATCTGTCCATCACATGGCCCCTGCATTGCCATTGTGTGACAAAGTTTGGCAGTGCTGTGAGATCCTGCATTTATTATAGAGAGCTAGGCACAGTTACAATATTGGATATCTATGCAAGCCAGGAATAAATTAAATGACAAACAGACAGACTAAGCAGAGCAAAATGTATAACCTCAGTAGACCATTATACAGAGTCCTGGCAAACAGCCTTAGCACTACCCAATTAAATTTTCTTTCACCATACTCCAGAGGTCTAAGTGTTTAGGGTTATAGACACTTTTCAGAGGCTTATAAATAAATTAAGAGACTTGTAAAACTTTGGCAAAGCAAATGATAAAGTAATTGTTTATAATGATAACAGGTACCTCACTTACATGAAAGCCGTGATCCCTCAGAACTCAAAAGCTAGATTAAAAATGGAAGTATGAGCAATTTGACATTGCTGAAATAGTATTTGGACTCAGGTGGGACACAATGATATGTTTCCTAGCACTCTGAATGCAATACCAGGTTGGCTTTTCCCACGCTGTTCCAGACCCTGAGCTAAACAGAATAAAACCTCCAAAACATAAAAAAAGGGGACCAGAGCAGAAGGGCATCCACATTTCTTTGATAAACTTGAATTCTGGGAATTCTGTAATTTTTTGTCTAAAATGGGGTAAGTCATCTTTGACACCTGCTAGCAGCAGTGCCTCTCTAGAGGTTACAAAACTATCTCGAAGTTTAAAATATGACTGTACTGATAAAACTTGGTGGGACTGAGACCTGATCTGCTGAAGAAGAGAAGCAGCATACTGGTTGTACATTGAGCAAAAAAAACTCAACCCACTGGGAGTAAAATGGTTCAGTAAGTTTTTTTACAGGTTGAACTACTGGAAAATCCATGCCTTCCCTCCTTATTGTGCCTTTTTTGGCAAGTATAGATTTTCTGTTTTGGATTTGTGCCGAAAGAAGTGTGGATACAACAGGGATGTTTTAGTCAATGGTCATGGCTGGGCTTCGCGAACGAAGATTTGGGAAGGACTTGTTGAGGAAGAAGAGAACCACCCACCAAGCACACCTTGCACTGCCATCCTGTCACGCAAGAAAAACAGCCTTTCGTCTCACATGCAGCAAGCTCCAGCAGAAACTCCGTGACATCCAGAACAAGTGGTGGATCGATCTAGCTGTAAAAACTCAACTATGCGCAGATACGGGTGATCACAAAGGTTTCTATGAGGCCTTGAAAACAGCATACGGGCCTACATACCAAGTCCAAAGCCCTCTACTCAGGACAGATGGTCAAACGCTTCTGACAGATAAAACCTCCATTCTGAATCGATGGTCTGAACACTTTCAGACTCTCTTCAGTACCAACCGTGTAGTCCAAGACTCAGCAATTCAGTCCATCACACAACAACCAGTAAAGTATGAATTAGATACTGCCCCCACTTTAGGAGAAACCCTCAAGGCCATACATCAGGTGAAAATCGGCAAGGCAGCTGGGATTGATGGAATTCCACCCGAAGTCTGGAAACATGGGGGCCTTGCACTTCACACCAAATTTCATGAGTTTGTACTGCACTGTTGGGAACTCGGTGAACTACCATCAGACCTTCGTGATGCAGTCATAATCACCTTGTATAAGAAGAAAGGAATTAAATCAGATTGCTCAAACTATCGTGGTATTACTCTGCTCTCCATTGCTGGCAAAATCCTGGCAAGAATACTCTTGAACAGACTAATACCCACTATAGCAGAAGGAATCCTTCCTGAAAGTCAGTGTGGTTTTAGTCAACGGTAAGCAGTAACTAAAGGCCTTTTCTGCCTCTCATCCCACCCTTCTAGCGATCAGGCTGGAGGTGCATAAGAAGCTGGGAGGAGACACAGCTGGGACAGCTGACTCCAACTGACCAAAGGCATATTCCATACCATATAGCCTTGTGCTTGGCGTATACAGATGGGGGAACAAGAAGGGAGTGGGGGAAATTTGAAGTGATGGCATTTGTCATCCCATGTAACAATGAAGTGTGATGGAGCTCAGCTTTCCTGGAGATGGCTGAACACCTGTCTGACTATGGGAAGTAACAACTGTTTTGGTTAAAGGGAAACTAGCTACTACCTGACAGTAAGTGTTTATATTAGATGTGGAAAGTTTTATTGTCTTAGAGCATTTTTAAAGAAAATTATGACAGTATTCCAAGTACTATTTATTATCTTTAATATACATACACAAGCCCTCTCGGTTTCTTGCATGTTCACCCTACATGAAACTGTATCTTAATTTTCCATCCAAAAAATGACTAAAACTTTGAATCCAATAACCTGGTCTTTTACATGCAATAGCTTAGAGTTTTAGTGCAACACTTCCCTGCAAGTCCTTATCAGCTAGAGCTCTTACCTGCACTTCACAGATGAGAATTAAACTGGCATGAGGGAATAAAGGGATGATAGTAGAGTTGTATATAAATTTGCTTCGGAATCTCCTTACATATTACAGTGTCCTTAGCACTCTGCATCACTGAGCCCTTTATCAGTCTTAAGCAGTGTTCCCTGTATGTCCTGCTCTGAGGAAATGTGCATTTTGAGTGCTAAAAATATTTTTCCTGTTTGGATTTTTTATTTTTACTATATAAAAATACTGTAATGATTAAGGTGAAGACACTAGCTTAAAAAAATCCCACCTCTCATACAAAAAATACAGCAGAGGTTTCAGATATTTTATGAGATTGAAGGAACCTGTGTGTTCTGGAAAACAAGAAACATTGTTGACAGTTGGAAAGGAGTTAATCACAGGTGCTACTACAAAGTGAAAATAAAACTACAGATAGTATTACATAGCAATTTATTACATCACTATAACCTGTTTCCCCACATGTGGGATGACAGTTTTCTCTTCTGCTACAGCATTTGCAGAAGCACTCTAATTCATAAATGTCATTAATAAAAATAACTTCACAATCCCATTTCATTAAAATTGTGCATTAGTCAGTGCATTCTACAAACGTTAATGGATTTGTCTCTTTGGACTGCTCACTTTCAGTACCTCATGAACACTCAGTACTTGAGATGCAACAGCTATTTGCACTTGGCTGGGTAAGTCATAAGGCAGTATTTTTTGCATGAGGCTTAATAAATGTGTTGGTGTACATATTGGTGCTTGTAAATGTAAAATTTTATCTCCATGTGAATATTCATGCATTTTATATTGATATTTGCTTCCTGTAAATAGCTGTGCAAGCAAAACTCTATTTTATTAGTATTTGAAGAAGGTTAATAGATAGAAGAGACAGTATGTTGGAGGTAAATAATTTGAATATTTGTTGTAATTTTCAGACTAAATGTTTGTCAAGATTTTCCTAGCCTTGCTTAAGAACAGCTTCCCTGTAAATAAATGGAGAGTTTCTCCCATACCCACCTCCTTGCTTCTAGGAGGAAGTTCAGAAACCCTGTTTTCCCAACATATGTTGTCAGGTCTGACCTATTGTATCTAGCAAACCCAGCCAGCTCTCCAGGGGACATCAGACTGTAGGAAAAATGTCAAGAAAGGCAGCATATGTGGAGCATAAGAGGTGAAACAGAAAGCCTTTGTGTTACTTCTAATGTGCTTCTAAAATAGAAATTTCCATCCCAAGCTGACACATTTTATATCCACATGATTTTGAATATTTGATGTCTATTCCCTTGGTATTGACCTTGCTCCCTACAGCTATCTACAGCCCACTCTTTCTGAATTTATAACAGAAATGGAGTTGTAAAACAAAATCACATACTTGTAAGTAAGCTCTGCTTCGTATTTGATGTGCTGCTACAGCTGTATCACAACAGCCATGCTAGATTTGACATTCTTGAGGCCCAACATTTGTCCATCCAGTGACAAAAAGCTATTCAATTGTCTGAAATTCCTAATGGGGTCCTTTGGAGAGCAGGTGGACTTTTGTACCAGGGCAGCCTCTGTGTCTTCCCCACCCAGTTCATCTGTGATATTCAGTGTTGCAGAGGGAGGTTAACCAGGTGCTTGGGGCTCTCTGCCACTGTCCCACCATGAAGAAGCTCCTGCTGGGCACTTGACTTTTGCTCTTGGATGGGAGAACTGTACCCTGGGGCAGCCAGGTGTCAGTGGAGGAAGAGCAAGGGGCATGGGCAGCTTCTGCTGCACTTCTGTAGTTCAAATGCCACCATGCCAGCTCCTAACAATGAGATCACAGCCACGCTCTGTTAGCTTAGGAGCTGAATGAAGCTTCACAGTCCAGGACACAGACAATTAACCTGACCTTTACTTGCAACTACAGGAGATGTCCTGGTACCCTGGTGGTATTCATTTCCCTCCCTCATCTCCAAATGATTATTAGCATTTAATAAAGTGTAATTTCACTACTGGGCAGTCTCTCTGGGATATTAAATGGCTATGTGAAATCCCCATGGGCAGCATGACATGATTTTCCAGGCAGGCTAAGTATAAATGTGAGGACTTTATGATTCTTCTGTCTTTCCACAAATCAGTGAGTATCCAAATGACATTGCTTGTCAGCTTTTCAGAGATCATACAGAGGCTCTAGTGCACAAACCTCTTTGCCAAGCTCTGCCAGACAACTGGTGGGTCAGCAGCAACAGAGAGGGAGCACATGTGCGCCAGGGACAGAGGAAAGCAGCCAAAACCAAGTGCTCTCTAGCCCACAATCTACTCAAATGCTGGAACAGCATTAATGTCTTCCTGACTCCCTATCCCCTCCAAAGAGGAGCCTTGCCAAGCATGACCTGGTGGGACCATGCTGCTAGCCTGCCTTCTGGAGTCCCCTGCTCAGGCAGGAGAATTTGAAGGAGAATGAGAATTAGGAGATGAAAGATCACAACAGAGGAAAACACGGTCTTGAAGCCAAAAATTGTGGTGCACGAGCCATGCCTTTTTGAATGTTAAAGTCAAGAGCTTGTGGATTTGGATACGGGAGGAGCACCCATGACACCTCTTTCAGCTGCTGCTTCTCAGCTGTCAAGGACTTTCACTTCACTGGAGAAATCACTGGCTGGGGACCACTGACCAAAGCAAATCCTTTTGCTTTTGAAGCTGTCTAATTTGAGCACATGCCTCACCAGTTATGGGTAATTACACGAGAAGTTATTGAGGAAGCATAAGAAATATGCGAACTTGGTGTGTTGCACACTGAAGCAACAGCATTGTCTGGAGAGTGATCCCCTGCTTTGCTACAATCTCACTTGTTACAATCTCTCAATAAAATAAATCACTCAACGGGCAACGTATAATGCAATCTAAAGTAGGATGGTTCTCACTGTTTGTAATTCAAATTGGATATACCCTTATTTCCCTCTTTGCCAGACCTATCAAGGGCTTAATAGCTTTCTTATGCTTGCATGATTATTTCAAATCACCTTTTAAGTAACTTAAATTTTTACCTTCAGATATGTTGGGTCATGCTTGAACTTGCAAACATACTATTTAAAAGCTTTACTTTGATAATAGATTTTATATATGATTTGCAAAATGAAACACAACATCTACCTCTTAGACCCTGAGACTGATACCTTTTCCTCTGTGTTGGCTATCTTCACCTCAAGAATTGTCTCTGCCTGCTGCGTTACTTTCATTTTGTCCTCTCTTTTTGTCATTTCAAAGATCAGTGAGCAATGGCTACATCATTCTTTGAACCACTCTGCTTCCACATTGCTTCTGCTCTATGTTCACAGTAAATGCTGTACCAACCACACTGTGATCTCTGTTACAAATCTTCACCCCTCTGGTTAATCCTGCTCGGCTGCTGACGGAGATGATACTGCTGTGCTATCCGACTGCTCTATCCCTCACATACTTTCATCTTGCTAGTGAGATTTTGTGACAAATGCACAACATCCGCATGATAAACAGCTGTGATTTTTTTCATTTGGTGAAGTTCAGTGCGTTGCTCCTAAGGATGATGAGCAAACATTGGGAGCTTTAGTGCAGAAATATGTTAGTCTACTTTCCTCTCTCCCACTCTTCTCTTAAATGATCTGACTTTCTAATCTCCTTGTGTTTGGCTATTAGCTAGAAATTCTCCATGTTTACATGGATTTCCCATGTCCTTATTTCCATTCCTTATTCCATTCCAGTTCAGTCCTTATTTCCATTTAACCCTTCAAGGTCCATTTTGGAGGACAGACAATTCAACTCGTTACTGAAATTGTACCAAGTTTATACACCCCTTGCCACAATCTGCCCCACAGCCCATGGTGTTTCTCCTGGCTGCAACTGCTTCTCTGATGAATGCCATGGCAGAGGCATGGTTCAGCAGCCAGGCCTATCTTCATCTATCGCTTCTCTAAATTCTGTTCAGCCTTGGACCAGAATGCCAACTTAGAAAGGTGCAGAGGAATGGTGTAATTCACTCCAGGCTATCTGACTAAGTCTGGATCCACACGCACTCAACTCCTCTCTGAAAAGGAGTTTAGAATGCAAGGGGATCTTTTCTGAATCTCATGACTCAACAGGAGGGTCTCCCTGACGGTTTTGGCTGACTTTGTCTGCTATGTAGTACCTTGACATAGAATGTTGTTAAACCACTGTAACATTTACTTTCAAACTTTGCTAAATCACAGGTTTGGATCAATAAACATTGCTACTTCTAGCAAGTGAAGTGAGTCGCTCCATCCGTGACACTAAACCGTTTGGTAAGAGAAGACATGAAGAAAACACATTAACATAGGAAAACAATGAAATATATCTGCCGTTACTGGTGAAAACCAACTCTGCTTCCATCTGGAATAAGTCAGTGAGGGCCAAGACCCAACTCTTTGGGGTTTATGTAGGTGTTTCTACAGTTGTTGCAAAATATCTTCTTAACCCGAAAATTGAATAATCAAGCCTTTGCAAGGTGAAAACCACCTGGAGTTGTCCTGTGATTTTGAAAAGCACCTGGATTTTATATTGGTAGCATCATTGACAAAAACATTATTTCAAAGAACAGGGCCAAAGATATATACTCTCTTCTGCCTTTTTCCTTATCAATATTTATGTGCCATAATCCTGACTGGACTCTCACACTTTTATGTTGACATTGTGTTTTGACCTGTGGGTCTCAGAGGTGCAGAGATACAGCACAGTTGCTTGGCAACGCAAACATACCAGTTCATTGGGGGTGATGAATATTTTTTAAGGAACATTTTCCTTTTTCAGTTGCTGAATGGCTAAGAGCACAGATGACTCAGACCTGGGGTTTCAGGAACATAATTCAGGGTTTTATGGATGCAGAGGTCTGCTTGGCATGGGGGAGAGTTTGGACCCAGACTTGACTTTCATGAACCCCGAGGATAGAGTTATGTTTAGAAGTTCAAATATTTAAGATTTAGGATTTTGCCTCAGACAAAAGACACTTCCTCCTAAATCCTTTTTAAACTCTCTGTGAAGGCAGAATGCACAATTCCAGTCTGGACAAGCTTTTGCAAAAGGGTAGAAAGGGAGTGTGTTTTCTTCCACACATGAGCAGAGCTTGTCTGTCTGTTCTGGGGAAGACCAACCCACCATCTCCAGGCATTGCATTTCAGAAATCCATACTTATATGATGTCTGGACCTTAGATAGTCTTGAGCTGTTTAAGAGGATGATGACCTGCCATTTACCAAGGCTTCAGACTTGACAAAGCTTACAAAAGACCAACAGCTTCATCACTAAGGTAGCCAAATCTCAGTGCTTTTTTTAATTGAACATTTGTTTTGGTATGGCTACCATTTTTGGATCAAGTATTTCTTCTGGATGTTCCTCCTTCTATAGTTTTTAGCAACTATGAGTAAAAATTTCATTATAATAAATTTATTAACTATTATAATTTTATAATTCTTATCATTCCCTGTGTAATTCTTCTGACTGGGTTTTGTATATAAGCCTTTGGTAAATTTGCTGCCTCATTGGGGCAAGAAATTAGTTAATTCAATAAATGCAGAAAGGTAAGTGCACATAGCTCTTGGCTTTAAGAGAATTTCAGGTGGAGATAAAGAAAACTAAGAACACTCAGATTTTGGAAGATCTAGATATGTTTGACATATGCACAATACCTCTACCTTCTAAGTCTTCACTTAGAATTGATGCAAGCCACAGTAAATTAGACAGCCTCCAGGCTTACTTACATTCTGAATTTAGTCCTATAACATTATTTCCTCCAAAGCAGCAATCAAGTCATCCATCAGGTTGTCAGCAAATTGTCTGTGTGCCATATATTAGTCTCACTTTTCATATCCCGCGTTCTTCTGTTTCGGTGGGAATTCAGTTCCAGACAAAGTCCATTTAGACATAATATTCTGCAAATAATGTAGACCGAGAAAGAGTTAACTAATAAGGAAAAATGTGGTATCTAAGCTGGTGCTCCATGGATACATATTGCTAAATAAGTGTTGTAGCTGCAAATTCTCATTTGAAAAAACCAAGCAAGTAAAATTTGACTCGTTTCCTACTAGGTGATCAGCAGTAGGCTTTAACTTAACAGTGATATCAAATGGTTTATTTTAGCTGTCAGTTACAAACAGAGAATTTGTAGTGGAAATAAACAGGCAGCTGACAGTGACATATTTAAGAGAAGTTTGCTTTCATACAACTGGGAAAGCGGAGACCTACCTCCGCTAGGAAGCAACATAAACAAGTCTCATGGAATATTTTATTCAAGACCCTTGTTTTTGTTCTAAGTTTCCTGCAGGGAACAGTGCCTTGTGTTGCCACCAGAGACTGTAGATTATAGACGATGTAGATTCGAAAAAGGAATCAGAATTTGTGCCATGCTGCCTTTCCGTACGTTTGTTTTCTCACAGTAATCCATTGATTCAAAATAAACCTTTAATGACACAGTGCATCAGTAGAGGCCCATGACACAGGAATCTTTCCAGCTTGTTTTCCTTTACAAATAAAGTCAAGGAATATGTGTTTTGAAGCACCATCTTTTTATCTACTACATAACTATGTGATGGTAAAAAAGAGAATTTGCTCAGCTGACATAGGGACAGTTGAATTCTTTCATTCTCTGTCTTTATAGTAGGTCATGTAGCATAGTAGGAGTGAAAGATGAAAGGTGATAAGATTTTTGTATTTGCTTTCAGTGCATGATCCTTCTTTGTAGATATAGGAATCCCTGATGGGTAAAGGGAATTTAATAGGAATATGCGCACGTTTCCTGTGGTTGAATTTCTGTGTGTTTTAGACCATTTTATGCCAGTTTTAGACACACTTATTTGACTTTTTTTATCAGTTTATTCTAGAAAATATAATACTGATAGCAAACTGAAATCTTCACCAGCAGAAGAGGATTATTTACCTTGTAGTGGGAATTAAATCCATCCAATGATACTAAAATGAGGTAAGATATTTTTTTCATTTCTTGTCATTAAGCAGGTGGTCTGACAGGGAATTCACCCAAGGCACATCATGTCTCTGGACAGGGCTAAGTACTTTTGGTCCTGAAGCAGGACCTGGTGCCTATACAAGTACTGAGTTGTGGGAAGGCACTGCACCCACAAGCCCATGGTTCTCTTGTAGTCCATGTTGGGAGCTAGTTACAGCTCCTATCTGCCCTGGACAACCTACTTCCCACCAAGTGCAAAAAAAGGGGAAGGAAAGAGAGGTGCTGACTGTCCAGGTGCACAGCTGGGTCTCACTGTAAGATTAGGATGAGGACAAGGCTAGCCCCAAAGTTTGGAATCTTCCAGGTTTGACATGCAGTGTTATAAGAGGAGTGTATATTTTTATGGTTATTTGGCTATAGAATGTATTTTAATAGTCTGCCTAACTCTGGTCTTTAATTTTAGGGGGGTTGTTAATGCCGAAATGAAGAAAAAAGCCTTTTAAAAACTTAGACAGTGCTTTCCACTAACCTAAGCTCTTGACAGGCACTAAAGACAAAAGCAAGAGAAGAAGAATGTCATTTTCATTTCCTTCTTGGATTTTTTGATATCTACATCTTGTTTGCAAAGCCTATGTCTCTTGCAACGCTTGTACAATTTTCTTGTACAAGAAACTTTGAGGAGGATTGGGTTGAGGAAGGTGGTTATTTCTGTGAAACTACTTCATTGCTGTGGAATCAGCATGGCATTGAGAACTTCAGGCTTATCTCACAATAGAATTATTTTAAAAAAAACAAAACAAACCCAGAATAACCAGTCAGCAGAAAAGGACAGGAAAATAACTCCTGACTTTTAAAATAAGGAGAAATACCTTAATCGAGGTTGGAGGAAATAAATCAATAAAAGTAATTTTGTGTTATGTGTGGAGGATTCTCAGTCTTAGCTTTCAACTTTCTGACAGTTTTACAGTTTGAATTCACTTACGGAATTTTAGATCAAACCTATTTTTTTCCAGTCATCCTCTTCCTTGTGATAGTTTATCAAATCAGATTTTGAAACACATTATCCAAATAACAACAGCCTTGCAGCCCACCAGCACTGGCCACGTCATATGGCATGAGAGAAGATGCTGAGGGATCCAGTATAATGTGATGCTGGATCTGGAGGCATTGGGGATATGGGCTGAACTGCACCTGTGCTTTACAAGTGAATGGTGTACGTGGAGTAGCCAGGGCAACGTGAGTTTGAGCTCTGTATGCTGTTTTCCTAGGCTGATATTTTGGAAATGCAATCAAGTAGAAGTAAAGAAATGACAAGCATTTTCTTTTTTACCAGGCATCTGCCTCCCAAGATTTGGACCCCTGTCACAAGAGATATGCTTCAGCCAGCATATCTACAGGTAAATCAGACTAAAACTTTTCAAAAACACCTGAAGGAAACGGAAAACAAAAAGAGGACATTTGGTAACTTCACAAACTGGCTGGCTTAGTGCAGGTGTCAGTGCATATAAACTTCAAACTTCAGTATTTGCTATATGCCTTGCAATTACACTTGGGGTAGCAGTGCTTGACTCAAAGTCAGCCCATAAGCAGTTATTTCCTACTATGTTACCTCCAGAGTTTTCCAACTCACTGCTTTGCCATAACAGCTGTGATTTGCCATATACTAGTACAACACCCATTGCTGCGTTCCCAGGACATAGATCACTACAACTGGGAAAAAAGTCCCCTCATCCCTGCAACTCCACAGCAGTTTCCCCCTCATTGCAGTGGCCTCTCTGCCTGACTCATTGCCTTAAGATGTTTTTATAAGCCTATCAGAGCAGTGACTTTCATTTAGTGATAATGAATAGATTTTTTTGCATGTGATACCTGGGCTACCTAATTTCAACCTCTTGTGCTGCGTCTTCCTTGTTGAATGTGTCTAGGGGGAAGCAAGCTCTCTACATGGGCAGCCTTTGCCCAGGGCGGACAGAACAAACCCCTGGCCCTACCTGTGTCAACTTTGCAAACCCCGTGGTGGCTCAAGGATGTCCCAGAGAGGAAACACAGGAGCTGCTGAGTGATCTATTCACCTCACTCATTGCCAAAAATGAGTGATGGACAGGAAATCCAGTAACTGGAACATTTTCCACCAAATTCTCTCTGTGTTAAATATTTTTAGGACTCAAATTCCTTTCCTTGAAACCTATAAAAATATTTTTCAGAGCACAGTTTTCAATTCCAGACGTTTTATGAACATATCTGAAGCAGTAGGGCTCTCCAGGCCAAATGGAGAGGCCAGTTTACATTTGTCAGTAGATTCCCCAAAGGGAATTTCGGGGAAAAGACAGAAATAGTTTCTGTTTCTGAGTCTTTAAAGGAAGGAGTATCAGAGATATTGGTATTGCTGTTTAAGAAACCAGGGCATTCATCTCTCTTTCTAGATGCTTACCAAGAAAATAAATGAACCTAATAAACATCATCACTAGCTCTATTAGCACTCTCGAGCACTCTCAAGACCAGCTTAAGGCAAGCGAAAGCACCGAAGCCGCTTTGACCTCCCATAAACTAATGTGGGGAGAAGTGTTAAAACAACAAGCGGCCCCAGGAGAATGTCCCCTCCGCTCCCTGCGATCTGCTCCTCCTTCCCTCCGCCTCTCACCTCCTCCCACGGCCACCAGATGGGGCAGCGAAGCTCCGTTCCCTGCAAAGCCCGGAGCGCTCCGGAGCTCTCCACCTGAGATCGCAGTAGCCCCGGCGGGTCAGCACCGCCCCACGCCGCCCCCTGAGCCTGCTCGAGGGCAGCACAGCTGAGGGAAGTTTTCTTTAAAAACAGAAAGGGAGCACACTGCCACCGTCCTCCTGCAAACAGTGGGAGCTGGAATAGCTGCTGTTTCTCCTTGAGTGGCAATCGGGAGAGAAGAAATCAGTATAAAACTTCTGTGGTAGGGTGACTTGGTGGAGCTGCGTCCTCTCTGGTGTTTGGCATCAAACTGCCCAGCACCAGAGCCCCACACATCATCTGGGGAGTTGTAGGTTTGTTACAACATCTCAAGATCATCCCCATGATTCCTGCATTTTCATAAGGATATAAATAAATAAAATGCAATGTATCCCACTGGTAGAATTGCAGCTGACCTATACTTTAGGGGTCAGAAGACATGATCATTTTTCAAATACCACAGTGTGAAAGTGTTTCATAAATTAATCCTCCCTAACCAGAATCACTGACATGAGGAGGAAAGGGTAAGAAAAGAGGGAGCAGAAGCCCAGTACCATGAAAACCTGCCTTATGAAGTGAGCGAACTGCTGCCCACATCATTTTGCAGTTTGTTTACTTGTGGCTTCATTAAAATTGCATGCAGATCCAACGACTAGATTTTGTTAATGGCCCGCGGAGGGACAATCATTGCTGAAGCCTGAACACTGTGATCCATTTTCCCTAATTATTACTTTGTAACCGTTTCTAATTTGACAGCTCCTGCTGAAAAAGTGTTCTTTATTTTGTTTCATTGTTTCATATAAGGAAACATCAGATAAGCATAACAGCAGAGCATTAATAATGAAACCCACTAATTCGAAACATACATTAATCGCATGTTAAGTGCACATAATGGCCTTCACTGGGGCTCCTGGAAAGATTTTTCATTGCAGATTCCTTTAAAAGGTATAAATCACAGGGCTGTGTTGCACACTTAACAAGGAGCAGGAAGATTATCCAATTCGTTGTGGCCTACATGTCAAGAATGGAGAGTGGCTAAGAGATTCGTTTTCCTCCTTATCTGCATTTTATAACTGTCAAAAATATGGAATAAAGATGGATATATTTGCTCACGATGAAGCAGTTTCTAAATTTGCCAGTGAGATTTGAAGGCTTAGTTGCTTTCTTTAGAAAAGAAACATCTGGGGCAGTCAGGTGTTTCTAAAAATCCAGCGTAACTCATGGCTTTTTGAAGGCTTTAACATAAGGCTGTGTATTTCTAAAGAAGCAGTGTGAGAATGTACAACTACAAGGGTCAGCAAGTCCGGTTTCCTACTAGCTCAGTCAACCGTATCAGTATTTCTTTCATGAACCCATGGAATTCTATCTTAAATGTACTAGGGTTTTTAATTTTGATCTTTTTTTATTCCTGTAACCTAATTTTAGAAGGCTATTCCAAAACTCCATTTTATTGACTTGCCTTGAAATCTATGTCTTAAGGAAGTTTCATTACCTCACTCTTCCCATTAGCCCCTTCTTTATTCATTTTACGATATAACTAGTCCCTATCTGCAGTTTAAAAGCATTTGGCGTTTGTATATTTGTTTTCTTTTCATACCCCTGACTCTGCTACTACAGTAGCAAGCTTTTTTTCATGTTTACCCCACTTTACAAAAATGTGTTTGATTTCAAGCTTCATTTTACTAAGCTAAACAGAGCAGGCTGTTTCAGTCTCATTTGGTAAGACAGGCTTATTCCTTTCCCTTATTTCAGTTTGACTTCATCTTTTTTGAGTGTGAATGATTGGAATTATGCATTCTTCTCCAGATGAAATTTCCACATTTGTAAAATGTATTAGCACACCTTTATCTCCCCTGGAAATGATATGACTGATAAATCCTTGGATTTTTTTTTTTATTATTATTTTGGATTTTTTTTTCTGTTGCAACACATTGTAGACTGTAGCTCTGCTAACAATGCTTTGGTTTGCCCAGACATTTTTATCATTTTTAGCTCTCAGCTGATGATGAGTCAGCTAGGAGCAATCATTTGTGCTATCTTTTTACTAAGGCATGATTTGCACTTTTGCACGTTGTGTTTTTAAATTTAAACTATTTCTATCTTTCCAAGCCTGGTGACCATTCAGTTATTCCCATAAAATATTCTGATCTTCCTCAGGTATCGGCAATTTCTCAAAACTCATGTCACCTGACACTCCTTTGCGTTAGCCAGTTCTTTACTCATTCTGTGATTTAAATAGCTCCTGTTTTCTCCAGTGTGTTCTGCTTTAAATGTCTCACTGAAGTTCATATAGATTAGGTATGTTGTGCCTGCTTACTCAGATTTTTAATTACCTTTTTTCATATGGATATGAAATTGACCTAATTTAGTCTGCTGCCATTGATGCTTTTTCATCTTTCCATTCTTCATTTTTCCTTCACAGTTTGATCTAGAGCCCCGTGTAACATGGGGTTAGACTAATGGGCTTATGGTTGTCTGAAACGTTGGCTATTCTTAAAAATAGCTACCAAATTCGTTATTCTCTGCTTGCACAGCAATATACCTTCCTATTGTTTCAATGCGTATTCAGGGAAAAAATCCATCAGCTCTCTCAGCCAGCAATATATGGGTCTTACTTCACCTGAACTTGTTGTTCTGCCTGTATCTGAGGTTTTTGTATTTCCCTTTTCTCTCTCAAAACATTGTACAGTTGGGTTTGAATTGTAACTAATTGTCACTATCTTAGGATGGACAGGGTCCCCATATGGCCAATACCACCTCGGAGAAATCTGTGCAATGACCACAGAGAAAGTTAAACAGCAACCTAAAATCAGAGCTCATCTTAGAAGATGGATTACTCTATAAGGCGTAGTTTGCAAAAGAGTCTGCTTAGACAAGAGGAGTATTTTTTGCTTTCTACAAAAATTGCCCTTGCTGTTCCATTACACTCAGGTCATACTGAAAGGACATCAGCCCTGGTAGACTGTGTTGCTTTCTCTGTACAATGGGCATGACAAGTGTGACTCTCAGAAAAAGACATAACAGAGTTATTTGCTGTAAGAAGGTAAAATTCCTTGCTCTCTGTTTTCGCTCTGGACACTCTCATTGACAGCATGGTACTAAAATACTATACAGTTGTTTCTTGCAGAGTATGCCAGCTTTGCTCTCACTAGCTATGTCCTGCTGCATTACTGGCATTTATGCTTCTTTTCTTTCTCTGACTGTCTCCATCCTTCCTACTTTCCAGTTTTCTTCCAGTCAATGCCAAATCACTTTTAACTGAATTTCCACATTAGCTTCTGTTAGCAAGCTTCTCCTAGACTCCTAGCCAAGAAGGATAAAAGGCAAGAGATCAAGCCCTGTTCATTCTGGGATAGATATATCATGATGCAACAGCTTGCAGGTAGTGAGTTTGCATGAACAAGCAGCCTCTAGAAGAGGCAGGGTGGTTAGCTGAGAGAAGTCTGCTCTCTCATGACTTTCAGGAGAGAAGAAGGGTATCAGCCCCAAACTTGCTCTGTATCCTTTCTGATGGGGAGGTTCTGGCAAAGCAGGCAAGGAGTTGCCCTTTCTTTGCAAGAACCATTGCTCGAGTCTCACCGGAGGGATGCAACGGAGGTGGAGGAGTTTGTCACAGTCCACTGCCCTTTTTCCTGGTGCCATGTAGTCCCATTATGTCTGATTGTACACATGTAGTCCCATTATGTTTGATTGTCTCCTGCTGGCATTCATTTCAGCCTTCTGCCTGGTTGGCTGAGGTGTGCAACGCCTCAGTCTGTGTTGTGTTCTGCAAGGAGCTTCCTGCTTAGCTGTGGTAAACTGTACTGAACAGTGCTGCCTTGACTGCCTTCACCTTTAACATGACCTTTTTTCAGGTAATACACTCAACACAGATCACTGATAATGGAGCTGAGAAGCGAAATTTAGACTTGATTTTCCATACCCCATTTAGATTTCTATTCTGGTCTTTGCCTCACCACCCCGCTTGGCTATTATTGTAAGTACATTATTACCACAGGGTAGGAATATATTTGTACCTGTAAGGAGCAGTGAAGCAAGCTAAGCCATAAATACTCATCTCATTCTTGACATTTTTTAATAACAATTTCTCCTGTAAATAAAACTTTCAATACTTGCATTTGTTTCTTTTTTTTCTATTTATTTTTAGAACAACTCTTGATCTCTTACATCCTTCTAAGTGGTGACTCACTCTAATTTCCTGATTTACATTGTTCTAACTTACAAACACTGTTTTTGCCCCCCAAATTCACATGAAAGAGCTTCCTACTTGTGCCATTTTGTTATGCACAAGTTGTGTGTCTAGAATATACTTTCGGTTAACTAAGACACTTGAACACCATTCCCCACTATTTTTTGTTTCTGAATTTCTTAGTCCAAAACTCTTAAAGAGCATTCCAGTGAGATTGAGTGCTGAATTTGTAGGCCACCCACCCACTAAAGCAGGTACTTCGGGGTGCAAACAACATCTATGTGTTTGAGTAACCCGCTAATGAAAATGAGTGAGCTCTACGTGCAAATGAATTCAGGCTCTAAGTCTGGCCTTCTTCCTTACTTTTTTCCATTTTATAGCCCAGACAGCTTCTGCCATGCATTTACTGTCTATAAAAGCAAAGCGGAGCCCAGCCCAACAAATTCAGAAGCTGCCTGAAAATCTTTTCACAGCTTTCCATCTTCTGGTTACAAGCTCAATATTAAAATTATCTCTGTTCCAAAAATGTTAGTGGTACACTTCTATCTCTTTTCAAATAGATAATATGCATGTTTTAGCTGTTGTTTATTAAAAATCTTGTCAGACCCAGTTTTCCTCCAGTATGTTTATATTTTCCAATGCCTAATTTTCAATAGTTATCTTGTTAGATTGCCTGCATTATTTCCTCCATTAATTACTGTTGTTCTTAAAAAGAGCTATAACTTTCAATTTGTGTTGATTTCTATAAAAGTCTTCACTTTGGATTAACCTGCAGCTTATTTAAATTGTTATGGCCTTTTGGGCAGTTTTAGTCTGAAAAGAAAATTACAAGGAGCATGATGGTGGGAGGAAAAGAACAGTATTACATGAGCAGCTTGGCATCACTTTAATAAGAACTTCACATTTAGCTTCCAAAAGGAATCAAGCCATGTGCCTGAGAGTATCATCCAAACTCTTCTTGAACTCTCTCGGGCTTGGTGCTGTGGTCACTTCCCTGGGGAGCCCGTTTCAGTGCTCAACCATGTCCTAGGTGAAAAACCTTTTCCTAGTACGTAACCTAAACCTCCCTTGATTTGGTTTCATGCCGTTTCCTAGAGTCCTGTCACTGGTCATGAGGATTAAGAGATTGGTACCTGTCTCTCCTCTTACCCTCACAGGGAAGTTGTAGACTGCAATGAGGTCTCCTCTCAGTCTCCTCCAGGCTGAACAGACCAAGTGACCTCAGCTGCTCCTCATATGGCTTCACCTTTTGGCTCTTCACTAACAGCTTAATAGTCTTTCTTACATTGTGGTGCCCAAAACTGCACACAATATTCAAGGTGCAGCTGCACCAGTGCAGAGCAGAGCAGATCAATTACCTCCCTTGACCAGCTGGCGATGGATGCTGTGCCTGATGCATCCCAGGACATGGCTGGCCTTCCTACCTGCCAAGAGGCATTGATTCATATTCAATTTTTCATCAATCAGGACCCCCAGGTCCCTTTCCATGACACTGCTTTCCAGCCTCTTGTTCCCTAGTCTATACATAAAACCATGGTTGCCCCTTGTTGTCCCAGGTGCAGAATCCAGCACTTTCCCTTGTTTCCCTTCATATGGTTGGTGATTGTCCACCCCTTTGTTGAGGTCTCTCTGCAAAACCTCCCTGTTTTCAATGGAGTCGACAGCTCCTCCCAATTTAGTATTGTCCTCAAACTTACTTAGTATTCTTTGGAGTCCTGCATCCAAGTCGTTAATGAAGATGTTGAAGAGAACTGGGCTGAGAATGGAGCCCTGCAGAACCCCACTAGTGACTGGACACCAGCCNTGTCATCCCATCTACTATAACTCTTCGTGCCTGACCTGTGAACCAGTTGCTCACCCACTGTGTAAGGTGGTTATCCAGCTGTATGCTGGACACTGTGTCCAGCAGGATATTGTGTGAGACAGTATCAAAACCTTTGCTGAAGTCCAAAAAGATTACATAGGTACAAGATATTTGAGACCTTGATGTGTTCAGTGACTCTGTGCATAGAAGATATGTCTTTCTAAGAAGCTACTATTGCAAATATAAATTATGTCGAAAGGAAGTACTTATGAACACTTGCCCTTGCCTGCTGTGGTGTAATTTGGATTCCTTCTTAGAATATCTCCTCTGTGTTGCCAGGAATCCCATAAGCAGTCTTTGAAACAGGGATATTTTATTTGATCTCTTATTCTGCCTCAGTTGAAAAGTTATTTTCTGTTCTTTGATGATTAGTCAGGAAGTTTTTTGTTTTGGTTTTGGTTTTTTAATATAATTGTGAGGGGGGTTTTTTGTTTGTTTTGGATTTTGTACTAAGTAAAGAGATCCCTACAATCGGATCTTCATTTGCCAGAAATCAAATTATCTCTAGTGTCTTCAGGAAAGCTACTTCTTCTTACAAAACAAACGGTACAGATGGTATAATACTTTTTAATATATCATAGTTTTAACTAATGAAGCTAGAAACATGATACTGGAAGAGATGGTAAATGATTCTTCAGTCTGTATTTTGGTGTGACCAAGTATCTGCGTTATTTTTCTGACCTGTACATGTAAAAACTCTTTCTAAAAATCCTTTGGATAAGGAGAATTTGCAATCCACGTAAATTTTATGTCCCATGGCTCACCAGATATCCCTTCATGACTGGAAAGTCTTCTGCTTCTTCTTTGCCTCTTATTAAATTATTTTCTCTATTCTCCAAAGTGCTCAGGGCACAGACAATGACTCAGCACCTTCTTATTAATACATTCTCTTATTTACAGGCAAAAATTGGAGATGTTTAGATATCCCGGTTTGTATAACCCAGCTCTTTCAGTAACATGAGTATGCCATCTAAATGTGGCTAGCAATCCTTATGTGAGTGCTCTATCCTCTTTAGTATACATATAGAAAAGGAAAATGGATCCCAGTGAAGGATTTAATGATATGTATAATCACATTCCTTTTCCCACAGAAATGTGTCTTGTTCAGTGATCTTCTGGGTTGTTTTTTTTTGGTACAGAGTGACTCAGACTGGTATAATGAATGAGACTTGTTGGTAGTGTACCTACTTCATTCATCTGAGGAGCTAGAAAGTTTAGTGAATGGCTGCTGGGAAGAGAAGTGAACCTTATACCTAATGCTATTAAAGAACACCACAGTGACAATTGACTTGTTTCCTGATCTCTTCCATAAAGTCATATTTTTCACAATATTTTGGTCCTTCTTCCTGGATGCCTGAGACCTGTGAAATGGAGGTGTTGAACACCTCCATAGACTGCTGGAAGAAGAGATGGAAACCTTCCACTCAAAGTCCCTCTCTGCCTTGATACGCAGTGTGACTTCAGACATAGCAGGTTTTCTGTCTTTATTTTTATTTTAATTCCCATTTGGAGTCAAAGCAGATTTGTCACTGTAAAATTTCTGGTAGAGTCAAAAGTACACTAAGACCCTCTGTGCAGCTCTGCTAGAAGTCTTCTTTGGGCATAGTGTTTTCTCGAGGTGTCAGATTTTATATCCTCAATATTTGCTGGCTTTTAAGTGTATTTTGCATATATATTTGTACATAAAGCTTGAATTGGATCCTGTCTCTTTACAGTTTAAAATTTTATCAGAAGCGATTTAAGACAAACAAATAACTCTTGAAGATAAGTATCTGATCCCCTATATATAAAATTTCTATCAGTGGGACTTGAGAAATGCCTACTGATTGATTTGAAGGTATTTCAGCTAGAAAATGTTTGTGCTTTTTTGAGCCTTGTATTTAAGGAGTAGACCATAGTGTACTGAGACTGTACAGAAGAGCTTAGCTCTATTCAACAAAATAGCTAAACATCAGCAATCGATTTTTTCACCTGTTCTGAAATAAAATGTCTGCTGATGAAATATGAAATTCTATTAAAAATTTCCATATCATTGAAAAATCAATTTCTTTTGGTATCTGGGACTGAAATGAGAATTTTATTTTATTTTTTTTACCAAAAGTCAGAAAACTTTGAAACCCTGAAAAAAAAAAAATCTCTCACACAAAGTTTTTTAGTGGAAGAATAATTCTAGCCTTCTCTCTTCAAAGCATGTGCAGAGGGAAAAGATAAATTTTAAGGATGTCAGATTTCCTTCCAAATAATTGAAAGCTGCTCAAGTTTAGATTGGGCAGCTTACGCCTTTCTATGTTTTGATAGCTTTTCCGTTTTTTAGAAGCAGTTGGACAAAAATATCACTGCAGTTTCAGATTTCCTTGCTGCCTAATTGTTTCAGTTTCGTGTTTGCTCTAATGGAGCCTCCTGCCTTTTTCATACAACCATGCTCCTTGGAAGAGGAAAGCTTATACATTCCCTTGAAGAAAATAAACCATGCCATCATGCTAGGGAATGTGCTCCCACCCACCGTTTCATCTGGGGGAAAAAAACCAGGAAAGCACAGTATTACCATAAATGGCCCAATATATCTCCCTATGTACCTGTCAAAGAGGCACTAACACCAGGAAAGATTCCCAAGGTAAAAAGAATTACGATTCACGGGATCATCACCAACATTTTGGGCAACGGGTAAATCACTTTAAAAAAATCCATATTCCCAGTCTGTCTGTGCTCTCTAGCCCTGAAGGTCACTCAGGAAAGGGAACAGACTTTGTGCATGCCGCAACTGACTTCTGGTGGCACACAGTCTCACCACCCAGTGTCAGTACCTATCTGAAAATGCACATTGATTGCATTATATTTACTGAGAATGACACTCACTTAGAAGTTAAGATGTTAATTTTAAAATATTGATATTTTTCTCCCTTTTTTAAAGAAAACAAACCCTTTTGTTTGTATTTTATGCTTTGAATATCAAACAATTAAAAAGGTCAAAAGCTATATACATCATCTTTGTGTTTTACTCTACTTCTGCGTAATTTTTCACATGGTGTTGCATTCTGCCATGTCACATTTTCATTGTCAACGAAAATTTCCCTATCTTTTCAGTATAATTCAGAAAGTACTGTCGAAGAGAACTGAAAGGATCACAAAAGAAAATGACTGAATATATGAAAATCTAGAGTCTGTTCCATGAACTAGTGCAAGTACACACAGTCCCTTTCAGAACCAACATGCCTATGAAAAATTATCACACCAAAATACTGATGGATGATAATTCAAATTCAGAACTGTGCACTGCCAGAGTTTTCTTTTTCAGCTCCCTGGGGCTCAGATATCACATGAATGGGTGGGCTAACATTTTTGCAGGTTTGTAAAATACTCAGAAAAATGCCAACCTCCGGATCCCAGCTGGGATTTGAACACAAAAATAGTTGAGCACGGTCATAAGAGCTTGTGCTTTTTGCAAAATTATAATTTTATACCCAACAGAGAGGAAAACACAGTTGAACTTAAATCTGTGTATTTATCTGTGGCTCTTTCTTCATGCAGCAAGCTCTGCTCAGTAAGAGAATAGGAAGACTGTAGGACAGGCAGATCATTAAAAGATAATTTATGTTTTCTTTGAAAATTCCTGAAGTCTCTATTCTCTACATGTATCTCAGCAACCCACCTTGCTAATTTTAAATGGTATTACTTCATTTCCTTGCAAGCTAATAACGAATTTAGACCTTGAATATTGCTGCCAGTTCTCCATCCTCCACTGCGTCCGCTGTTCTGTCTTCTTCCTATTCCTCTTATATTTTTTCCACCTACCCCTTTCCCACCTCCTCATGTCTCAGTTTCACCATCACCAAATATTGCCTGTAGGCAATTGTTCAAGAGTTTAATATTCATACTTCTTTTGATATTGTTAGAGTATAAACAGACTGGTAAGACTTTCTCTAGAACTGGGAATGTTAAGTGCACATTTACCTTAATTTCTAAAAATATATAATTTTAAAAGTATTTATTTTCTAATCTACAGATTTGATGTGTTCTGTATGTGGGCAACGGAATTTCTTCAAAAATCAGAAAGCAGCAATTATTTATTTCCAAGTGTTTCTTTTTCCTTTCTGTACCCTTGCGACTCTGTATTTTTCTTCAAATTGTTCATAGGTCTAAATTCTCTGATCTCAGAAAAGTCCAGAAATTCATGAAGTTTGGGGAAAGCTAGAAGAGTGATTTCCAGAACCACAAAAAAAATTGCAGCACATGCAGGGTGTAACGGTTTTGAGTCTAGGCCTTCCTTCTTGGTTGCCAGGAAGGAAGGAAGGCAGGAAGTATTCCATCCTATTTACATAATCAAACACATAAATAAGATGGAGACAGAAACCTCTTCTTCTCTTCCGGCGAGGTTTGGAGACAGCAGACTCCCATAGCCGGTCTCGCTTATGTGGGGGAGCTGAGGCCTGGTCGGGCCTATGGGGCCTGTTGTTTCTGCCGATCCGGGGTCCGGTAGCGTGGCAGTGGCGTTTGGCGCGACTGTGCTATCTCAAGGAAAGTGTTAAGATTTTCCAGTTCTTTATCGAGTGTGTATACCTGTTTGTTTTGTCCTTTTTCCCTTTCCCTTTTCCTTTGGGGGCGTTGGGGGTTTCTTTTGATGCCCAAAAGAAAATTCAGGGAGAAAAAAACTCGTAGGCAAATTAGTTTTGAAGGTGAGATAAGGAAAGGGTTTTAATCTGTGCCTAGGCATAAGATTACAAAACGCGTGCGAGCGCTCTGTGTCTCAGATGTTACAATTTATAATACTGTCTGTCCAATCCGAGGTTTTCCACCCTGTGGCTTTTGCCCTGATCCACCCCCGGTCTGGCCCTTGGGAATTGGGGCTGGGGGCTTTTCGAGACCCTCTTTTCATCAATCTTCATCTTCTTCAGAGTACAAGGGTGTGATGGTTTCACTCTGGGCCTTCCTGGAGAACAGCTTGTAACCAGGAAGGAACTAGGAAGGTGATCACGGAAGTATTCCATGCTATTCCTTTACGTAACTTGGGGTATAAATAAAGCCAGCAGGAGGGACCTCACTCTCTTCCTTTCCGGCGAGGTTCAAGAACGGTGGGTCCCTGTCTCGGTCTGGCTCATCTGGAGCTGAGGCCTACAGTGACTGCTGTTATCTGCCACGCGTGAGGGGAGAGCGCTGGGCCGTGTCCAGCCATCCTACTTGTTCAAAGGGAAGTGGTGAGATTTTGCTAATTTACCTTCAGTTGGCTGGTTGACTTGCTTGGTCTTTGCCCCTTTTTGTCCTTCTCCCTTCTCCCTCCCCCTCTTCCCTTTTTGGGGAACTGTTTGGGATTTCTGGAGTTGTGGTGTATAGTATTCTCATTGTATATATCTGTCTCATATGTAAAAAATATATATATATATATTTTTGCTATAGCTTTGGCTGCTTAAGTTGGTTTTTCTCTTCCCTCTCTGGGAAGCAGGTCCTTGTTGTCGAGTTTCGGGGACTTCGCGGGAACCCAGCTCGAAACTTGCACAAAGGAGTACATGGTCACCTAGTTTCTGACTGTGTTCTGCGATTTAGGCTAAAATACAAATATTCTCCAAACAGAACAGGCCTATCTTAAAGAGAGACTAAATATTTCCACTGGAATTCAGGGGCTAGAATTGATATGGGGAGCATGGAATGGGGTAATAGGGTTGGGGAATGTGTGTAGTTTCTGTGCTAAGGGTAAAGGAATGAAGTGCTGCTGCTTCTAAATCTACTTCTGCTATATAACTACTTATAAAATCTAGAAAAATTAGAAAAATAAAAAAACTAAAAGGACCTTAAGGCATCACTTTCTTATGCGTATGTTTTTTGTAATTGTATATAAATATAAGTGTAAATATATTTTTATATTGCTTTAGTTCTCTTATTTCGGTTCTATTCGTTTTTTTTTCCTCTTTTCCCTTAGTTTTGGGGGGGGAAAGCTTTTGCTGTGTTACTGGGGACTTGGCAGGGAACCAGCTCCAAACCACCACACAGGGGAAAAAGAAAAAAGGAATATATTTGTTTAAAATTACAATGGACTGCATTCAATTGGTTCTTATCCTGCTTAGAAAAATATATTAATCACTGTCAAAGAGACAAGTGAAGCTTGTAGGAAATGAGCCTTTTTCTTTCCTTTGAGCAGATATATGAAGACAAATACCTTAAGCAAACTTTGAGTAGCTGGAATCTTTTTCCTTCTATGTGGTTTCCTTTGCACACAGAGGATAAAACTCAGGATTAAGACGTTTGCCTCAGAGTTGTTAACAGATATAATCAGTTTTCTGGCAAAATGCACTATTTCATAGGTGTGTTGATGCTTTATCAGCTGCCCTGAATTTCAGCCTTTCTATTGACTTGCTTTATGGGAGGTATTAGCTGAGCTAACCAAATGCTGTGCCCAAAATTATAAAATGAAGCCAACGTTTGTGAAACAGAAGAAAATAGGATAATGTTTTTGCCACCATTGTTTTTCGGTAAACGCAGTGGGTAAGGTTTGTGCCTGGATGGCTGCTCTCCTTTCATTTAAATTAATCTGGCAGAGACACCTACCATGCAGTGTCATCCTTTCATCATACTAGTCCACTATTAGAAACCTAGAAAGGAGCAGTGAGAAACATGGTAGCATTGTTAATCCATCACATAAATCCATGGCACATCAGTGTCTCAAATGATGCATACAGTCCTGCATTCCCACCTCAATAAATGTGTGGTAGAACTGGGAGATGTTTAGAAGAAGGACGACAGGGATGGTAAGAAGTATGGGATGGCATTCACTGGGAGTTAATTAAAAAGGACTTCGCCAGTCAGAAAAAGAGATGAGAAGAAATGTTATGCACATTTATAAAACCTGAATCACAGTGGGTGAGATGAGGAGAAAAACAATTTACTGCCTTCCTCAGTATGAAAATGAGAGAGAATCACATTTAGTTAGCAGGTGATGCATTCAAAACCAACAGATGGATGTGACCTGTATCACAGCTCATAGGTAAGCTTGGTACTCTCTGCTGCATGATATGGTTGACATAATATATGTGCAGCTTCAAAAATAAAATAGAGAAATTAATGGGAAAGAAAAAGTCTTTGGAGGCAATCCTACATAAATAAACACCTATGGCTCAGCCAGAAAACCTCTGAAGAGCTGGAGACACTTCTAGGGAAAAGTTGTTTCATGTTTTCACCCTTTCTCTATACTTACCCCAATACCAACAGTGGCCAGTGGTCTTGTGCAGTATCAGGGGACAATCCTGCTAACCTTCTATGGCTTTTAACATTTTAATATTTTCAGAGATTTTCCCAGTTCTGGTTTTTGAAGGCTGTTATGTTCTTGGTGGTCAGTATTCTTGCTGATAGTTAAAACCAGAGTTTTCACTTAGTTTCTTCTTCTGTTTGGAATTAGCTAACTTTATGGCAGCATTTGATGTTCAGTTGGATGAAGTTATTTGGCTTAATAATTTGTTTACATGAAAGCATACTGAAGACACTAATCCAACATGCCAGTGTGCACCAAACTTGTATAATGAGTGAAATATGTAGAATGTGAAAACATTAAAAGATATAAAAATATTTTTCAAAATAGTGCTATAACAAGAAGTAGGGTTTTTATTGTTTTGGGTTTTTTTCCAAGAAGTATTTTGAGAGAAAAACTATAGAATTTTTTTTTAATTCAGAAGTTTTTATAAGGAAAAGGAGAAAAAAATACCAAAATTATATTCTGGGTAAATTTAAATGGTTTTTTTTGAGAAAAACAATATTTTATTTTATATTTTTTGTCAGTTGCAGAACTGCAAGATCATTTTTTCACACATTTCTCTATAGGATTTTAATCAGAACACACAATTTAAGAGTTAATTTCCATTTTCTATCTTAAATGACTAGTAAAGAGATTTTTATTCCTTTACTGACATTACCCTTTACCGCAGATTACTGTCAACAAACTCCATTGTGTTTTCTCACTGTGTATGTCATTCCTTCAGCAACATTTATTTTAATTCAGAGTGATTTAATAATTCAATGAATATCAACATTACTTCGTATTTTCACTGAAGTATTTAAAGCAATAACTAACCCGCTCTCCTGAGCATACAGGATTTTTTCATATGGGAGCCAGGAGATGATGATAGTTGGATTTGGATACATCTGTATTTCAAATCAAGGACCTACATTTGCTATCACGTTATGTTCGCAGAGTCAGTTGACCTCAGTGACTGTAAATAAGATGATATTAAGAACATGACAATATCAGAGAACATAAGCCTCATGTAACCTTTTTATCTCAGATAGTTTTTCTCAAAATCAAGAAAAAATAGTTTTATGGGCTTTCTTTGCTGTCATTTTATTTGTTTGGCTGTGGGGTTTTTTTTTTAATTGAGTCACAGAAAAAACTTAAATGCTTCTGAAAGGCTCTTTTTTTTTTTTATATGTTAGTTCAGGGTTTTTTTAAAAATTCTAAGTACTCCAAAGGAGTAAAATAAACTTTTAAGATTTTGTGCTCTTGATCCCTTTCAAGAAGAAGAAATATTTGCAAAAATAATAGCAAATGTAAAGACAAACTTATAGTTACCTTAAGTTATGGGTACCTGGAAAGAACAATTTAAAATAAAATTTCATTAAAAGGATACCATCTGTGTACAGTAGGCTGGAAATAGTCTGTAATTGCTGCTAGGGATCATGACTTATGAATAGTGTCCACTGAGAGCTCTGGTTATTTCTGTCTCAATTTCTGTTTTCAGTCCCAAAAGCGCAGACTCAAAACAAATGTGTCAATTAGATGCTTAGGAAAAAAAGTCAGCTTTGTCCTTATGCAAACTTGTGCATTAACTTCATCAGGTGAAAGAAAATACAGACTGCACTGTACCTCTCCTTGAAGTTAAAGAAGCGGAGGAGAGAGATTCATAGCGGTCCTATGGCTATGTAGCTGTGGTCCCTTGCTTAAAAACACTTACTGAACTGGTTCATAAGAAATGTCTTTCAGCTTCCCAGTCTCTTTATGAATATGACATTCAATTTTCTATTTTCTGTATAAAAACCATAGTATGTGTTAGCATGTATAGTATGAAAACCTTAACACGTCACAACTTTTTTCTGGAATCTAATTTTTGCTCTTTCTTTTTTACATGAACTGCAAACTGCCTCTTCTTTTATTGTATTCTTGTTTTAGTCACCCTATTTTTAATAATTGGAACAGGCTCCCCAGGGAAGTGGTCACAGCATCAGAGTTCAAGAAGCCTTTGGAAAATGCTCCCAGGCACATTGTGTAATTCTTGGGGTTCTCCTGTGTAGGGCCAGGAGTTGGACTTGATGAATCTTGTGAATTCCTTCCAACTCAGGATATTCTATGATTCTATAAACTCAATCAAACGTACATACTGTCTATTTGAAATAGGCAACTGGCTTACCTAGGGGTTTCAATTGCTTGATATTCAAGGAATTATGAACAGTGATTAATTTGGTCCAGTATTTAAAAAAAAACAAAACTAAACACAAACAAACCAACAGATTAAAGGACAAAGCATTAGAAGTAATGAGATCATTCTTTTTTTTACCATCCACTCACAATAACAGAGAACACATATACTTTGCAAAATTGGAGAGGAGTTTGGGAAACTTCTATTTGACAGATCACAGATCATTTTTTTATAAAATAAAAAGGAATGAATGAATGAATGAACGAATGGATGAATGAACAAATGAATGAAAAATTCTTCTGTCCATGCATACTTGAATATACATATTTTTGTGTGAGTGCACCTGTGTGCATATAAATATATATGCATATGTAAGAACTACACTGTCATTGTAAGTCGAAGGTGGTCTGAAATTTTAATATAGATGTGAAGGAATCATCTTAATCAAAATGAATCAGAGATAAAGAAATCTGAAAGAAAAGTTTACTTACCCTACCCATCCAGGCACGAAAACATCTGGGATTGCTAGCAAGCCTTGTTGATGATTCCTGCAGCCAGAAAAGGTGCCTGGGTCAGAGCAGAGGGATGCCTGCAGCCCTAGTGAGGCTGAGGGGTGAGGGACAGCGTGGCTGCTGTCCAGTCACACAGATTTCACTGTCCTCATCTATGATTGTGCATCCATAAGAGACTTCTGAAACTTTAATGAGGTATTATTTCTGTAGATCATTATGAATGCTTAGTGCAACTGCTATTGGCTGTCATATGTGATCTTGAGGTCCTGGAGCAGGTCCAGAGGAGGGCGACTAGGCTGGTGAAGGGACTCAGGCACAAGTCCTATGAGGAGAGGCTGAGGGAGCTGGGGCTGTTCAGCCTGGAGAAGAGGAGGCTCAGGGGAGACCTCCTCACTCTCTACAACTACCTGAAAGGAGGTTGTAGCCAGGTGGGAGTTGATCTCTTTTCCCAGGTAACTATCAGCAAGACAAGAGGTCTCAAGTTGTGCCAGGGGAGGTTTAGGTTAGATATTAGAAAAAATTTCTTTATGGAGAGGGTGATCAGACATTGGAATGGGCTGCCCAGGGAAGTGGTGGATTCTCCATCCCTGGAGATGATTAAAAAGAGGCTGGATGTGGCACTTAGTGCCATGGTCTATTAACCACAGTAGTAGTGGATCAAGGGTTGGACTTGATGACCTCTGAGATCCCTTCCAGCCCAGCTGATTCTATGATACTTTGATTCTATGATCTTTAGATATGCAGGCTTAATGACTTCAATATTGTTGACAGTACTGTGTTTTTTGCTGTATTTTGTTGTGTACTTTTTCTTGTGACATCTGCAAAAGAGTCACACCCAGATTCTGACTGGAGTCACAAAAAAAAAGAGTTTGCATCCAAATTGTAAACTCTTCATGAGCAGTGGCAGAACAGGCCTTCAGGTAAATGTTCAGCTACGGAAGAAAGAGTAGGAGATAAGATCAATCAGCCATCAGCAGCAGAGGTCAACACCACTGTTTCTCCAGCACCAGACACAGCCCCTCAAGCTGGTAGCTAGTCATGGAGTAAGGATATGTTTGTGCTCCTCTGCACCAGAGGTTCACACTCAAATGGGGGGGCTCCCTGCTCAGCTGCAGAGCTTGGTGCCATGGTTGCAGTCTTATGCACTGAAAGTTCTCTTATGTCTTGCAGTATGTAGCAGGCTCCTGTAATCAAGGGATATATACCCTTGCAGCCCCATATCCCCTCACAGTCCTCTGCTGATCTAACCTTTGCTGAACAAAATAATGCATTCCACTGGGAAGATAGGATGGATCCTTACCTGAAGTAAAGGAAAACATCCTGGTATTTTGTAACTTGTCAGTAAAATATAGCTGCAGACATAGATATTTGCTTACAACTTTGGAAGGTATTTGAAAAATGTCTTTATTTTCATTAATAGGCATGAGATAAAAAACTTCTTTAGAAGATTAGATACAATTCAAGTATTATTTTTCTTTTCAGTTTTTTTTTTTTCTAGATTATCTTATCTTCCTGGATCTTATGGTCATGTGAGCTATTATTACAATGGGTCATGTCAGCAAAATCCTTTATTTTAGCTTTTAAAAAAAGTCTTGTTACCGTGGCAACTGCCATATCACCTCTTTGAAATAACACGCACAATACAGAATGTGATCTTTGTAGAATGTTCAAGAGAAAGTCTTCGGTGCTAAGCACTCCTTTTTTTTCAAATTTTAATGAGGTTTCAATGGTATTTTTAATTATTTGTCTTTTTGCTTTTCCCATTTAAAATACTTTCTAAAGAAAATGAGTGCACCAAGATCTACATCCATTCCTACTGCCCCCTTCAGGCAGTGACAGAACTAACAGTACGCGTTGTTCTTTATACTGATATTACAAAAGTTGTATTAATTATTTGTTTCAGTCATTGCAATCCACTTACTCCATTTCCCTCAAATTGCTCAGACAATAGAATCATTAAGCTAAGTCAGACAGAGAGTTTTCCCTCATGTCCCATTTATCTAAATTATTTTATTAAAAAAATCATAGATTTCAAGACCGGAAGCAATCATTGTGACCATCAAGTTTGGCATTTTGAATAGCACAAATCACAGAATTTTATCAAGCAGTTGCTTAGCAAGCCACAAATACTTTGCTGAACTTTTAGGAACATATCCTCACTATCCACCCTTGTGCAGTAAATGCAAGCAAACATCCAGATTGGAGTCACCTTTAATTGCTGCAAGGCTGAAGGCAAAACATGTATCCCATAGGTTTCAAGCTTTTCCTTGTCCTGAACGTTCTCAGGCCTAGACTTTGGAGCAGTTTATCGTGTCATGATTACGTGTTTCAACTTCTGAAGAGGCACATAAGCTTTTTGGCTTCTAAATGTCCTGAGGACAGAGGTTGGAAGTGCCTCAACAACAACAACAAGAGCAAAATAAATTTTTATGCAAAAATTTGCATTTTTAAAAATGCATTAAAGAATATGAAATGTCAAGCAAAGCATTTTGCTCAATAAGTTTTGATTGTCCCATTCCTGTTCCTGGAGTTGACAGTGATGCAAACCCTCTCTTCCCCAGCACACACTCATGGTTCTTTGCCCAATTGTGTTTGCTCTTAAACTTCATTGATTTCCTATCAGTCATTAACTGCCAGTTACGTCTTTCAAAATTTCTGCAGACTGTACAAGCCATCTAGAAATTAACCTACTAAGGAGATGCTGGTGATTTCAAACTACTGATATTTATCAAGACAGCAAAGATATATTTCTCCAGTAGTGTATAATACTTTTCTTTCTTAATGGATTCAGAAAGCCAGCAACAGTATTTGCCAAGTCTGCACTTCAATGCAAAATATTGTGGTCAGATTTCAAAGGAGAGATTGTTGGCACAGCAAATATGAGCAAAAATATTTCAGTGAAAACTTCTGTCCTGATTTTTCTTTGAAAAATGAAAATCTGAGAATGTTCTATGATCTTTTTGAATGTTTTTTTCCTATCTGTGAGATATTTTTTCTTTGTTCTCATTTTTACTGAAGAATTTTCAAGACAACAGGATTTAAAGTTAAAAATTTGCATTATTATTATTTGCATGCATCATACAAAAAAGTTGGTCTTGAATCTTTTTCCTCTGACAAGTAGCATAAGTTTACTGAATTCAGTGAAGCTACACAGTTGGAGTTTCAAGTTGAAAGAGGAGAAATCCAGATGTTTCCTGGAAATTTGAGAACACTGAGGGGAGAAGTTATTGTACACTTTAAAACATCGCTTTTGTGGATTTTTGTACTTTTTATTCATTAGAGAAGGGAATTCAAAGAAAAATGTCTGTTCATTGCTTTGACCATGGGTTTTCTAAACCTGGCTAAAGCAATTGAGAATGACCTTAAAGCTAGTAAGAAATGCACATCTTTCAGAATTGTTTTGCTGGGCTGCATCTATAGTCATGGTAATTTTGTGAAAACTTGCACTTTATAAAAAAGTCCAACATGGCACTCAGTTAATTCACGCCTGGACAAAGTGACTTTTCCACTTGTTTCAAGCAATGAAACAGGAGAGGGAAAATGGATTGTGCTGGGACTGTGGGAGGAGCCAAACAATTTGCTAATGAAGGAAATACTGAAACAAGCCAAGTCACATTGTTTCCCCTCTCCAGACTGTTGAAAAAAGAACTCTATGTCTGATATTGCAAACTCTCTCTGAGCTTCCCAGGAGGTAGGACGGGATTTTTACTAATAAGTGAAAATACAGTCTGAGTTTGACTAGGTTTTTAAAGTTTCTTTCTCAAGAGTAGGCACTATTAGACACCTACAATGAACAGATTAAAACATCCTGCTTTAACCAGGGAATGGCAGTTCACATTACACTGAAATTTGCCATCTGTCATACATTTTCCAGTAACCAGTGGAGACTGGGAAGTGCAATGGTGTTTAACCATGCCATGGATATCTGTCCTGGTGGGCAAAATGCTGGGAACTCCCCCATGAAGTTTAGCCAGGCTGGTAGGCTGCATGACAAAGATTTCCTCCAGTAAGCATGAATTGCACAATTTCATTTACATCTCTATATTACACCTTAGTTGCAGGGTGCCATGCCTGGGCATCATAAAGCCCTAATATCACTGTCCAGGATTATGTCCTTAGAAAATCCTTTCTTGGCTGTCT
>NW_016690186.1:10097755-10120681 GCF_001604755.1 Lepidothrix coronata
TGTGTATTATACACATGTCCTTGTGTTACGTACACATATTTGTTTGTTTTGTACATTTTGTTTTGGAACCTGGCTGCCCCAGTTAAGTGTATTCACTTTTGTGTTTTTGAGCTTTCCTTCTTGTGAAAACTCAGAAGTCCAGAAAGGAGGTTGTGCAAACCTTGTCCCAGCAGTGTGTATTGAAACTGAGCAATATGAGGAAGTTGGATTTGGGTGACATGTGAAAGGCGGAAAAGGGAATTAGAGTGGCAGAAGGTGAGAATTCTTTAGATGGATTTTAGAAGATTCAAGGTTCTGACAAAAAAAAAAAAAATGGAGGGGACTGAATACTTCTTGCAGTGGTAGTGAGAATCATCAGTGTAAGGATATTACTGTTCTTGCACAGTTTGTTGAGGTTCCCATGCTGGATCTGGCCCCTTGCTGCTGGGGATGCAATTTTCCAAATATTTGCTAAATGGATAATCTAAATTTTTTCTCTCTTGGAGAATGTGAGTTTGAAGGCAGAGCCCAGGGAGATTAGGATCAGTTTTCTGTATAAAGGTGGAGTGCTGTGGCCCCCTCCTGTTGCAGCATCTCCTGGGTTTCCATCCCTATGCTTCCCCGGGGAGCATGTCCTGTGGGTAGCTGGTGAGCAGCTCAGGAGAGCTTGAAAACTGTGAAAGCTGGGATAGAAATAATAAGACTTGTTGGTAGACTGTTGTGTTTTAATCTGGCAGTCAGCTAAACACCACATACCATTTGTTTACTCACCGACAATGGGTTGGGGAGAGAATTGGAAAAAAAAGGTTAAATTCATGGTGTTGAGATAAATATAGTTGAATAGTACAGAAGAGGAAGTGAAAGCAATAAAATTATAAAAGAATGTACAAAAAAAGTGATGCACAATGTAAATCCTCACTTCCTGCTGACTGATGCCCAACCAGTCCCTGAGCAGAGGGCCACTACCCTTCTCTCAACCACCCCACCTCCAATTTTATTGTTCAGCATGGCATCATATGATAAGGAATATCCCTCTGGCAAATTAGGGTCAGCTGTCCCAGCTGTGTCCTCTCCCAACTCCTTGTGTACCCCCAGCCTCCTCGCTGACATGTCAGCATGAGAAGATAAAAAATCCTTGACTAAGTGTAGCAACACTCAGCAACAACTAAAACATCACTATATTATCAACACTATTCTCATTCTAAATATAAAGTACATCACTATACCAGCTACCAGGAAGAAAATTAACTCTATCCCAGCTGAAACCACTACATGGATATAAGGACAACAGGTTTCCAACATGTGTTTTTGTTCCTGAGGTTCAAAGGGAGGTGTTCTATTTAATCAGTAAGCTCATGGGACCTAGATCTCTTGTAATGTTTTCATTTTTGGACATGGCATGACTTTGATTCAAGCATGAACGCAAAAAAAAATGTGTTGTTGCATTTGGATATGTGGGAAATGTCAATGTGGTATAATGTAATGTCAAGTAGGGATTTCATAAATAGCTTGACTTGACTTGCTGAAGCAATCTTGCTGCTTTCCCTCAGTGCTCCGTATGGACTGATTCACATTTCTCCTTAGACAGTGAGGGATTTGAAAAGCAGTGATGAAAACTGAAATACCTAAAAGAAGCATAAGTGATAGGATCAATCTTAGCTCCTCCAATGTGGTAGCCAAACATCTCAAGAGCAGATGATACACTGCTAAACAGATTTGGATATTTCAGGAAATGTGAAATACCAGGGAAATGCAGAAAGCTATTATCGAAGCAAATATAAATCAATAAGATGGGTGTCATAGATTAAATTAGAGGTGGCATATTTGAGTTGGAGGTTCTCCTACCCCACCTCTAGTGTTAAAAGGCAAGTAGACCTATTTGACACCGAAATAAAGGTGAATGTCTGAAAGCTGTTTCTTATGTAAACAACAGAAAAGCTTCCAGTGGTAAAAGATTGGTTAAAAAAACAAATAACCTGATTTGTCTAGCCATGGAAAACTATATAGATTTTGATTCTGCATTCACAGGAACATCAACCTCAGTTGAAAAATAAAAAAAATACTTGTCTCAGGGAGTAACAGAAACAGAAATTTGGATAAGGGCCCAAACCAGAAGCCTCATAGTGGGGAGAAATATTTAAATATTTAATTAAATGATGATTGCTAGTAGTTAAAAAAAAAAAACTGACCAACATTCAGGGCTCTGAAAGAAAAAAGTGAGAGAAAAGATCATTCACTGCACAAACTGAGGACCAAAACAAAAGAAGGAAAATTAAATTGAAACTTCAGAGACTAAAAGGCTTTTCTATCTCTCTTTAAACTAATATTATAGAAAGATAATGTAATGTAATACTGGAGACAGTATTATAGCAATTATGTACCCACTACTAATCTGAAAACCACACTGACAACAAGGCATCAAGAATCCTTATTGTAAAATAAAGATGACAAACACTTCCTCCTTATTTCTTTGTTGTTCCAAAGGCCTACAATGACACACATGATTAGATAAAATTAATTTACTACTACTCCTTAATCTGTATTAATTCAAAATCACATGCAATATCTCCTTCCATGAAGAGAAGGGAAAAGAGAAATCCAATATGTGTTTTTCTGGAATGCAATCAAGAAGATTGATAAAAAGCAGTTCATTCTTTCCAAAATTCAATATGCCTTCTTTGTCATGGTAAGAAGTTTCTTGTTTGTCTGAGTGCATGTTGCCAAACAGCGTTGGTTGCTAAGACCAAATGTTGTTCTAGGAGGCTGTTACAGGAGGTTTGTTAAAATCTCAGGAATGTTTTTTTCTTCAAGAAACTATTGAAACCTTGGGAAGATTCACTACAGTCAGATAAATTTATTGGGAATGCGCAGTACCATGATGTAACTAATCATGCTACAGGACCTTATTGGCATGAGATGTTTCTGAAGATGTCAGGTATAGGCTTTGGCATATATGCTTGGAAACAGAATATTTTTCTTTCTATTCCAAAATGGAAGTATGGCAGCTCTTCTGCTTCCAAAAGGGTGGAAGAATCTACAATCAGGAATCACTTGTTTCACAGTTGCTAACACTAGTTAGCGTTGAGTATTTTTGAAGGAAAGAAAAGCCCATAAAGGCTAGGTTTTGCCCTCTCCAGTCATTGTAAATAGTATTTTACTCACCAACTTTTTAAAGAAAAACTTATTTAATTATTAGTTCATTGTTAGAAAAAGAAGATTAAATTAGTCTGGTTTTGCCTAACATGAAATCTGCGCATAAAAAAAAAAAGAACAAAAAGATCAAGTGTTATCATACTGCTAACTTTTCTCATTTGTATTTTTTCATGTGCATCTTGTTTTTTGTTTATGAAACTCCAAGTATTTCATGGACAGTTACTAGTACAATCCTTTTGAGATAGGAAAATGTTATATTTTGGTTTTGGATAACAAGCCGAGACATGGTAAATGAAAGTAACTATTCCAAATCCGAACTGACAGCCATTGACAGCTTTGGAGTAAAGATTTTAATAATCTTTAATAATCTGCCTCCTCAACAATCATTGAAATAATTGTCTTTCTATACAACTAGCATTCAATTGAACAGCCACTTGCTGGGTGGCTATGATCATATATAGTAATGAAATAACAAATCAATTGTCATTTTTAGTCTAGAAGATCACAAAGTTAAGCTACATCAGATTACAACCAATGCAATTATATCCACTACATAATCTGGGAAAAGCCTTTGGATTTAGTTTCTTTCTGACTGTTGGTATCTCTGGTTTATGCTCTTAGTGCAAGGTACTCCATTCCTGATGGGATCCTCTGGCTGACATTTGAAATTCCCAGGACTGTTTCCAATTTACCTAAAGGAATCCCATTTTAGGGTCATGATTAGAGGTTTTTTCTAAAGAGGAGTCTTGTGGTTGCTTAGGAACCAGACAAAGGGATTCAAGGGAGAAAGAAGGTGTAATGGTAATGAATGAAAATATAATCTGTGGCAACATCTGACTCATACGGGTAACTGGAAGAGGCTTTGTGACTGTGTATAGTTGATAAAATTATATTTTCATTTTGTCAATTCATTCTTGTCAGATGAGTCTTAACTCCCTTAATTATAATTTAGTTGCAAATTATGTGTCTATTCACAAAATCTAGTCAGAGTTTGCATGCACTATTTGAGGGAGTCAGGAATTAAGAAATTCTTTCTGAGAAAAACTCTTCTAACAAGCTAATAAGATTTGAAGCTTTATTTGCAACTTTGTTTACAGAGCTGCACTTGGGCAACATTTGTCTTGGGATCTATGATTACTGTTAGGTACGGTACATTAAGGCTGATGATCTCAGAACCACACAAATAAACTTCTGGCTTAATTGCTGTACCGAGCTATCCGTGGCTGGAGGGTACTTGTGATTCAGCTCTCGACTGTCTCTTCTGTGAATGAACACACACCAGCTGTGTGGCAAACGTTAGCATGCAGTGATACAATAGCATATACTGAAGATACCTCAGACCTTGAGATCTACATAAAAATAGGCTGGTAGCACGATGTACTGTTCACTGGATGTATAACAGATGTAACCTGCGCAAACCAGGACAAAAGATGGGTGCTGGTGGGCTGCTGAGCTGCCATCCGGCTGCACCCCACAGCTGCACCACCACCGTACCTGCTCGTCTCCTAAAACTGGCTTTCCGGGCATCGTGTTTACTTTGCAGATGTGACTCTTGAAGTGAACCTCTGCAATACCAAAAGTAAAGCACATAGTTATCACTGCCAATGAATGCAGTCACCCCTGGGAGTGCACCTGGCATTCAGGCACCATGTTTCCAGTGGCACTGCCAGGACACTGCTCTCCATTCTGCAAAGAATAACCTGTTTTAAAGGTAACTTGCTCTGATTTTTATGTAAGACAAACATACGTTTCAACCATTATAAGGTCAGCACGTTTCGACTAATCCATATTAAATGCCTCCTTACATCCACAGAGCTGTGTGAAAGATTTTAGGGTGTACTGCAGTGTTTACCAAGGTGAAGACACTAAAGCTGGTTGTGAAAGTCTTGTGGAGGTGTTGTACAATAAAAGGAAGCTGTCATTCCTGCTCCTGACTCCGGACACAACTTGCATTCCCTGGCAACCTCTGCATTGCGAGGCACTGAGCTGTTCAGATTCCTTCTTATGTCTCCAAATGTGGAAGGGTTTTGGGATTAGAGGTTTGATTCCTACACTAAGTGTTGCACTGATTATAACACAGAATTACAGAATAGCTGAGGTTGAAAGGGTTCTCTGGAGGTATCTAACCCAGCCTCCCTGCTCAAGCAGGGCCACCTATACTACTGTTTGCTGTTTTCAGCTGCTAGGTTTACTTACTAACCAATCTCTTTTCCTTATTATAGTTTCCCCTTTTCTGCAACTTTGAGGAGCTCAGATTCTTCAATTCTGTCTGATTTCTCTCTGCTGGAGGCTTCATATATTTTTATCCTTATCTAGGCTTTCATAAACATATCTTTCTCTTCTATAGACTTTTCCTTTTTGGTAAGACGTAGTTCCTCTAGATTCACCTCCGGTTTCCTTATCCAGATTACTGGAAAAGTCACAATTTGAGTCTGTATTACCTGCATCTCCCTGGCTTTTTCCAAATGAAGTTTTGCTTTATGCACTCAAATGTATTTATTCACACAATTGTCAACGTATTCATATAACTTCTATTCACTCAAAAATACATTTTACACATAAAAAGATGATAGAAAAGGTTGTATATTCACAACTGTCTTAATTCTTCCTCTTATTTGCAAATTTTTGCCCACTGCTATCATCCATGTTTGCTTTTTTTTTCTGGGCTTGCAAATGAAATTACTGTCTACCGTAATGTCTGTGTCTTCAACTTCCTTCTGAGTTCCTTTCTGACTTCAGCTGCTGACAATCAGTTCCTCTCACCTCCTTTTCTGAGGATTCTGCATTTATTAATATTTAGTCTTGCCTTTGATCCTAGGGTATCCTGTCAGCCTGAATAAAGCCAGGTAAAAAAAAAGAAATATCCATCAACGAATCCTCCCTCACTGTGTTGCCTTAAGGACACCTCACTCTATTGCATCTGCTTTCTTTTAACTGCATTGTTTCATTGAATCCTGAGAAGCAAACTGGGATAATTTCAAACACATAAAGTAAGGAGCAGCAGAAAATCATAAAACAGTATTGTGGCTTCATTCTAAAAGCCAGATAATAGTAGAAAAGATCTGTGCATTACTGTAAAATATCTCCAAGCAAAAATGAAGAAACTAAAATGCAGTTATTCATGGTATTTCATTACTTGTTTTGTTCTGTGTGTCATTTTACTATTCATGCAGATAAATTTATTCATCTATGAAAAGACACTTAATGGCACACAAACAGATGTTTCATGTCTTGCTGTAAAACATAACAATTTCAGTAAGTAATAAGTGAACACAGAGACAAATCCATAAACATGAATTCTGCAATTTGCACAGATTAGAATTTTGCATGGAGCTCAAGGGTGCGTGAACAATCCCATTGACTTCACCGAGGTCCTAAACAGACAAGAAACCCCATGTTTGGTACTTTATCAAGATCCTGGTATTCAGAAATAACATCACCAAGTACAAGAGAAATTTTTTATTTTTTTTCCGTTATATGATGAATGTGTTTTGTACAAAATATGTTTTAATACATGGATTTTCTTTGAGAACTTTGTCTGAAATCTGTATCCTCCTAGGAGATAAAATTTTATAGTATTATTTGTCAGATTATGTGTTTGCTACAAACAGTTTAAAATTAAAGGTGTCTTTATTGTAAGTACTGAAGTGATGAATTAGGTATTTCATGTTTCATCTATACTTGTCAGCTTGTTAGCAGTCTAGGATATACACTGATTTAATGCTGGGTTCACATTCGGTTTTCTGTTTCAGGCTTAGGATTGACAATTATCTTGTCACTGTATTTCAAAACAGCAGAATGCCAATTCCTTAAAAAAAAAACCAAACCCTGAAAAAAAGAATTCACTTAACGACTTAATAAGTATCTGCATAAGAAGCAATGATCTTTTGTAAAAGGAAAGCTTTATTCATTTCACTGGCCTACTCAGATGTCTTTCTTATAAAACAGGCAGCAAGTTCATCACCTGAACAAGCATCTAAGTCAAGAGGTGTTAATTTGGTCCATGAATTGTGTGCCTGTGATACACAAACTTTATGTAAAATTTTCTGACTTATTTTGATGATCAGTTTCCTCATCCATGCACTGCAGGGAAGTTAGAAACCTTACATATTCTGACATTAATTTTGCAAAGTACTTCACTTTTCTTGACTATAATGTGTGCAGAAAGGATAGTTAGGTACTATCATTTTTGTTTGCACTTGCAAGTTACTTTAGTTATTCTATTCTCACACATTCCATAAAACACATGAGAATATGCAAATCTTTCTTATGCTTCAAATTAAAACCATGTATTTCATTGACAGTAGATTCATATCTCAACCATTGCTAATCATCATTATTATTTTACAATTAGCATCCATAAAACAAAAGTATACCCACAATGAGCAGCAAAACACCTCCAAATTTGCCAAGTTATCACTGGATACCAGTGGTTCCTCTGGTGCTTGGCTTTAAATGTTCACTTAAATTCTAAAATAAATTTCTCTAGTGGGAGAAAACCTTGATAACTAGGAGCGTTTACTCTAGATATATGAATGTCATAACTATATGTGTAATCAATGTATGAATAAAGGAATGATGGCTGAAAGGAGAAGAATTACGACCAGACATTCACAGAGAACAGATTTTAAATTTTCATCAGAAGAACTCTCATAAAACTTTTGTGTGAGTGTTGAAGTGCTGTGAGCTTGTGAAGGAAGAGTGAAGCAGGAATAATTAGGAGATTGACTTAGAAGGTATCACTTGAATCTGGGAAGGATGCTAATTGTAGAAAGGGTGGTCCAGTATTGCCATTTAAACCATATGTGTGCAGCTGAGATTGACAGCAATTTGTCAGGCCCCAGCTTCCTCAATTCGCCTCTGATCCTAGTTTTCAGCAACACAGATGATCTCACAGGAAGAAACACACAGGGTCAGAACCATGTCTGGTGAAAAATGAGGCTGTGGGGTTAATAGCAGGAATAAGAACAGAATACTGCAACTACCAAATACCTGTGTTCAGCATAGTCTTCTCTAATTCAGAGCAGACAGCAATCCCACCATCTCTGTGTGTGACTGCCTAAAAAACAGAGGCTTGCCCAGATTGGACATGAAATAATTCAGCAGGGGGAAAAGCAAGGTGAGAGAGATCAGGAATGAACACTGAAGGAGAACTTGTGGGCTTTAAACTAATGTGTGTCTGTGCTGTAATTCACAAGCACATTGATGTCACAACATCAAGAAATCCACCCTTCACTTGCATTCAGGTTTTCTTCTGCATTCATATAATTTGCTGCAACATGTACTGGTGCCATATTGCATGGGGAGATGAAAAGATTTTTTATTTAGCACACGATAATTATGAAGTTCTTGGTGTAATCACTTGCTCTAAATTGTTAATATATGCATTTTTTACTAGGAGATAATGGCAGCGTTTTGTCTTTACTGACCCTCTTTTCAATTAATTTTACATAAAGGATGCTTCAGGCTCTTTGCTTCTCACACATCTTACATCCTTCATGGTACACTGTGGGGGAGACAGAAGAATATTATGTAAGTTCTGGTGCCCTCTTTTTATATAGCAAAAGTTATACCAATTCCCCTTTGACACTCAGTATTAGCCCAACAAGGAGAATAGAAATGAAAGAAAACATTAGAGCACAGACCACAGTTACAGTGGAAAGGTTAGCAGAGTGGGGCTTTTGATTACAGTTGTCAATAATTTCCCTTTTTTGTTTTAATGAATCTTCCTTTCAGAGAATCTCTTTATCTGTTCAGATGTTTGCACTTTTTGCATAGTAAATATGAAAACCTACACACAGAAATGAAAAAGGCTGGACTTTCTTGCTTCCTGTAAAGTTGCCAGCAAAAGTATCAATTTGGTTTTGTCCTTAAAGTATATAGTCTGCATTTGTTCCATATGATTAAGAGAGATTACCATTTAAAACATCTGAACAAACCCAGCTGTTTAAATAAAATTATAGTTCAAATACCTTTTATCATTTATCACAGAAATAAGGATAAAATGTTCCATATATATCAATAGGTTTAAATGTTCATAACAGACTTAAGCAATGAAATGCACTTTTAAAATATGAGATACTTGAAAATAAAAAAAAAGGGAAAACCACTTGAAATACTTAAAAATTAAATACACTTTTATCTTTAATGATTTTTTCAGTTTTCATTATCAGCAATGATGACACATCTAGAAAAAAATTCTCATTTAATTAATGTTTTAACATTGAAGGAACAGGGCTAGACCCTGACTAAAGTTGTTTAAGAGGTATGAAATATAAATGTGATATTTCTATGACCCATGATAAGGCTGTGTGACACGCACAGGAATGAGTAAGTTCCCTCAATGATCATTTTAAGTGCCTGTGCATGGTCTGTCACCTTTTAGGGTGTTACTTGCAAATGCATACATTGAATGTGAGGAAGAGAAAGAAAGAGAGAAAGAATGGATGCTTTCAGCCCATACTTTCACATTTGGGCTTAGGGGGCTGATGCCTGTACCAGCCATCTCCTCATTTTTTGCTGGAGCAAGCCCCAGACAGGTATTGGCCTCCCTTCTCCTTTTTCCCTCTGCCTGAGGAAAGGATGGGAGCTGTGATCCCACCTAAGGCTCATTCTAGATAAACCTAAAAACGTTTTTTAGATTGTGCAGGTTGAGGTGGTCACAATCCTCTGCCCTCTGCAAGTTCCTCACACAGCCCTGCCAGGAAAGGGGCATCTCCCGAGGAACCAGGGCTACTTTTGGGTTGCAGAGTGGGAAGAGATTGCTTGATTACCAGGAAAGAGGAGGAACATCGTGATTATGTCCATTTGTAATTTTTTTTACCCTGGTTTTTATAAGAGGTTTACAGGTAACACCTCCCTGTTTAGACTGCAATGAGCAGTAACTGCACCTCTCAAAGGGAGGTCTTGGACGCAAAGGAACTTTTCTGTGTTATGGGAACATACTTAATTTTCAATTCTGTTTTTATCTCTAACTCCTCTTCAGAATCTTATGCTGATAACCATTCTTTTACTGAATTAAGGGAAATGGGAAATGGGGGTATCTTCCAGGAAGTCTATGGAGGACCTTCGAAAACAGATGATTGAGTGTACTTGAAATAAGTATACAGAATTAAATAGGACAAATAGTATGGTTATTGTGAAAAATGCAAACATGGTGCTTTGCTTCAAACGTCAGGACAACCTGGACAAACTTAAATTTTAACCATTTTTGGATGAGCTTCAGAAGGAACACGGCTACAATAAAAAAGAACCATGTCACTCTTTTTAGTATTAGATTTAGAGAAGATATATTTGATCCATTCCTCTCTGATAACAATCCTGTTCCTGTCAAATATAAAATATGAATAATGGCTTTGTGTCAAATATGACTAACTCATATTTACAATATTATATAACTGGAGATGTACTTGATATTCTGAATATCCTCAGCTGCTCAAGTAAAAATTGCAGTAAGTCTAGATTAGCAGAAGGAGGGCTCCTGAAGTGCCCTCAGTAGTGGTAACAAACATCAACTAGCTTTAATTTCAGCTTCTTAAGATTGTGTATCAAAAATGTAGAAACATGTAAGTTTCTTTCTTGGATTAGCGTAGTTTAGTGCAGAGCAATGAGTTTAAAAATTTAATTGGAAAGGTATAGGTTTCTAATATTGTGCTAATTAAAATATTTTAATTCAAAAAAATACTTGTTCTTTAGCAAATTAATCTTGAAATAGCAAAGTCTAGTTTTGAATGTTTGTTTTAATTGTGGGTCATCTGGCAAAGAAAGGAAACTGTGTTAGAGTTAGTTTTTAAGTAAAGGTATGATATGTCTTTTTTTTAACAGTGGAAGAATTGAGACTAAATTATGATTTTGTTTCAAACCGCTCAAAATGCGCTTACAAGAGGATATTCTTAAAACTGTGTATAATGACAAAAAAAATGCCTTTATGTCACTGCTTCTGTGATTCCCATAAATAGAGAGGTTCTTTTGTGAGTGTGAAGCTCAGGTGGACTGATTCAGTTTAACTCTGCAGGAAACAATGCAATCAGTTTGATTAACAACAGCAAAAAAATCTCAGTTCAAACTAGAAACTTATATTTCCTCCCCCTAGAAAGCAGGAAGGCAATTTTGTCTCAAGCAAATATTTAATTTAAATTTATATCTCCTGAAGAATTTCACACACTGTAAAAACTCTAAAGACAGTTAATGAAGACAGGAAACATGTTAAAGACTGTTGATTTAAGGACCATTTTTCAACAGAACAAGAAAATGGGGAGAAAACCCTACACAAAATAGGGTGATTTTTTGTTAATTTTATATAAACTATTTGTACTCAATGATTGGATAATAATTCAGGGCTTTGTTTTCATGAAATATATTCACCTGGAGATAGTAGACTGTCAAAACTTTACAAAAAATTGGAAGGCACGTCACTTTTGCTACTTTATTCTAAGCAGTCAAGATTTGAAATTAGCCAAGGGCGTACTTGGATATTTAAGGAGATGCATAGAAGTTTTTTCTCTTTTAACCCACTCTTTGTTCTGAAGCTTATGTTCAAGTGAGACTAAAATTTAAGATTTCAAATTCTACAGTTTGCTGTTGTCTTTCAGAGATATACTAGGTCTCTGAAGGGGGGAACTTGAAGTCAGCACTAGAATTATCACTGGCATAAAACTATGTTTTATTTATATGGCAGTAATCAAAAATTTATACAGTTTGAAATATGATAATGAGACAAAAGAGAATGGGTAAAACAAGAAAGCATCCATCAGTGGTTGTCAAATATTTGATTCCAGTTTCTTTTACTTATGTATTTAGTATCTTGTGATTACTGCTTATATAGTAATTAATAACATGGAATTAATTCTGGATTTGACAAGAGATTTGAAATGTTGAATCTTAAATGCTGAGAACTCAATCTTCTATTTCATTGCTTAGCATTCAGCTTGATAGATTTGCAAGATGCTGATTCAAAGTGGTAGCATCTCCCAGGTACTCCACTTACCTGGGAGGGATGTACAAGGTATGGGACGCATGAAAGATTTTCTTATTCTGCTTTCTCTTTTCTGTGTTCTGCTTTCATTCCTTAAAACTGACCTCAGAAAGACAGAGAATCATTTCTGAGTGTATCTAAGAGGTACATTCTCCTCTTTTTTATATTTTAGGTTATAATTTTGGCTTTGTTTCATGTTTCTTGATTCTGAAGTTGTCAAATTACCCCATTATATTAGTTTTAGTAGTTGAATGGGTTCTTATTCTTTCTCTTTGTTGCTGAGAAAAGTGGGCTTTACTTTCACTGTTTTGTGTTGGTTTTTATTGTGGTTTTTTTTTTTTTTGTGCTTTACATTTTTTAAATTAAGTTCCTGAAGATGTCTTCTATCCCTGTGCAATATTAAATGTCTCTAGAAATTATTAAAGCTGTGACTGCCATTGACCCCTTGGTTTAAATTGGTTGTATTCACTACTCTAGGGTTCTCATTAGTTGGATGTTGTATTACCCTTTATTTTTTTAATTTGTCATTTGTGGCAGGCTGCATATTTGAGTCTAATTTGGAGGATTCAAGAGCTCTCTTTACAATGGATTTTTCCAGATCTATACAGTATCATACTAGCACAGTCCGTCTGTGTAGGACATTTTTTCCATGACAAAACTGAGTACTATCTAAAATAAAAGTGTTTCTCTCAGGAATGATGAATTCATAGTTGCTCTTTTCCTTCACTAAATTTTCCTGCCTACTGATAGCAGAATAACAGGATATGAGATATCTGAGTGTACAGAACACAAAAAGAAAACACTTAATTGCAAGGAAATATAATATCCTTAGAGTAACACCACTGAAGTGTCTTTAGATTTTTACTGGGTGTGACCAAAATCAGGGTTGAGTTTATGCAAAAGGAGTACTCTTCAAAGCAAACTTCTCAGCTATCAACAAATGGCTTTTCATGTGTATGAAGCAGTCCCAAGCCAGTCCCAAGCTACTGCCACATTCCTTAGGGCAGCCAGAGACCAATTCAGATGAATTTACAGGGACGAGCAGCCCCCGGGTATAATGGTGAGAGCTAAATTCTTTTACTACTGGTTTCCTAAAGAGATAGCTGCCCTCATGTTTGTGGTACATCTGCTGCATTTTGTAGAAGACTGGGAGGCAGAGACTTTAAATATAAGACATTTAGAGCCATTCTATGAAAGTAAATCAGTGGCTTTATTTTATGGTAAAATTAGTACTGTCCGTCACTGTGCTGTTGGCATTCTGATGAGGTAGCTTTAGGAAGTTTGACATTCCACTCAAATGTGAAAGCAACATGAAGAACTTACTATTTTTCTATTTAGGTACAGGTAGCACATTCAGGCTAGAAGTCATTTAGCTTGTGAGAAAGCTGAGATGGAGATTTAAAGGAAAGGCTATAATGCAGGCAGAAACTTTGTTGATCTGGGTGTTATAATGAACATCAATATCCTATGGTCATAGGTTAGCTTTTATCTGTTTATATTCAATAAAGACCTTTTTTGATTGTAACATAAGTCTGCTGTGGGGTTCACATGGTTTTATGTGAGTACACCGACCTTGCAAGAGATAATTGCAGATCTGGGTGCCTTCTCACATTCATGAGCGTAGTCTTGTGACTCTTAGTGCCTATTCATGTTCTCTGCAGCAACAAACACTCAATTTGATCTACTTGTGAATCGAAATTAGCTCAGCTGCTTAGAGCATGACTCTAATAATGCCAAGGTCACAGGTTCAATCCCTGCATGGGCCATTCACTTCAGAGTTGGACTTGATGATCCTTGTGGGTCCAATCTAGCTCAGAATATTCTGTGATTCTATTAAAACTGTTGAAGGTCTGATGACTGTAAGTACAGAGACACCCAAGCTGGCTTTGTGTTTCCTGTATCAGAGAAGCGATGTGGGAGGGGCATGATATCCGAGGCAGTAAACCCAAAGAAAGAATTTACTATGCACAGCACTATTCTGCTCAGAGGCAGGTGTTCTGCTTCAAGATTTGACATATTATGTCCCCATAGCACTGTAATGTAATGTAATTCCACAATTATATTAGCTTCCTGATGAAGGAAAATGAAGCATAAAGATTGTGTAATTTTCCCCAGGCAAGCCAGTGCCAAAGCTAGAGACAGCATCATGATAGGTAACGATATTGTAGGAATTCGAGGAATATCACAATTTGAATTGTCCACTGTATTGCAGGATGACAAAATTATTAGTTGCCGATGCTGTGCTTAGTAACATAACAATGTTAGCTCTATGTCTGTTGTCCTATGGATCCTAGGGCTGCTCAAGCAGCAGTACAGAAGGATGGCTGAAACAATATCTTGAGCCCTCTCCTTGCTATTGGTGGTGTTTCCCTCTCCCTGGCTGTGCTGGAGCAGGGCCCAGGCATTTGCACATGTGGAGGCTGGTGGATCCCACTTTAGTGGTGGATGGGAGAAGGAGTTTAACTAAGCAGAGGATACTGGAGTTGAAGGAGATACCAGCACTATTTTGCTCTCTGTTTGTTTCCACCCTTAGGTGTTGGCACAAGTACCCAAAAAGATCAGACTGTTGAGGTAACTGGAATGAGAAAAGACTGAACAACATACAACCTCACTTGTTGCCAACCCTCTCTTGCCCACTGATCCATCATTAAGGGAATTCCAAAGGCTCAATTGGCACCTCTCTACTTTCAGGAACTGAAAGTAAATGTTCAAACAGCATTGTTTTTAATTTGAATCAAGTTCAGATAGGCCAGCCCTTTTACCCTTGCTGGCACTATAATTTGGTAAAGTGTCACATGTGCAACAAGTAAGAAGATGGTGAGATGTATGGGATGTATGGGATGTATGGGACCAAGGAGCCTGCTACAGATCTGCTTCCCTTGATATCCAAGAGCTGGTCTACCACTGTCCTAGTCATCAGGAAAGGACAAAAGAAAATGCTCAGAGGAGTAATAGGAAAGTGGAGGGAAAAAAGAGAGGATAGTAGGTTTATAAGAACATTTTGGGAGATTTCAAATCTCAGTTTCAGTCTCAAATCAACTCTTCATATGTCCCTGAGATTGTGTGGCCCATTAGACAGTTGCCCAGCTCTCCCAGCACATCTCAATTTCTCTGGTACTTCCCACCTTCCTCGGTGCTGACAATAAAAATACTTCAATGCTACTAAAAAGTGTCAAGTTATGAGAAGATACTTATAGTTGTGGTTGCCAGACGACCACATTCAGTCTGACCAAGGAAAAAGTCCTTCTAAGGAAAAAAATTTCTGAGCAAATTCCTTGTCCGTCATTTTTCACTGTCACCCTTTATGAAAACCAGAACATCTACTGTTTAAGATGTCAGTAAAGCCCATTTTCTCCTTGGACAGTAATTACAACAAGAAGTAAAAAAAAACAAGACGTGTATTTCTGATGCCATCTTATACCATTCTTGTGTCATGCTACAAACCTGAGTAGCAATGCCTGACTTAAAAAACAAAGCACAGTTGTCAACAGACCATTGCAATTTTGATGGTTCTGTAAGGGTCGTTGCTTCAGATGTGTGTTGTTAACTGGCATCCTGTAATCTTCCCCTGACCTTTCGTAGAGGGGATAGCAACCACAGCACAGCACAAGGCTGAGCAGTTTGCTGTCATTATTCCCACAGACTAAAACTTAGCACCAAATTCAGTTGGTGACTTAACAAGTCGTTCTGAAAAAAGAGTTCTTTGTCATATGCAACAATGAGTGTTTCTGCTGCCAGTACAGAGTCAGAGGTTTTAAAAGACTTTATCAGAAAGGAACAAATAATCATTCCCCTGATCTGAGGTCTGAAATGCTGGTTGCTACCTAGTTTTCTGGATTTCAAGTATTTTTTTAAAACTTCATGATGTCTTTAGCAAAAACAAGGTTTAATTACCATGGTCACTTTTCCTGATACCTTCTCAAAATATACTTTAAAATGTTTCTAATTAAATTAAGCTAGATTCCACCACCTTTTTTTTTTTTCTGTTGAATAACCTTAGTGCTATAACTGATCTAGTGTGAATCAAAGGCCACGTTCTTGGAATGAAGAAGTAATTGATGGGGGAAAACACGAAGAAATTTGTTCTTTAGAACTGAATTTTGTGTGTGTAGGTTTTACAATCACAAATTCCATAAAGTTTAGGGGAGTTGCTTCTTCTGGCTGTGTCCAGTCACTCCCAGACAAACATGAACACTTTTGCTTCAAAAACTTTGGATAAAAAACTATGATGACACACCCATAGATTTCCTTTAGAAGATCTGACTTTCCTGTATATAGAGTTCATCAACACCACAAGAGAATACTCTGAGACCATCCTTCACCTTCCATGAGGATTTTCTTTTACAGACAGATTTGCCTAACCCTCACTACAAAAATATCAAAACAATATTGCCAAAATTAACTTACAAAGGAATTGAAGAAATAAGATAAATGGAAAAACTGTGGAAAAATAATTTTTGCTGACATCTGGAGCAGAGATGAGAATGCCGAAGTGATGAAAAAGGATTCACGCTCAGAACAATCTCATGAAAATATAAGAACCTCTGTGATATAAAAAAAGTATATGTTTGTGGAATATGACTTCTCCATTTAAATGAATTTTGAATTCTCCACCATGCCCATAGCTGACATATTCAGCAGTGCAAAGCAACTAAAAGAACAGAATTAAAGCTGTATATATTATGCCTCTTTTTGTGATTAACATTGTCAGTTATTCTCTTTAGCAGATTCCCAGCATATTATTAGTCATGAGTGAAATTACAGTACACAGTTAATTTGATGGTTACATATGTTGTTTCATCCTCTACAATACATAGAGTTTTCATTTAACTTTGTGTTCAGCAGTGGCACAATAGCAAGGAATTCAGTCAGTTCCTCATGAATTACAAAATATTAGTATTACTCAATTAATATAACCATTTAATTTTTGCTTAGCACCAGCTGTTACTGTTTTCTCAGAGCTTGTCTTTATGCTAAATGCTCAAGACACAAGTGGGAATGCTGCAGGAAACATTTAAGAAACAAGCTTGTTGAGGAGTTGTTGATTCCAAAACATGGTAAGTGAATTTGCAAAGATGAATTAAATGACCCATATCAACTTCTAGTGCTAACAAATACAATTTGTGAATAGTGACATGAGGCATATTTCTACCCCTTAACCATTAATGAAGCTACACAAGTAAATTAGGTTATGCCACTCCATCTTCATAAATGGCTGATTCAATAAATCACACTTGAGAAACAGCTGAGTAATTACAGGATGATGCTTGAAGCCAGAGAGGCCTCATTTGCATATTAACAGATATTTGTTGCAATAATTTCTGTTCCTGGACTTATGAATGTTAAACATGATTTATTCTCTGACTACTGCAGTTTGATTTTGCAGAGCACAGGAGGAGACGACTCACCAAGGGTTGCCAATACATGTGTGCTCCTCCATAGCAGCACTAAGGCCCACAGGTATAATTAGCACCAGGAACTTGCCCAGACGACTTGGAGAATATTTTTCCACAGGGTCTTATCATGCAAAAGGTCTTGTGAAGCGGTTTCAAAAGATTGGAGGAAAGGGAAAAACAAAATCATGACATTTTTTAAGCTCCAAGTAAGGCAGAGTTCTCAAATGTCTAAATAGGTACAGAAAGAAGACAATAATGCTTTCCATACAGGTTTTTAGGCTGGTTTTATTTAATTTGCAAACTTCTTCACCTAGAAGGCATAGCAGCATATGTCATGTAAAGTTTCTAATGAGCTTTACCTGAAGATTTTGCTTAGTCTTGTTTGTTTTCACTGGTGGGAACAGACAACTTGACATTTATATCACTCTGCTTGGTGAATCTGCATATATATCACATCTAATTCACCTTAGTGAAAGTCACTTTGCTCTCTAATGATTATCTGTTCTTCCTGTATACTTAAAATTTCTTAGGAGGAAAACTCAATTGTTCCCTAACCAATTTAAGATCACACCCTTTTGTACCAATAAATAATCATGTAAGGGACAGGAAGGTACAAGAGGTAGAAATGTGTATGAATAGAATCTGGAAGATGACTTGACTTGTGGGCCAAAATGATGAAAAGCTACCCATTTTCTCCGTAAAAGTGACACAGATGAACTAAAATATATGGTTCTCTGAACTGATTGCAAAGACATGTCTTATTTCAATTCCAGCATATTAGTCAAAAGTATAATGGGTTTTACTGAGCAACATGATCTAATGTGCAAAGGTGCTTGCAGAAGAATGTTAGCCTATCACTGTTCTTATACTATCTCTAAGATAGAAAAAAAGCTTGGGTTATTCACATTTCATGCAGGAGTTATAGATGTTTATTGATTTTTTTTTTCTCACACAATTAAAAAAGGACTGCAGTAAAAGACTATTTTTTTTCCTGTAAATGCATTAGCAACAAAAGGAGGGCTGAGGAGAATCTCCATCCTTTATTGGATGTGGGGGGAAACACAGGGACAAAGGACTAGGAAAAGGCCAATGTAGCACTAAATCTGATGAGAAACTTGTTGAAACATGTCTTAAAATGGTCTTTTGTGGTCTCTTTGCAAACACGTGTTTCTTCTTCCCAACACCCCCCAGGACAGGTTATCTCCCATGCAGGAATGTCCTGGGAAAGGTGTCCTGAGGTGTTTCCCATTGGACCTTGTTAACCCCTTCCTGTGATTGGGTGTTCCTGTAGGCCCCTTGAGACTTCTAATTGGTTACCCTGTGAATCCCCCTAAACCCTATAAATGTAACATCCCCAGCAATAAACGCTCTCTTGCCCCCTCTCCACGCCGGTGTGCTGTCTCTGTGCCTGCCGTGGGGCCACGTGGGTGCTGGGGGGAGGGGAGGGCACCTCTCCCCTCCAGGCTCGGGGCCTGAAAAACCCTGTCACTGGAGTTCCCTTTCCCTGTCCCTCAAGACGTCGGAATGGTTCATCAGATGGAGATGGAACTAGAACTGGGCTCCCCCAAGCTGTGGGTGGGGAAAGGGATCCAGAGGCCAAGGTTCTTAACTCCTTCTTTGCTTTAGTCTTTAATAGTAAGGCCATTTTTCTCCAGACACGCAGCCCCCCGAGCTGTAAGACCTGGATTAGGACCAGAATGAAGCCCCCATATTCCAAGAGGAAATAGTCATCCACTTGCTACTCCACCTAGACACACACAAGTCTATGGAGCCAGATGGGATCCATCCAAGGGTACTGAGGAAGCTGACAGAAGTGCTCAGTGAGTCACCTTCTCTCATTTATGAGCAGTCCAGACTAACTGAGCAAGTCCCATTTGACTGGACCTTTGAACACTGGATGCACAACTACAAGAAAGGCTGGAATTAGGATCCAGGGAACTGCAGGTCTGTCAGTGTGACCTCAGTGTGGGAAAGGTTATAGTGCAGATCATCTTGAGTGCCATCATGTGGCAAGTACAGGACAACCAGGGGATCAGTATCAGACAGCATGGGTTTGTGGAAAGCAGGTCATGCTTGGCCAACCTCATCTGCTACTTCACAAAAGTGACTTGTTTAGGGAATGGGGGAAAGACTGTGGATATTGTCTACTTGGACTTCAGTGAAGCCTTTGACACTATTTCCCACAGCATTCTCCTGGAGAAACTGACTGCTCATGGCTTGTGCAGGTGTACTCTTAAGTGGGTAAAAAACTGACAGGATGGTCAGGCCCAGAGAGTGGTAATAAATAGAGTTACATCCAGTGGGTGTCTGGTCACAAGTGGTGTCCCCGATGCTCAGTATTGAGGCCAGTCCTGCTTAATACCTCTATCAATGACCTGCACAAGGTGATCGAGTGCAACCTCAGTCATTTTGCAGATGATACCAAGCTGGGAAGGAGTGTTGCTCTGCTGGAGGGCAGGAAGGCTCTGCAGAGGGATCTGGATGGACTGAATCGATGGGCCAAGGCAAATTGGATGAGGTTCAGCAAGACAGAGTGCTGGGTCCTGCACATGGGTCACAACAATCCTATGCAGCACTATAGGCTGAGGGAAGAGTGTCTGGAAAGCCTTCCAGCAGAAGAGGCCCTGGGAGTGCTGGTCAGCCACCAGCTGAACATGAGCTATCAGTGTGCCCAGGTGGCCAAGAAGGCCAATGGCATCTTGGACTGGATCAGAAATAATGTGACCAGCAGGACCAGGGCAGTGATTCTTCCCTTGCACTCTGCACTGATAAGGCCGCACCTTGAATCCTGTGTCCAGTTTTGGGCCCCTCACTACTAGAAAGACATTGATGTGCAGGAAGATGTCTAGAGAAGACGATGGAGCTGATTAATGGTCTGGAGCACAAGTCTTATGAGGAGCAGCTGAGGGAACTGGGGTTGTTTAGCCTGGAGAAAAGGAGGCTGAGGGGAGACCTTACTGCTCTCTCCCTGAAAGGAGGTTGTGGTAAGTGGGGGTTGGCCTCTTCTCACAGGTAACAAGCGGTAAGACCAGAGGAAATGGCCTCAAGTTGCACCAGGGGAGTTTTAGACAGAGTGTTAGGAAAAATTTGTTCACAGTAAAGGTTTCAAGCACTGGAACAGGCTGCCCAGGAGAGTGGTTGAGTCACCCTTGAAAGTATTTCAAAGACACATAGATGTGGTGCTTAGGGACATGGTCTAGTGATGGACTTGGCAATGCTGGGTTAATGGTTGGACTCAATGACCTTAGAGGTCTTTTTCAACCTAAATGATTCTATAATTCTAATTATGTCTCCATGTGTCTTGGGAGGTCTACCTTTCTAATGAGATCAGACTTTCTATGTCTCTGCTGTGATTAGGATGGCTGGAGGATCCAGGCTTCCACAGGAAGATACCTCTTCCACTCCTTTCACACAACAGGAGTTATCAGGCTTTTATCTATACAGACATTAATCACTACAGTAAGCTGTCTAAAGAGGTATAAGGTGAATTCACACTAGAACTGTAAAGTGTTTCCTGGTCTTAACATACTTTTTGAGTAAAAGAGAAAAAAAGGAGACTCATTTTCATTGACTCGTTTGTTCTCCGGTCTGTTCATCACCAGAGCACATACTTCGGCATGGAAAAGCAGTGTGACTCAGACCACCTGTCAGGCCCTCTGCCTCTTCCTCATCAAGAGTTCAGTGCTCCTGAAGTACAATGTACATCCTGATTAGGGGCTGCCTTCAGCTAATCAACACGAATGGTAGGCAGAAGGGTATGTTAGACCTCTCTCCTTCCTCTGAAGCATGCATCACTGCCACAGGGACAAGGCTTATGCCCCACTGAGATCTAAACAACTGCATTAGTGTACTGAAGTTGGTTATGAGGAACAATCCCCATCTAAAGAGCATGTGGAGACTTCTTCTTGAATAGGTGTCTCATTTTGTTTCTGTGTTACTTAATTCTTCCCTGTTCTGATGGAAAGACATTACTTCTATAGTAAAAAATAAGGGTACAGAATCAGAGTTCCTCCTAATGAGGGTGGGGTGTTACATCTTATCAATTTCTAAGCTATAATGCGTTTTCTGGTGCTGCCAATGCAAGCTCTCTTCATCAGCTCCATCCAGAAAAATACAAGCCTATTCATTTGTTAGCAAAATGTGTCCATTGTGTAAGACTTTCCTGTCTTCCAAGTAGTAATAATGCAATACATTCTGTAAAAGAGAACAGAGTGAATCAACTTGGGACCTAATTACCTCAAGGAAGGACAATTCCCTTACAGAGCAAACAATCTTACTAGGATACCCGACTCAATCATATCATGAATTGCTTTTGCCTGCTTTTTCTGGGCTTTTTTGGTTTGGGAGTTGAGTTGGTTTTTTTGCGGGGGAGAGGAAGGAAGGAGGTAGAGTTTAATATTTTGGCTTTGATCAGCAAACGAAAAAGAATTAAAAAACATTGCAATTTGAGGCAACACCTCACATTTCTCCAAGTGTCTCACTCTGCTTATGAAGCTGTTTCTCAGAAGGTACCAAAGATATTAACAGCAACAGGATGAGAAGTCAAGCCTTTTATGCTGTGAATAGTATCAAAAATATTTGTTTTCTAATGGCTAAAGTGACACCTGTAATTCTCAATATTTATATTTCACATTAATTCATTTATTGTCTTATAGATCAAGAGTCACAAATCTGAGAGTCCCTGAGCACTGGGAATTAGCTTTTGGAATTAGCTTGAAAGATGAAAAAAACCTCAGTTAATGAGACAGTTTCATTTCACTCAAACCATTCATCTTAGAGTACATTGTTGAGATGATTGGACAAATGACGGCATTATTTATATATTTATTTATTTATTCATTCACTCAGTGTATCACTAAGACAGAAGCACAAATGCAAAAGTAGAAACTAAACAGCAACAGAAAGATTTGTGATGGTCCCCAAGAAACAGACTGATGTGTAAAATATAGAGAACCAGAAATACTGTGTAAAGATCAAGAACTGAGTATTAATAAAACTGTCATGGACTACTGCTCTCACTGGATTACTTTTCCTAACAGAGTTGATTCCATAGGTGATGTCAAGAGGAATATTCTTTTAAGCTCCCTACCTTTGAGAGATCTAGCATCATAAACCCACAGACATTCAAAGATAAACAGGTGCAAAGATATGTAAAAACCCTTCCCTTCAGGAAATAGGCAGAAGTTCAGAGTTCAGACAGTCTAACTTCATTTTTTTGTGGCTTCCAAAGTATCTACTTTATTCCTCCTTTTTTAATATATGCAATGAAACTTCAAGGGGAGAATTTGCTTCTATCAAAAAAAAAAAAAAAAAAGGCTTCCTGAAAGTGAACAGGGTTCTTTTTGTTCCTCTCATTACTAAGATTTCAAAAATACAGTCTGGTCTTTGAAATCTCTCAAACTCCATTTTCTTTGCTTTTTTTTT
>NW_016690186.1:10120866-10162354 GCF_001604755.1 Lepidothrix coronata
TGAGTTGCATGATACAGTTTATTACAAAGTTCATGCTGTGTCATGCTGTTTCACGAATGGCATAATACAACTTTCTTATTTTTGAAAGATTAATGCCTTGAGATTCATATTTGAATGTTTGTCAGTTCAAGATTAACTGAAAATCTATATAAAATATAGCTTCCCCAAATCACAGGCAGGGAAAACATTTACTGCTGCTTTAAACCCTCCCAGATTATAAAATTTAATAAGGCCACGTTGTCACTACCTGCATCAATTCCCTTTAACATTGGGAACTTTCTGTAAAAATGTTTCTGTGAGTAAGATACAAATGCATGTATAAGAAACAGACCCAAGCACCTGAGCGGAGGAGGATGATACAGCTGTTGGTGGGGACAGTTTCTATGGCAATGTAATGAGCAAAATTTGTGATTCCTTGATTTCGGAAGAGAATGCATCCCTTCCCATTGTCATTTCTGCTTCATTAGATGCTCACAGCTGCCAGCAGCTGCCCAGTGCTCTGCCAGGGTGCATAGCAGCAGGGACCAGGCAACCACCACTATGCCTGCCCAGCTGTGATGGGCAGCTGGAGCCTTGGTGCAACTGTGCGCAAATCTGAGCAGAAAATTAAGGTTATCCCAGGAAAATCAGTAGCAAAGTTCTTTTCAAACTTGTTGCTGTGATGTTGACTTTCACAGTTTGATTTTAGGTTAAGGAGAAGGATCAAGGGGACTACCGCTTTGGTATTATTTGTTCTTGGGATGCAAATGCTAATTGCTCTTGATTATGACAGATTTAGTCATCATAAAGTTGCCATCACCTTCTTCCCACTTACTCCAAAGTCTTTCATTTTACAATATTCTTGACTTCCCAGGCAAATGCTGGAGCAGGAGACACTAGTTACACTGCCATATATCAATTTCCATTGTTGAAGCTAAACTTCATTTTCCTATCCACCTGGGCTGAAACTTCCAGGTTTTCTGTCTTTATTCCTGTTCTATCCCTGTTTTATTAATGTCGAGTTAATGGCAAATTGTGCTATCTTGCAATTCTCTTCCTTTCTCCCAGCTTTTGTGAAAATGCATTCAGCACCATTAATCACAGGACTTTGGATTCTCCTGAGTAACTTGCCAATGGATTCACCACAGTTCCCTGACTACCTCTTCATCACTAGCATCCTAACAGATGGGGACTCATCCCGTCAGATAGGTCTATCTGCCAGATGCTTCCCAAAGGGAATTCCTCCTCTTTGCAGCAGTGTTACGTCTCTACTTCTGTCTTTGAAAAGAGTATTTTCTAATCCTCTAGAAAAATGATTTGATTTTGTTCAATTTAAGGCATCAGAAGTATTTTGATGAAGACATTTAAGAAGGAATATTACCCTGAGATCTTTTGATTAAATCCTATTTTGGACTCCCAGCTTTTGGCAGACAGAGCCTGGATGGAGAGATATTAGTATGGTTAAGGTGTATACCCACATACATCTACCTGAATTAATTTCCTTACATTTTATCTCTTGTAATGCATAAATTGATAGCCATGCATACATCTCTTAACTTTTAATAAGATATTAAAGTATATAAATTATCACTTAAAGCTATCATTAAACAACAAATGAACATTTTAATAAGTCCACCCGGTAATTTATGCTGGTGTGAACTGGTCCAGAGCCTTTATTACTCTGATATCTCCAGCTATTAACAATGCCAACCTGTCTTATGCAGCCTGACATTTTCTGGTGGCAGAGGCCTAATGCCAGATACCTCATGTTTCAATTTACATACATTAAAAGTTTAGAATAATTGAGACAAAGCAAGATCATGTGCTTGAAAATGCAGATAAGATTTTTTGCAAAATATATATATAAAAGTCATCAAGAAAAATCATGAAGATAAGCACTTCAAAAAGATAGGTGTGGAGTGGAGAGTGGGGAAACCTCTACTTCAGACTTCAGAGAATTAAAGGATTAACTTGTAATTGCAATACGTCACTCATTAAATTAACTCTTTCCTATGACATTGTGAAAATGAAAACACCTAACTTATAGGTATGCTCCAACTGGGTTTTTTTGCTGCTGTTTTTTAAAAGATTTGTGACACAAACTAAGTAATTTGAAGGAGATTTGGCATCAGTCAGTGCCCTACACACACTTTGGTGAAGAAAATATAGAGACAAGTGGGACTTAAAACCGGGAAAACAAGATATTTGGTTTAGCGGGTGTCTTTTCTGGGGTGGAGTTTGATCTGTGAGAAAAAGAGAGCTTGAGACCTTTAAACAGCAGTCTGGAAGCACTGCTAATTATAAGTTGTGGAGATAAAGTCTGTGCTTTTAAGGATGACCACAATACTGCAAATTAAATCTTGGTGGTAAAGAACATTGCTTCCTACCTTATAAGGCAGAAATTAAAGGTTTTCATGAAATGTCTCTCCAAGCAAAAGGAAACATAATGATCCTGTAAGTCCCAAGGGCTCTCTACCTTTCTCTGAATGGAGAAGATCAAAAGACAAATACATGATATTTTTATAGATTGAAGTGATAAGTGGGAAAATGAAGTTTGAGTGGCTTGAAAATAATGGAAAGAAAGTCTTGATTTAAGAAGAGTTAGAGGCCTTAGGGAGGCATATAAAAGGGTTTAAATTTCCAGGCCCATCCAACTCAACCTTTCAAGCATGAAGGATTTTAAAGTGCTTTAGGTGCATCTATAATAAAGTTTATGCTGAACTAATGATCTCCTGCAGAAATTATCTCTGTATGGAGTAAGGTGCATACAACAGAGCATCATACAGCTTTATTCCCCTAGGAAATCAAAAACTTTAATTGTACAATGTGAATAGTTTATCAGTATCTCAAAACACTCTCATACTGAGATCAGGTTGAATATACACAATACTAAGCTCCTTAAGATTCTTATTTTTTTCTTGGATTCATTTGCTTCCAGTTTCAGGGTTTTTTTGCAACTTTATTTTCCCTTTATTGTACCAGTGAGAGATCTGCCTACTAGACTGATTGTGGCTCTCAGATATTGTAAATTTATACAGTGGTTTTTATTATGAAATTCAGTTTGATCATGTTTTAGGCACTATCAATACATAAATATAATATATTAATGATAATACGATGCTATTTCTTTCCTTCACCTAAATGAATGTATTTCTGTGAGGATTCTGTTCATCCTGCTTGCCTCCACTCATAAATTTTAATATGAGATATGATGATAAGATGTAGATATTTATATGAAATAATTCAGTGCTTTCAGTCTATTTACAGTGCAAAATTTAGGTGGCATAAACATGGTTGTAGGTAACCTAAACTGTGACAGACTTTGAAGCAAGGATGAGGAGTGATGGGGTCATTATGCCCATCACTGAAGGTGATCCCCTTCTTAGGGAAAAGAAAAAGATATAGATTTTTCAGTGCTCTTCCTCGGGAAGACAGTGGCCTGCCTGGTAAAAGCTGGGAGAGGTAGTACAGAGGGGATGAGAAAAACCACTCAAAAACAGCACAGTGAACTAAAACACCTTTGCTAGTTTACTGCAAAAGCTTGTATTCTCTGAAAAATTTGCATTAAACTGTAGGGTTATTAGCAAAGGACCTAGTTTTTCACTGCTTTGGTGAACGTGAATGACATGTAAAAAAACACAATTTGGTTTACAAGCCTGAATGTCTTTCCAGTCAGTGGAGAATGAGGGCTCTAGTGCTGTAAAAAGCCTAGATTAATTTTTTCTGTCCTGTCAGACTCTCTACTCCTTGAAATGTGCTGTCTCATCTGGCATTCATCATAGTCACAGAGCTTTTTTTTTCTGGGGAATAAATAAAAGACTTCTGTCTCACCTCTTAGAGGACCAGAAGTCTTCTTTTAAACTATTTATGTCTTCTTCTTGCTCTGCAGTCTGCTGAGCAACACATAAATTTTAAAGAACATTTCAAAAATATCTCACAACTTTTCAAAATTATATTGTAGAAGCCTGACATTTTTTAGCTGTTGACTATATAAACACTTGTTTAACCATTGTTCTGGTGGCAAATATACTAGTTAAGAGTCTCATTTCAAGAACAGACAATAGAGTTTCTTCCTTCTATTTACATGCTAACTTCCCAAGGAATTATCAAAGAAAAGGAGTCAAGTATTACATTATCACAAGCATGTCCTGTCTTTATTCACTCTACAAGATATTCTACCTTTCTGCATGATAACTTATCTTTCCAGAAAAGGACAGCATGGTAGTCATGGCAAAGGTTACTGGTATGATATTCAGCACTGGGAAAATTTGCAGTTTTACCATACGTGACAGAAATTTATGATGACTCTTTGTCTTTTTGAAAATTTAAGTAAACAACAATAATCACAGTTATAAATATTCAAAATACCTTCTGAAAGTGTGAGGCTGCAAATGGAAGGAAATAAGAAAATATAAAGGAAAAGACAACAGCAATGGAGAACATCTATTTTGTTTTACTAGAACTTCCACACAGGAATTTTTGTAATGCTTTATGAGGCATGTATAGTAGAAAGGAAGAATCTGCCAAATTTGGGATTTTGATCCAGAAAACGTTGGAACTCATGAATGTGATCTGTGTCTTTTGGAGAGTATCCATCTTCTGTTTTTCCTTCAACAAGCTGTTTACTTTTCTACCATCTCAGAGCTCCATTCATCTACTACATCTTCAGCAGTGACTAGGCAAAGTTGCCTGTTTAAAGCTACTTTTTGGGAGGGCAGCAGGCTGTTGTTACAGTCAATGTTCGTTCATTGCAGGATGGGACTAATCGAGCCTGTCTCAAGCCACAAAAAGCAGGACACTTTCCCTCTGCCCTCTCCTCCCACCTCTTTAGCTTCTTCCTGTCTCCAAAATTGCAGTGGGATGCAGATGCTTGCTACCATATAATGACATACATTATTACTCTTTTGCAAAAGTAAACAGGGGCCCGATTGCACATTGAGCCTTGCATGCAAGTACTATACTGCCAGGTTTGTTTTCCTAACTTGTAATTGTAAAGTAACCTCTTCCAGCATTATCGGGCTGCAAGGAGCCAAGAAAATCATTATTGAGAATTTGGCAACCCTGACGAAGAGGCTGTTGAGTCTGCATTAGGGGATGAAATAAGAGCTTTCTACTGTGATCCCAAGTAGCAGACAAGGCTTGTGGTAAAGGTACAAATCTCTTGATTTAGGGCGGGTTTTTTATTATAGAAAAAATAGGGAGAAAAAACAGCAGGCATTGTCAGAACAAATTGACTGTTTTGTTTGAAAACCCACATCTAATAACAATATAGCTCTGGATACTTGACATTATTCCATATTCCTCTATGATGACTGAAGATATTGTTGTAGGATTATTTCAATGTTGTTTTTTTTCCACCACAACCTTATTCCTGAATGATATTCAGATGTATTATTATTGCCTCTAAAAACAGTAATGAAGTATTCCTGTAGTAGTGCTTTTAGAGGCAAATTTATGTTTAGAAAGTCTTATCTCTATTTCTCAATGTTGAAAATTCAAGCTTTTTTTCTCAAATCTAGAAGATGCTACCAGTCTTTCTGGCTTCTGTACCAATTCCTATGAAACAATGATAATGTAGTTTAATCTTGTGTTTATTTTTAATTTTCATTTGCCTTTTAAGCTTCTGATTTTTGTAGTGTGTTACTATATTTATATGCTGTATATTTTTAATGACTAAATATTGATGAACAACATTTCATCTTTATACTGTGCAATAGTACTGTGATATTCCGTTTCTACATTTGAACTGGAAAAATTCACAGACTGAAATCTTTCTGGGTATAATATGGCAAATTTGAGGAACGTGAATCCATTCATTTTCAATTTACAGTTCAAAGTTTCTTGATAACAACATGGAAGTCCAAACCTGCAAGGAAAACTGCATCTTCTTCTCAATGCCCCCATATCCTGATTTGCAAAAATTTTGGCAGTCTTATTTCACTGAGACTGAGGGCTTGTCAGTATTTGGATTAAATAAGGGCTGTGGCAATTGCCTGCCCTGGTTTTTGTAACAGCTTTTGCAAGCCTAAGGAAGCTGAGCTAGACAGGCAGTTTTACATGTAAAAGGAATTCTTCAGTGTTAGTATGCCACCTAACCTATACCTGAAATAGACCCATTTCTAGAGTGTGAGTGTGCTGCAAAATAGCTCCCCATCAGTTTGCATTAATATATCTACCTCACAGTAACATCTGGCAATATCTGCGTGGACTATGGACAGATAAACATTTCAACTGTATATATACTAGGGCTCACTCCTGGACTCCTGCAGTGTCAGAATCTCACTGTGGTTTTAAAATAAAAAATGCAACTGGTTTATGTCATTAAAAGCTGTTCTATGTGCAAGCTAGCAGACAGTCTGAGGATGAGGAAGGACTTTTCCAGTTACTGAAATGAGGAGATTACTATCCTGAGGATGCTTTTCCACACTGTGCTTCCAGGTGCCTCCCAGGGAACAGGCATGGAGTGACTCTCTAAACGAAAATGAACCTGCCCATCTGGAACTGGAAGCATGGGAGAAGGCAGTGCAGGTAGGTGAGCTGGTGGTGTCTTGTCAAACCCACAGCCCCAGCTGCAAGGGGCAGTGCTGTGCCTGGAGCCCAGCCCTGGGCTGTGGAGCATGTTGCCTGTACAACCTGCATGGTGCAGGACAGAGAAAGGGCTCATTGCAGCTCCACTTCAGCAAAATGACCTGCACCTCATCTGCTTGTCTCTCTTTTGCTGAAATATTAAAATGGTCGTGTTGTGTTTAGACTATCATTTTGGCAGAAATCAGATCTCAAGGCAGTGTCACAGTTTTCCTAGATGAATTGCAAGGTTTCAGAGGAGTAAGTTGGGCTCAGTTTGTAGATTTGAGTGGCATTTTTTGATTGTTTGTTTTGGGGTGGTTTTATTTGTTTGGTTTTGGGTTTTTTTTTTAATTGGTACAGGCTGAAAAATTTGTAAATATCTTTATGAATTAATTTTTAGGTTTGGCTTTTTCATACCACTATTATAAGAAGGAAAGTCCCCAAGTGATTAAGTAAATCATTAATGAAATTGAATAAGTTGTAGTGTGATGAATTGGTAAAAGAGGTCCACTGATTAATTTATTCTTGGCTTTGCCATAAACATCAGCCAACACAGTAAATATCAGCTGAGTTAAAACTTAGGGCAATATTGGTCTTTAGTGCAAAAAGAAGTTTCCAGTTATGCTAAGTGATTTTTATACAAGGCAGATGCGGATGCTATGAGTAGGTAAATGTCTTCTTTGCCATGCTGGTGATATGTTTACATAATACATTATTATTTTATTTATTACTATAAGAAAAAGTGAAAGAGATACTCTGAAGAAACGATGTACTGGAAGGGATGACATTTGAACCAAAATAACACTGGTTTGTGAACCAAAACATGTGATTATGTAATTAAAGGTTGAAATCAAGAGGAGTCCTGCTCCACTTGATTACAGCTTAGAAGATGCTTTGCTATACGGAGTTGCAAGTCTAGACATTGGTAATGGTAATTACATAGGATGGTAATTCTTATGTACAAATCCTTAATGAAATGAATCCTGAGCAAGATAACTGATTTTTAATCTGAATTTAATTTCAAGTGAATGCACTTCTTTCAGCAGCTTGACACTAGAAGCACACATAAAGGGTCAAAATCTGCTTTTTGAAGGATTTCAAAGGAAAATCTTGTATAGCAGCAGGGCTCTCTCACACGATGACACTGAAAGCTGTCACAGAGCTTGTTATGGTCTTTTAATTTAAGGAAAAAAAATATTTTTTTGATCAACCAATACATATTTTCTGGTTTAGCCTTTGCTTTTTACAGTCTTTTGCTATTCCAGTCTAAAATTCATAGCCAATTTGCAGACATATCAATTTATGTTAACACCGACCTCCCCTCTTCCGTTAACATTTACCCCCAGAAATATTTACAGACTGCTATAGTATCTCCTCTCAGACTTCATTTTGTTGAGTGAAAAAAGTTAAGCACTTCTATTCTCTTGTGCACAATAGGTTTTTATTCTCCTTTCTATCTTCACAGTCTCTCCATGCACCTGTTCCAGATGGAGAAAATGTTTCTTGAAGGTGAATAATGTCTAAATGAGGTTTTACAAAAATTTACACTAAAGCATTAATCCTTCTCTATTGCTCTGGAAAATATTTACCTCACACTTTAAGATTGCAGGTTTGGGGGGTTGTTTTCAAAGTCACAGAGCACAGATCAGAGTTATTTTATAACCCACAAAGCCATTTTTTTTCTTCCCCTTTTACTTCCAATGAGTGATCTCCCAACTTGCAGCAGAACTTTCCATTTTGCAAGTGCAAATATCTGTACCTGAACTAGACCTTAGAAGCAGGAATAAAGGAAATTAAGATGTTTGTGGCTATCAACACTTTTCTCAGCTTCTTTCTAACTTTGTTGATACACAATCCCTTTTGGTATCTTCTCCCTCATGCACTTAGTGACTGTCATAGTCAAATTCACTGTCTGCCCAGGAAGGGAACTGAAAAGTGAACTCTCAAGGACAACATGCGGAAACTCTCCAGAGTCATCAAATCATCCCACTGGAGTCCCCAGCTGGCTTTCTGTGGGGTCTCTGTGGATATTTTGGCACCTGCTATGCCAAATATCTTGTGGATAATTTGGTTACCTGCTGGTAAACCCCAGGAAGCAGGTGAATTTGAGAGGCCCTTTGGTGTTTGCCTCTGAGAGTGGACTTTGGAGGAGATGTTGGCACTGTGAGCAGCTACTTTCCTTCCAAACACCAACAGAGAAACTCTGAAGATACTGCTGATGTGCAGTAATTGCCTGCACATCACCTTACACACATGTATCCTGGGAACATCTGAAGTTCTTGATTTTTCCATATTTCACACCTCAAATATCAGATCAGAAAATCTGTCTCCTGAAACTCAAAAGCCTTTATCTGAAACATAAACTGAATAAAAACCTAAAGGATTTTGATACAGCTGTATACCAAATACAGATCAACAGGACTAAAATACAAGATACTGTGATTCTCTTCAAAACAAAACTGATGATTATATCTACAGATTATCCTTAAACCCTCAAGCACTAGAAAACCATCCATGCTTCCTATCAATTCAAATAGAATTAGGCAATGCCACGGGTGTTTTCAGTTTCAGATTATGCAAAATTTGCAAATAAACAATCTCCATTATTATTTGTATCATGTCTATATTTTGTCATCTCCTAGCATCACTTGCCATGTTTTATAGTTTTGCATTCTAACACCTATGTTCTAACCTAGGGTGAGAACAGTATTCACTGTGGATCAGTCTTCAAAATCCAAATAATCCTGTTGATATGCATGACTCTGCCTCAACTAATTTGGTACAGGTCTTTGAAACAGCACACATATAACCATGTGCATACAAATTAAAGAGAAAGAGAAGAAAGGGGAAGGGAGATTAGGCAGAGAGAGAGAGAGAGATAGCAAATCTAAAAGATCAAGCCACATTTGATAACATTTAGTGAGCATTACAGAAAAATAAACCTGCAACTGGACTAACCACACACAGGCAATGAATACTGTAATGTCTTGAAGTAGCTTGTAAGATGTTGCAGTAACAGCTTTTGATTAACTGCAATATTATTACTTAAATGCACAATGGTATTTAGATTTTCAACACATTTTTTCTGTTGCTACTGTTTGTGACACTTAACATTAGTGTCACCTTGTTTTGCAGCTTTTGAAAGTGCTGGGTGTCATTAAAAACCTGAAATAAGAAAAAAGCCAGTAATAGTATGGCTCTTAAAATAGCAGTACATTGAGAGAGAGATAAGAGAAAATATTTTTTTTTTCTTCTCTGAGTAGACTAGACTGCTGTTTGTAAAAGACTTATATGCACATTGCATTGATATTGAGCAAGTCAGTGCCTGCTTATTGCCACTGAAGAAGGAAGAACATGAACAAAGTTTGCAATCACTATGGAAACTGGGTCTCTGGTTGCTGTGTTGGCACTGGCACATCTGTCGGGGACAGCAGCTGTTCCAGAGGATTCCTTCCAAGAAAGCTTTTCCTGAGACTTGTATCTGGGACTGGGCCCAGGGCTGCAGGGCTTGTTTCAACAAAAATCCAAGAGTCTGCACGAGCATAATTTTTTTCTTCACTTTGCCCTTGTAAGGCAACTCTATGTTTTCTTTTCAATGTTTGAAGAGCTTGCAGAGTAAAACAGTGGGAGAGGTGACATGCAAATCTTTTCTACTATGTGGTACACAGTCTTGATATTGTGGAAAATGAAGAAGCAGTCCAGCTAGCAGATAATGGAGAGCTTGGCTCTTCTTCAGCCTGGTATGTGGCCTCTTAAAACTTACTGCTGCTTAATTTAGAGTTTGGACAAAAATTGTTGGGACAGCAGGTTTTTTTCTTATGCGTGGCTACTAGATATAGAATCACAACAAAGTACTTTCTGGTATCAGCCTCAGCAGAATCATTCTGTGTAAAAGGGGAGAGCGGGGTGCCTGGGAATGGCAGCACCCTAAGGGAAACCAGCCACCAGTAAAAGCATAGATTCTCTCAGGGCTGACATGTGAAGGCATGGAATTTTCATGAACCAGAGACTCTTATTAAGATAGTATTTGTCTTTTAATAGCCCCCTCAATTTAATTTATTTTGTTTAATTTTAAATATGTTATCTTAAATAAATAAGTTTTCAGGACACTGCATAGACAGATTAAAAGGAAGATACATTTCAGGTATAATTTTCCAGTGCTAATGACATCCACGGGACTACTGAAATAAATGGTGAAATCTCATGAAAAGCTATGTACTCAATAGGTAACAGCTCAATCTTTTTGTTCTGGGAAAAACAGCCTGTCTTTCAAAATCTGTCCATGACCTTTTTTTCCAGTGATAATGGGCTGTGGAATGTCTGTATCACACAAATTCTTCACTGTTGCTACTACACTGATGGTAAAAGAAAAACTTTTAAAAGTGTATCTTAGGGGTGAAGGTATTCCTGTAGCAAATGAAGCAATTGCTCATGAAAGAATGTAAGATTACAGAATACTCTGAATTTAAGTTGGTGCATACCAGCCCAGTTTGGCTGTCCTGATTGACACAGTTATGATTTAATGTAATTAATAGGTGAAAAAAAAACAGGAAAGAAGAGTCACACAACCAGCTGATTTGTCACAGACCTCCTTAAAATTCTTAGTAATTTTCCTTTCAAGAACTGGTGCAACACTACAATCTCCTTCATTATTTATCTATTAGGAATATATATTTTCTTTTCCTGAGGAAATCGGTGCCTAAGCACATAAAGTGCCACATCCAAAAAAGCAGATTGTTGAATTTTCTGCTCCTGATGTATTTTCCTAATTGTACTCTGAGTGAATATTGTAATATCTAGTTGGAAATAAACTTCTAAGTCTTTGCTTTTTATGATTTATAGTGCACCAGAATCCCTAGTCTGCTATAACAAACATTTACTTGTTACCTTGTTTATATATAATTGACTTCAGAGAGAAGACAGTATTAATTTTTCAGCCAGAAGTTTATGTAATTAATGATGCATTTATATCCATGTACATACGAACAGTATTGTTCTCTTATTAATCCTTGAAAGCTACTAGGGTAGCACATTTTGGAGTGGTTAGAAAAAATTCAGGCACAAAGATCATTGAATTGTTGCTTGATAGCCAAATCTTTTAAAATACTTTATCACATTTATAACTGCTCTGAATTCGAATGGAAAACATATTTCTTTGGATTTAGTAATCACTGGCAAAGAAAAATAGATGGAAGAAAGATTCCTTCTTGTCTGCCAGATTACTATTTTTGTGGGAGAAGAAAGGAAAAAACTCAGAAGGCATGTTTTCTTTTGCTGAATGCTTTAATTGCAAATAAGTTTGTAGAATAAAATGAGTCCTTTTTGATGGTATTTTGCCATTGCTATGGAGGACTATTCAGATGATATACTTCATGAAGAAAGACTGCATCTGTTAAATACAGTTAGTCTGAAAAGATCTTAGCAAGTCTATCTAGTTTCTATGTTCACTAGCTGTAGGGGTTGCCTTAGCATAAGTGGAATCATTAGGTCAACAAGACCTTCATGTTTAAATTCTGCTTCTCCGTGGTTCTGGACCTGCACTTTGTATTCGTACGTGAACGGATGCACTGAGACATTCCACAGACATGGTGCTGGGCTGGAGCACAGGCACACAAAGGTAGTTCTGATGAGTTTATTTGGCAGTGGAACGAGATCAAGATCTGAAGTACTACAGGGCATAGTCATACTTCACTCTCAGGAACAAGTACTGCCAAAGAAAGTTCAAACAGCCATGTTTACAACCATGGAACAAGCTCCCTGTTGATTTCAATACCTGACATTACACAGATATGCAAACTCAATATATGTTCCATCTGTCCCTCCTCATAGCTATCTGTAGTAGCAGCACAACAAGTAAAGTACTCTCTTCTCTCAACGTGCTACCAGTCCTGCTGTGTGACAGCAGTGAAGACCATGCAGGGACAGAGAAGGAGGAAATAAAAGACATTATCTCAAACTTTCTTACTTACCAAAATACACTGGGGTAGTGCTGGAGTGTGTCAGTTTTCCCTGTTGTGAATTGCCTCAGGTGAATGCAACTGAAAGACAGAGAGAGTAGTTTGTCTTCCCAAGGCTACACAAACAAGTGAACATTACAGGTATGGCATCAACTTGGGAGATCCTGGACCCCTTGTGTCTTCTGGACAGTGGCATGCTCTTCTGTATGCTGGCAGATACAGCTGGCTTTTTATTATTCTGCCAAGATATTATTATATTGCTCTGCAATATTGCAAACAATCAAGATGTTTGGAATGTAATTCCAGCTCAGCAGGCTTTTAGCAAAAAGTCAAATTAGCCACCGGCATTAGGTCTCTGTAAACACCCACTGCTGGAGAACCAAAGCACCATAAAGGGTGTTGTATTCTTTCTGATACCAGGATTTTTTGGAAGTATTGCTCACAGGAATGAAAATATCCCAAAGCACAGAAGTACATTTCTTCAGAAAGACTGGAAGTAATTTGGTTGCAGAATTTCAGAGATGCTGCAGGAATTAGGCTGCCCAGAAGGAACTGATTTATCAAATTTTCACAGAGTCACAGAATACACCAAGTTGGAAGGGACTCACAAGGATCATCAAGTCCAATTACTGGCCCTGCACAGGACGATCCCCAAGATTCACACCATGTGCCTGAGAGTGTTGTCCAAATGTTTCTTGGAACACAGATTGGCACTGTGACCATTTCCCTGGGGAGCCTGTTTCAGTGCCCAACCGCCCTCTGGGTGAAGAATGTTTTTCTAACATCCAACCTAAACCTCCCCTAACACAACTTCAGGCCATTCCCTCAGGTTCTGTCACTGGTCACCACAGAGAAGAGATCAGTGCCTACCCCTCCTTTTCCCCACAAGAGGAAGTTGTAGACTGGGATGAGGTCTCCCCTCAGTCTCCCTCCAGGTTGAACAGACCAAGTGATCTCAGCTGCTCTTTACGGCTTCCTCTCAAGGCCCTTCACCATTTTCATTGCTCTCCTTTGGACACTGAAACACCTTAATAACTTTCTTATACTGCAGTGACCAAAACTGCACACAATATTCTAGGTGAGGCCACACCAGTGCAGAGCAGAGCGGGACAATCCCCTCCCTCAGGTGGCTGCTGATGCTTTGCCTGATGCCCCCCAGGACACAGTTGGCTCTCCTGGCTGTCAGGGCACTGCTGACTCACATTCAACCTGCCATTGACCAGGATACCCAGGTCCCTTTCTGCAGCACTGTTTTCCAGCGTCTCATTCCCCAGTCTGTACGAATATCCAGAGTTGCCCCATCCCAAGTGCAGAATCCAGCACTTTTCCTTGTTAAACTTCATATGGTTGGTGTTTGCCCAGTCCTCTGATTTGTGGAGGTCTCTCTGGAGGACCTCCCTGCCTTCGAGGGAGTCAACAGCTCCTCTCAGTTTTGTGTCATCTGCAAACTTGCTTAGTATCCCTTCCAGTCCTGCATCCAAGTCATTTATGAAGATGTTGAAGAGCACAGGGCCCAAGATGGAGCCCTGTAGAACCCCATTAGTGACAGGTCACCAGTCTGATGCTACCCCATTCACTATTACCCTCTGTGCCTGACCTGTGAGCCAATTGCTCACTCACTGAATGATGTATTTATCCAGCTGTGTGCTGGAAATTTTGTCCAGAAGGATCCTGTGAGAGACAGGATTGAAAGCTTTACTGAAATCTGAAAAGATGCCATCAGATGGCTTCCCTTGATCAGCTAGGTGGGTTACCTCGTCATAAAAGGAAATCAGGTTGGATAAAGAGAACTTTCCTCTCATGAGGCCATGCTGGCTGTGACCAATGACAACATTGTCTTTCAGGTGTTTTTCAATACCTCCCAAAAATAATCTCTCCATAACTTTACCAGGTACTGAAGTGAGACTGACAGGCTTGTAGTTTCTGTGGTCCTCCTTCTTGCTGTTCTTGAAAATCAGGTCAACATTCACCAGCTCCCAGTCAACTGGGACTTCTCTGGATTCCCAAGACCACTGAAAAATCATTGAGAGCTTTTGTGATGACATCAGCAGCTCTTTGTGGATTCTTGGTTGAGTCCCATCAGGCCCCAGAGATTTATAGGGATACAGCTGGAGATCAGATCCCACACAATTTCAGGGTCGACTGGGAGCTGATCATTCTCTCAGTCATGGTCCTCCAGCTCAGAGCATTGAGACCCCCTTGGTCCATTATCTGAAGACAGAGACAAAGAAAACATTCAACACCTTTGCCTTATGTCTGTCCCTGTTTATGAGGTGACCATCCTCATTCCGTAACGGGCCAATATTTCTCTACTGCCTACTGCCATTAAGATATTTGAAAAAATTCTTTTTATTGTCCTTCACATTTCTGGCCAGCTTCAAGTCTTGTAGACCTTTGGGAAAACAGGAATTTAGCTATCAAACAAATTAATTGTCATGCTATACCATCCCCCTTCCTTAATTCAGTTTGCCTTCAGGACTACTCAGAATTGTAATAATATTAATTTTCTGTTAAGTTTTGTTACAGACTGAAACCTGTCAAGCACAAAAAGATCCTTTCTTTGGACTGCTTGCTCAGTCTTACCAGAACATTGTCATCTGTCACCTATCGCATATCCATAACTTTCAAAGCACTGCATTTCAGATTTGGCATTCTATTTTGACTCTGTGGATTGACACATTACTCAAAATCTCTTGGTTCTGGTCCCTTTTTATAAGGTCTTTCATTATACACATCTTGTTTACCAGACTTTACTTAGTGCTTTTATTAATATGTAAATAGTAAGTTTTCCACTCTGTGTTAAACACAGTTTTGTTCCCTGGTTTCTCATCGGTAAGACTGTTCCTACCAGGTAGGTCTTCACTCTGATTTTCTTCCTGTTTTTTTTCCCTTTGAGTTTATTATTTCTCCATATCAGGTATTTTTGGGCATTGGCTTTGAGCAGATAATGAACTGTGCTTTTCTCCCTGCTGAAGGTTGTATAAACCTTTCATTTCATGGCATCTGACAGTTGGAAAATGCTTAGTGGATTTTTTTTTCTCAGTAGCACTTAAACTGTAAACCAGCAGCAAAGACATTAACTTGCTGCTACAGATAGCAGTAAAAACATCATAAAGATACTGTGCCAAATTTGGTGTCAACAATTCAACAGTGTTATTAAGAAGTTGCAGAAGATTTAGATAAAAGCTGTAAGAATAAACAAAGGGCTGAAAACTATGCTTTATAGTGATGTGAGATGTTCAATTTGCATAGATAAGGAAGAAAGTTGGAGGTATATGCTGAATTTAGGGCCAGCAGGTGCAATTACCTCAGATTGTTTGACCTATGTATTCAGAAGATATTCAAGTTGATCAACTTCCTTAACTGAAGCCCCAAGCCTTTTTCTAGCTAAGCCAGATAATTCAGTCTTCAAAAGGTTTGTGTTACAAATAGTGAATAGATGAGTCCAATTTATGACTGATGCATCTGCAATGGGAAGAAAGCTGAGTGGTGCAGCTGACACTCTTAAAGGTCGTCTGGAGGGATGCCATCCAGAGGGATCTGAACAAGGTTGAGAAGTGGGCCTTCAGCAAGGCCAAGTGCAAGGTGTTGTACCTGGGTTGGGGCAATCCCAGACTTGAGTCTAGACTAGGAGAAGAACTCGTTGAGAGCAGCCCTGTGGAGAGGGAGTTTGGGGCTTCTTGTGAATGAAAAGCTGGACAGGAGTCAACAGGTTTTTTCTGACCCCCTGTAAGCAGTTAATTGAAACTCTTAAGGTCTGATTAACATAATTAGGTTAAAGTTTAAGTATTATGAGAGTATTGAGATAATAGAAAATATCCTGAAACCAGGTCACAAAAAAGAAATGGAATGAAGATGCAGAAATGGGATAAGATTTCTTAGTTCATAAAGAAGGACATGACGTGAATTTATTGACAATTAGAAAGAATTGTGCAGACAGACTGTCATGAAGCAAAAAACATCTCTGTGAGGTTGCATAAAAAGTGCCTCTTTTAAAAATATAGCCTATACTGCTCAAATCTGTTTATTGATAAGCATTTCCACCTTATTAAGGAGTTGAATTTTTCTGATTTCTACAGCTGAACACTGATCCTTGCAATATCAATAACGGCAATGCTGCAAAATGTCTTTTGTCCAGCATTTGCATCTTGTATCACAAACAGATTCATCAAGAATCTCAACTTATTGTTTAAGGTACAGAATAAAACAAACTACTTCAACAATGTTGTGATCTCAACAAGGCTGATTTTCAAGTTCTCTGATCACATTTTTGGCTCTTCGTTTTAATCATCTCTTCATATGTCTACACCTTTCAAGTTGTTGTTACCATAGCTGGATGTAGTAACCAGTTATGAATTAATAGAAAGCTGTATTTGCCCATGCTGGGATACAGAATATTTTATCAGCTACTGTCAGTGTACCACATAAGGGTGCAATTAGGTACATGCGGTTGTAAAAGTAGGAAAAGTTGTAATAGTCATCTGCTGGGAATGATGGTATTTGAGCACTTCAGCAATATAGTTGATGTGAAAAGTTCTTAATCAACAGAGAAGGGGAACTAAGAAATAATAAACAACATTCTCCTTTTAAAATGAATATGTATACACAAGTTGCTTTACTCTCTTTTGTCAATGTAACAGGGAATAAAAATTTCATCTACTTCCTTTTCAATGTCAAAATGGAGCCATGGAGGCCTGGTGTAACTAAGAGTTAGGCTTTCCAAGTGTGCTAATTCTGTGTTTGGAATATGTGTGATTGTAAAAAAGCAGACAGAGGTGTGTGTGGATCACTATTACAAAGTTGAATATTACATATTTTGACTTGTTCAAATTTAATGAACCTCAGAAAGCACTTTTAGTGTTTACTTTTTCCTCATTTGACTCTAATTAATCTTTCCCATGATTCAGATGTCTGACAAATGTGGAGGGCTGCAGGGCTAAGTGCTTTTTCCTATGATTGACTTTAATTAAGCTTTCTCTAGGCTGGAAACCCTTGCAAACTTAGGGAACTTTATTTTAATTGCCTTCTGCCAGATTTACTTATGCTAGACAAATATTATAAATCAAATACAACAGTATTAGAAGCACGATGAACTGACTTACAAAGTGGTAGTCTGCCATGGTGAAAAGCATTACACTTTACATCTGACTAGAAAGTGCTGTGATTTCATGAAGGCAACTTCTGGAGCATTGGTAGCTTTTCTTTTTCTGCAGGGTAGGTATGTGAAGACACTGAGTTTCAAACTCTTGTTATTCTTCTCCAGCTTCAGTGGTATTACATCATATTAATTCATACTACAAACTATTAAGTGGATACTCCTAGAACTTATTTCATGCTTTGGACTGCTCACCAGGTCTCTGTTACAGATGATGGAATGAGGCAGCTCAATCTTAATTAGGGGTCTTTGTCACATAAATCATGGTATTTTTACTCCCTGAGTCTGTCCTAAAAGGGTCATCAGGAGAACCAGACAAACAGGCACCAATTCTTGTACAAGTTAGTGCTGATATTAGTATTCAAAATATTCCACAGAGAAATGCAGTTCAATGGATCTTTGCAGAAATAACTGAAAGATTGTCTATAACTTTTAAGTTATGAAAGTTTTATGAAAGTTTTTTTAGTGGGTCCTTTAAATCGTAGAGTTTTAAGTTAAAATTCTGTTGGCTCATGGATTGGGAACATCCCTTCTACGCAAATGAATGGCAAATCCTGTTTTCATTCTATGCTGCACTGCTATAAATTGAACTGAGAGGCATTGTGAGTTGCACAAAGGCAGTATGATGCACATTTTTGCTTCTTTTCCATCATACAGTATGTTCTGAAGGGTCAGCTGAGCTATATTTACTTAGTTATGCTTCTTCTATACGCTCTCTTTATGCTTGATGGGAATGATGTGACTTTCATGTTAGAATGCCATCCTGAAAAAACCTTTTGCAATTGCTGTTGTTGAAAGAGCTTATCCTTAATAGAAAAAGTTCTGAGAAGCTTTTTCTGAGAAGCTTTTTCTGGAAAGAAGCCTACCAAAACTGTCTTTGTGCTTAATTAGAGTATAGCAGTGGTCTTAAAATAAGGGTCAGCCTTTGTCTTCAGTAACCAACAACTTGAAACCAGATATCAACAGGGGTTAACCACAGTGTCTCAATGGTAATGACTCCATGTTTCCTTCCAATTTTCACCCTTTTCTAACACAATGTAGAGTATTCTAAATTACAATCAAAATTATTATGAATGTGGCTTAGATGAAGTTAATTGCCAAGACATAATCCTTACACCTGAGCCCATAAACAGTATTAAAAATGCCTAAATATTTAATCATATTATATTAATATGATTAATACATACATAAATGTATGTGTTCATCTATACATTTAAATATGCAACTATTCAAAACAACTACTTTATCTGAATACAGATCCTGCACAAAGTAGTCGACTGACAGCTCTGTTAGCTCTATTTATCCAGCTAATGTGTGTTGCCAAAGCTGTTGCAGCAAAAGGTTCTCCATGGGGACCAGCTTTGGCTTAGAAAGAATAATTAAGTTTCTGTACCCTGTTGACAGTCAGCTTCCAAGAGTGCTAATAAAAACACAGTATCAAGGTGGCAACTTTCAAACCTCAGCCCAGGACAACAAAATGCCCTAAGCCAATCTAAGAGCAGGGGCTAGAGCCTGCACAAAGCTGTTATGTCAAGAGAACAACTGTTAGCTTTCATAGATCCTACAAGGATGGTGGTTTAGCTTCTGCATTTGATATATTACCAGTCTTGTTGGAGGACTTCAGAGCATTTTCAAGGTAAGGGAGGATATATGAGGAGGGATGCACAATGTGGAATTGATGCACAAAGTCATTTGTTTTAAAAGTACTCAGAGCCCTCCAAATAGCAGAGTATTGTTTAAAAAATGGAGATATAAACTATTTTATGTAGTGTGGCTTTTGTCTTTGTTTAGTAAGAATCACAATTATTCATGTGAAAAAAATCTACAGCCATTTCCTGGTTTTAATTAATTCTATTTTACATCCTGACACTTTAACTTGCTCTTGATCAACTTCTAAGTGATCTGTTTGACATGTCTATCTTTAATTCAGAGTAATTGCCAAATCAGTTTGCAATTTATCAGAAATGTGAAGAGTAAGTCTAGCCAGAAAGAGCTATTTTTCTTCGAGAGTGAAAGCAAGCTCTTACAAAGGGCCTAGGAGATTCAAGAAAAATAGTACTGTCATCTGAAATTTCTGAGTGGGAGAACCCCTTCAGATTTTTAAGGAAGAATTTTAAGTAATTTCTGCCTTCGATAAACTTGAAAATTATCTGACTTGAATGAAAAATATTGCCTAAATTCTACTGCCTTATTTAGACTAAGCTGAAAGCCCTGCAATCTATTACAGTCTAACCTATGTACTTGATATATATTTAAAAAACTCTGTGTAACAATTATAACATATCTGAAAAAAGAGCTTATTTTTCCAGCTTCTTCACTGTATATAAAATCCCAGGTACAGACAGTCACATTTCCTCCTATTGACACATTGTTAATTTGTGTGTAACTCACTTTTGCCAGCTGACAGCAGTGGGATCAAGGACCTTACACGGAAAGGTTCTTTTCTAAAACTGATTAGACCGAAATCTATGCACATTTACGTTTCTTCTTCTGGTTCTGGGAAATTAAACTAGAGCTGTAGCTGGGCCAAACATTTTAATGAATTGCAAGTTTACAAAACAAAACAAAACAAACAAAAAGAAAAGAAGAAAAAGGCAGATCTAGGATAATTTTGCGATTTAATGAAGCTGGCTCAAAACTGGCATGACATTTTGGTTGAGAAGAAGAAAAACATCCTATGACTGTTTTGTTTCAAAATGTACACCATACAGTGTTGTAGCTTTTCACAGAAAATACATTTTTTCAATTTGGAATTAGCTAATTTCTTTAAGATTATTAATAAAATTAAAAAGGCACAAAACCAAAACAAAACACCAATGGCATTAAAATGAAACACAGAAGATTTCTCCAAATTTTATTTTTCTTCCCATTTTGGTTGGGACACTGAGCAGAAAATCAATTAGTCACACGGAAGCTGTCTTATGGGCAGAGTCTAATTATTTTCAGGATCATGAGCATTGCTTATTACTTAAACTATACAACTCAGAAGTCATCATCAGAAAGGATGAAACTATGCATATTCGTATTTTTTTAAGACTGAGCAGAGCTAAGTATGTAGGGACTGTGACCAATGGCACAGCTACTATGTATTCATTACCCATCTGGTAGACGCTAAGAATACAGGCAGGCAGCGATTCCCTCTCATAGTTCGACTTACTGATAATTAGAGGTGATGGGGACTGGTGTCACCTCCCTCCATTCCTGTGATTACCATGGTTACTCCTCCAATGTGGGCTATCCATTCCACTTTTCATAGCTGACAGCACAGTCCCCATTTCATCCTTGCTCTAAAGTCAGTTGTACCCTGCTACACCTTCCTTCAGTGGAAAATGCAGGGCACAGGGGCACAACAGCATTACTGTGAAAAAGAGCAGTGAAAATAGATCCCCCCATGTCCCAAGATCATGTGTTTGTCTTTCCTCTGGAGTACTCGGGGCTTAGTTGTTCCTTCCTTTCCATGGAAAAAGTAAAAAAACCACAAACAAACAAGCAACCCCCAAACAAATAAACAGAAACAAAAAAGAGGGAAAAAACACTCTAAAATAACGGAGCATATAAGAAACCCTACTGAAGGAGGATGTGATGTATACATTGTTTTTAGTTAAGTGGGGTAGAGGTTTTTTTTCTGAAATTCCTTCCTGAAAGCAGTAATCATTTGACAAAATGTAAAAAGATGAACTCATTTAAAGCATTTCCTTGATCCTGGACTAGTGGGTTAAAATAATACTGGCTGTTGCTATGATTTTGCTCACATCAAACTTACCTTCGTAAAGTAGCTTGCCATATTGCCGCAGCTGGCTGGATGTCTGTTCCTGTGTTTGTCATTATCAAGCAAAGAGACCTGCCAAATTATTCAAAAGTGTATTGTGGTCCCAGCACCTCTTATTATTCCTTGCGCTCCTTGCTCCCATTTCTTTCATGTTGTTCTGATACACAAGGATATAATGAAGAAGTTACATAACTAATTAAAGCAGATGTAGTTTTAATAAAGGCTTTGGAATTGATTTTTTGAGAATTAACAAATTCAGTTCTCAAGTGTATCTCAAGACTATTAAAAAAAATGTTTGATTTATTTGTTTTAGCTTTGGGAAGTGCTGTTCTCATATGCATTTTTCCAAAGACTTAAGGTCTTACCTTGAGTTACTTGCACTCAGGGTGGATAACCCATGACTATTTAAGGATGCTGTCAGATCAGGAGCACAGGTGTAACTAATGTAGCCATCAAAGGATCTAAAACTGACAGACTGCCTCTGCAGGATTTTGTAATCTGTTTTATTCATAACATTATTAAGATATAAGTATAGCTTAATTTTTATCACAAAGAGGATGAATACAAGTAGTTTCTAGTAAAAAATGGGGCTTTGATGGATGGCTCATTGAAATAGTTGAAGACTCACGCTGGTTCCACTGATCATGGATGAACATCAGACATCCTATTGTGATTACATGTTTTAAAAGTTTGTGATTAATAGCTGAAGATTTATAATGTGCACAGGAAAGAAGGATTAAGAAAAGCAGGAAAAAATACTTGTGATACAAACGAAGGGCTTAGTCTGGAAAGTGGAAGAAGGGAAGACTTGTAAATTTCCTTCTTTTTAACCAGAGATCTCAAGTAAAAAACCTTCCATTTCAAATTACTTCATTTTTCAGGTTGGATGGCTGGTGGTTTCTTTTACCACTCTTTTTATTTCCTTCCTTCCTTCTTTTCTTCATCTTGATTTCTTTTCTCTGAAGGGAATAATAGAGGAGAAAGAAAAGGAAAGTTACATTTTGGGCTCAGATTTCAAAACCAAAGAGAAGGCTCAGTACATTTTTTTCTCCCACAGAAATATTTGTGACAAAAGTTTCCATAATGATTACCTACATTTAAAAACCCATCATTATTAATAGCAGTGGAAGCAGTGGTAATTGAAGAAAAATCTCCCTCCCTCCCTAGTCACTTGTTAGAAGATAAACTTCAACAAAATATTGAAATCCAAATTCAAAGAACAGTAAATATGCTTATTTTTGAGCTGCTACACTTTGAGTTCTCTTTCTTTTTTATATGTTCAAAATGTTCATCTACTTTGGAAAACTTGGTCTAGAATAGCTACTTTGACATAAAATATACATTTTAGATTGCACGCTTTCAGACTTGGCAAATTGACCCCATGTCCTAGGATAAAAAGTGTTTTCCCCTGGAGTTAGAAAAAATGGTTAACCCCAGGGGGTGGCGTTCCTGGTTTGCCAGGGCCAATCAGAAGCTACATTTCGCTACTGTAAAAATCAACATATGGCAAAGGCCGGAAAGAGAAGGAAGTTGAGGTAGTTGAAGAAAGTTGTAGCCATGCTGTGAATCCAAGAGGAGGGAGCACCAGCAGGCCCTCCCCTCCAGCCCCGGGCTGGGGGGCCTGGAGCAGCTCAGTAGCTGAGTGGAGCCCCCCCCGAGTCTGGTGATCGAGGGGGACTCCGAAAGAATCAGAGAGACCCCTGGATCGCACCTTCTTTTCCCCTCTTCTGTGAGGGGGAAAAAGGACAGCTGCATGCAGAGTTGAACAGAAACAGCGGTGGCTGAAAGCAAAAAAGATAGCCAGCAGCAGTGAGATGGCGTGGAGCCAGGCTCAAAGACGCAGAGAGATGTCTTGCAATAAGGGAGAGCTGGCAACAGAACAGAGAAAACTCAATGAAGACTGTTTTGGGCGTAAGATTGAATTAAATCTCCCCAAAACCCCTTCTAGAGACCTTCTTTTGGAAAGAGGGGTGGATTTCCATTTGAAGGGAATTCCGAAATGCAGCAGAACCGGAGAAGGAGGAGTGAAAGTCTCTAAGGAAGTCCCCTGAAGGCTCGGGCTCGAGAGACTGGGATTTTCACAAACTAAGAACAAGAAAATTCTGACTGCAATACTCAAATCTGCTACCTTAAAAATAAAAGACACTAACTAATACCACAGAAACTAATTTGAAGGAACTGTGACCTGAAAAGTGACAAAAGAACATTTTCTTCCCAGACTCTTGTGGAAGAAAAAGAGAAATTTAATCTAATGTCAATATATTATTTCATCGTAGAAGAGATTTAAGTTGTTACTTATATATATATGTATGTAAATAAACCTCGTAAGTATTTTCCCCTTCCCCCAATGCTGAGTAGCTGTGTTTTGTCTGAAAACCCCCTCACACCGAAGCAAGTTGTCTAAGGGGGACTCGAACTCGGAAGTTGGATTTTTGCAGGGTCTTAAATCACCACATCCCAGGATGAATTCCTCCTCCCTTCTTTTAAACCCTTAAATACCTCTCTTCATCCATATCCCTGCTATGTTCTGTTTGTCTGGAGCATTGAATTTCTTGCTTAAAAATGACCAATCACAGGGAAAATGTTGGAATTAGATCAACCTTGCATGGGTCTACCTCAATCTTGGACTGTTCAGTAGTGACCAGTGATGTTTGTGGGGATACAAAAACTATTTTTCTCTATGTGAATGACTTGTTGACAGCACCAAATAGGGATTTCCAATTTTTGATCATGAAGTTTTCTTTTTTTGGCCCATGGTTGTCTAAACTTGGAAATACCAAGTGACTGAGTGATGAGCAGTGGGGGTTCAGTAGTCGGTCTCCATGTACATATGTGTATGTGTTTATGTAGCTCCTGTGCACAGAAACAGAAGAAAACCTGAAGTTTCAGGTACTTTTTACTGGTGGAATAGCTGCAGAGTGACTGAGATGAATCAAATTACTTGAAAGAACAAAAGTTCAGGGAAATAGGCACAGCTGTAATCCCAGTGATTTATGAGCATTGTGAAGGATTTACCACATTCTTGCATCAGTTCACATGATAAAATTGCTTTGGTCACTGCCTTCTGACTCACCATGAGAACTAATTTGCAAACTTGAGATATCTGAATCTTAAACTATTCTGTTTATTATTCATGATGAATAGAAAATCATTGCATTAACATTCTAGGTTTTTTATTTAAAATTTAAGATTGACTGAAAATGAAAATTGTGAAGGTAAGTGTTCAAGTTGTACAAAACTTAGGCTAAATAATTTTATTCACTGTTCCTGACATTGTCTTTCAGTCTTCCCTCATTTGAACTGTTCTCTTTTTCCCAGCTTTTCAAATATACAGCAGCCAAACAAAGAAACACTGCAAATTCTTGTAAAATCTGATGTTTCTCTGTGTGGCTACAGCTGTGATTTCTACATTGTTTATGTTACTAAACATTGTTCTTTTTTTTTTTTTTTTTTTTGCTGTTCCCATGCCTGTACCTTTGCTCTCTGCTGTTCCTTGTTCAGGAAAAATTGTGCTGATTATCACCCAGACAGGAAAAATGTGCAGGGAAATGATACAAAAAGGCCACTCAGATTTATCTGAAATATTTTTGAAATTCTGTAGCAGGAACACGTATGTCACCTTCTGCCATAAGTATAAATTGCTTCAGCTCATTTCCTACTTGAAGTGTGAGTTGTATTTATAAGGAGTGGGTTTTAATTTTTAGTTGTTATTTCAAAGGTCAGCTGGCACACACAAGCAGCATACCAATGACAGGAGTTAATCATTTAGCTATCAGAAGATAACAGCATTAACTCATATGAAGTACAGGGACAACATCACATTGAGAATCATTTTCCTTGGGAAAGCAGTATTAAATTGTTGTGTGGGTCCAACTACGATAATCAAAAAGTTGAATGGAATGTGAACTTGCAAGTATGTAAGATACTCCCTGGTGAATTCATATGTATCTTATGATAATTTCACACAATTGTGGTAAACGCGAGGTATGGCACATCCTTCATTTGAGGGACAGCAGCCTTTGGTTTACCAGTATGTACTGGAGAATTGAGACAGCAATTTTTCAGCTTTGCTCCAGATAATTTGTGATTCTACCTGTGTTCTAAGAATGTCTCAATAATTCCTACCCTCTGGTAAGACAGGATTGGGTAGACACTGGTATTTTGTCAAAGTTCAGACAAAAGTGAGTAGAGCCTCCTAAATCACACAGCAAAAGGAACTATGAATTACTTACTTTCATGTTCTTTCTATTTCAGGACCTGGTCTAAAAAACTGAGAATGCATGTCTTCATGCATTAATAGCATACTGCTTAATTGATTTGGTCAAAGACTTCTTTGGTCAAGATTTCAAAAGCTTTTTGGAAGGTGCTAAGTACTGACTTCAAAAAATAAACTAAGAAAGGTATTTGAGGCAGTAGTTGTACTGAATGAGAAACAGAGGATCCCTGAAAAACCTGTCCAGTTTTCTGGAGCTACCTCAAAAGCTATACAGCAAACAGGAGATTTGATTTTTGCAATACAGGACATCACAAAATTGTCAATCATCTGCCTGCCGGCTGCCAACTGCTCCAGTAGTGAAACTCATTCCTTGGACAGGACAGTCAGAAGTATTGACATTGTTCCCTACTAAGATAGTAGCTTTAAAACCTGGCTGACATTTGATAGGAGTACTGTGAGCTTCCTGAAATTTACATTCCCAGCCAGCCCCGGCAATACTAAAGCCAATTCTCTTTTCAGGGGTAATAATCGTAATCATAATAATAATAAAGTAATAATAATAATTTTCTTTGCAATTCAGATCATGACAGAAAACTTGCCAGAACAGTTACAAAACCTTGCAGAATTGATGACATTAAGGAAATTTATTTGGCAAGGAAGTTGAGACTATGTCAAGAGGAGAATAGGATGGTAAGAAAATGAAAAAGGAATCCAGAACCCTGCATGACCACCCAGATTTGTGCAAAAGCCACCAATGACTAATTACAGATGTGTAAGCTTACAAATGAGCAAAACCAGAAAAACTAGTGTTTTCTCTTAGATGATGTGTTTTCACGTATGACTGGAAGGACTTTTCTTTATGTTACCCCCTATTGTGATCATTTATTCCTCAGAAGTCTGGGTGAAAATCCTCTTCCCATTCTGGACTGGTGCCACTGTTTAACTACAGGCACATGCAATGCGTGCTCCAATGAACAGAGCTCCTCATGTTTCCCAACAAAAAGCGATATGCCAGTTCCCCTCAAACTTCTGCCAGAGGCCCATGGGGAACAGTAATTCTTCTGTGATCTCTTCCAGTGAGTGTGATAGCTTTACCATACCATGCTCTTCCAGACAAGGAAGGATTATCTGTGATTGAAATAGTGACATGAAAGAACTGAGTGGGAAAGCCCGTGTTTCATGAAAACAAGAACCTGCTGTGAAGGTGTTTAAAAAATGTAGGACACCATAAAAAACCAAGACTTACTATTGTATCTATCATAAAACCATAAAAATGCAGAGGGGACTTCTGACTGCTAAGGAAGTTACTTGCTATATTGCTTATAACTAAAGAAAAATAAAAACCATATGACAGCCTAAGAAATTCTAGCATCTAATAAGTTTTGATAAATAGCTGCTGTAGAGCTTGTGCAAATAGAGATTAGCTTTAAAAATGCTATTGTCCCCAGCGGACAGATGTTCAACTACTGAAGTTGAGAGACAATCAAGGATAGTAGATTGCATCCTGAGTGATACTGAAGGGTTGTCAGTGAATATACACATGATAACATGTCGAGGACATCAAATAACTCTCCCTGACTCTCTCAGTGCCAGAAGCCTCTTTTTGACAAAGCTGCATTGCATTTGGAGGAACAGTGAGGAAGTACCTTACCAGTCAATCTCTCCTGGGACGTGGTACATTCACATGAAGACAGTTTGTTCATTTGAGGTGCCCATGGCTTGAAGTTGACTTGATATTGCCTGGATGGTTTCTGCAGCTTTAGTCACTCAGTACAGTAAAAGGCTCACTAAAAATCTGAATCTTGACCATCGGACTATACTTTTCTTTTCCAAACTCTGCCAGTGCACAGAGAACAACCCTAGAGCCACAGGATTTCTGTAGTTAAGGGGAAATGTTCAGTCCAGGGACCAAGTCAAGGCTCAAAATCCACGTCTCTGTTGTAGTGGAAAAGCTTATATCCTATGTGCTTAATGTTATGATACAGACCTTGTGGTACTTTCCTTAATGATAGTATATATGGCAGATTATTACAACGACTCTAGGAATAATCAAAGTTTCAATTACTTTTCCTAGGTTATGTTTTTGCACTTTTTAAATTTCGTGAACTGAAAATAGTTAAGACAGCTCTCACTTTAATTTATAGTCTTGGCTTTGTGCTCTGCAGTAGGGACTGAGGCTGAAAAACAATTCTGAAAAAATAGATGAGGAGCTTAATTTGGTAATGATTAATTAAAATATATATAGGGAAAAAAAGGAAAAAAAGTCACAAAAATATTGTTGTATGTCTTGTTATGGCTGAAACTGCGTCTTAATAAACTGTAGATTTTATGCATAGTTAACCTGTTCACACCCAGGCAATTACTGTAGGAAAAAAAGAAGTTAAAACCTTACTATTGGTTCCAGTTCTTCAGTGTCCTGAATTATTAGTGGAAGCTAAAGAAGAATGAAAAACTGAGCCCCAGAAGGTGATAAATATTTCTATGAGAAGTGCTAAGCAATTGGAATAAATCATTATGAAAAGTGGGGAACATGTGAGACAGGCAACAAATAACTGGAGGGCACTTTTTTGTTAGCAGTCTGTATTAAAGTCTGCTTGTAACCATGGCAACTGGAAGTCCACATTTACAGCATTGCTATCAACAAATATTGAAGAGTAACTTACAGCACTTTTCACATTCAAGCAATATTAGCTGCTTTCCCCACTGTGCCCAACATATATGTCCTCTGACCCCAGGCTTCTTCCTTCACAGGACAATCCACAGCAGGGCCAGTTAGGCCCTGCAAGTCTGCGTTGCTCCCTCTTTCAAGTGGACTGGCACACAGCATTCCTTTTTTCTCATTATTAAACCTTTTTCAATGATAATTTTTAAGTTTTACAAGGTGGGTCAGCCATCCCACAGGGGACATAAAAATAACTCTGATTTAGCAAAGAGGCATTGTCATGTAGGAATGCAGTAAACAGTGTGATAATCAAAGATCTAATGATGCATTGAAATTTTTATGCACACCTACTCTTAAACACCATATCAAAGCATTCTGGAACGCTTTGGAACAAATATTTTGAAATAAACTTAAGAAAAAATCAGGTTTTTATTTCTTTCTTCTTTGTCCATAGACTCCGTAAGATCTGCTTGCACCCATGTCTTAAATTAAACCATTACAGGGACTTTGTATGTAAATGTATTTTCTCTAAAACATATGGAACTCTTTTAAATTGGACATCAATTCTGAATTCCATATTTTTCTGTTGATTTTGGTGGTGGTGGGATTTTCTTTATTGGCCCATAATACTATCTTTATCAGAAACTGTTACCTGTTTTCATCAAACAATTCTCCACACAACTAAACTATGAATAGAAACCATGTCCCATGTCTCTGGTAATATGCATTCAGAAGTTTTGGTTAGTGGAATGGATGCAATAATGTGTTTCTGTGATAATATATATCTTGCAGGAAGATGTTAAGCTCAGAAAAATAAAAATGCACCACACCAGACATACTTGCCGTGGGTACTTTATTTCTGTTTATAGTGATGAAGAGAAAAAAAGAATTTTTTACAGTCTAATAAGTTTGATAACACTGAGATTCTAATACTGTGTCTTGGAAATTATAGATTCATAGAATCAAAGAACATACTGGGTTAGAAGGGACCAACAAGGCTAATCAAAATCCAACTCCTGGCCCTGGACGGTCCCAGGAATTGCACCATGTGCCATAGAAAATATAAAGGTTCATCATTGTTTTGTTTTTTTGACATAGTACACTGAAATTAGCTGTATTTGAGTATGTGCAAAGCCATAAAAACAAACATAAACAATTGCTTCTTAGTACTATCAATTAATCTTCATAGTGAATTTTTAAATCTTTCTGCCTCATGAATTGTTATGAACATAAAATTCTCCATTCAGACAGAAATTTGCTATATGAAAGGACTTGTTCTTTATAGAATGTAATAGTAAAAAGGAAAAACATTTCTAATTACACTTCTGATTTTTCCACTAACATTCATCAATAGCCATTATACAGATTCCATAAGCCCATCCCTCTCACTTGCTTTTGTGCTCTAGAGGTTTCCTGAGCATCACAAAATGCCAACATGTGGCATGAATAGGAATTAATCAACTAAAAATTTTTAAAAATCGTACTTTTAAGAGAAATTGCCCAGTTTGGAAGTGGTTGCTTCAGCTGTTGACAATTCCATCCTCAAAGTCAAAGATAGTAATACAAAATATGCTAAATATTAAATACCTAAATTCTGATTTGATAAAAACAACATGAAAGAAGAAACTGTGATTTTAATTTTCAAGGAGCTGAGGCCTCGCAGCTGGTGTGGATTTAATTTAAAATGTTGAGTTTTCACTACTTTGGGGGTCCCGGCTGTGTTGTTTTCTCTAGTTGTCCTGAGGAACAATTATCTAGAACTAAAGAATGTAAAATGTTAGAAAAAAAGGAATGAATCCAAGTTAATGTCAAAATCATTAGAACCCTAACTGGGAGGACGAACCACTCTCTTCCATTTCCTGGGAGTTACTTGAAATGAATAATTAGACCTTTGTCATGTCCATAGTCATGAAGGAGAAATGCAAACTGTATACTCCCTGAAATATTTGGGTTTGGGATATATTCATAGTTGGCGTGACAGTGTTTTTTAATCTGTTTTAATTATAGGATAGCTGCTGAATGGCCTGAGAAACATCCATGCTGGGAGATACTCTCCATGCCTTTGACCCAGGCGCTGTCTGCCACCCACAGTATTCTACTGGTGCTGGTTGGGAGCTTGCAACAATGTAAAGGAGCTGTTTATAAAGGGCTGTGAAAATTCTAGAGGTGCATAAAAGGACTACCTCGTTAGATAACTGTGTGTGCAGAGACTCCAGTTCACCTGTTATTCAGAAGCAAGTGTAATAGGAAGAACATACAGAATATTAGGCTGTTACCTGAATTAAGACCCTGCGCTATTAGGGTGCTAATACTAAAAAATGTATTTTTCATTCCAAATACTGAGTCTTGGATTCTTATTTGTAAGCCAAGCTCACAGAAAAGAAATCAACTCTATGTATAATCGAGAGGCTGACATCCTTTTATATCATTTTTGTTTTTACTGTTTCTGAATGGGAGCAGGCCGAGATATTGCGCAAAGACATTTCGGCGTCCCAGCTCCCTCTTTCATATGACTGAAGCAATGAGTTCAGCACAGCATGATGGAGAAAGGGCAGATTGAATAGATGATTCAGAGGTGAGATGAGGACAAATGTATGTTTGAATTAGGGGGTGGGGGTGGTACTCAAGTTAACTTTTATGAAGATTTCATGAATAATTAACTTTTTTCTTGTTTTCAAACTCGTTTTTTTTCCCTAATCATGAAAGAATTGCTGGAAAATTTGTTTGCAACTGCTTTAGTAGTTAGCAACATCAATTCATTATATTAATGCCACAAAATTACTACTTTTTCTCAGCAATGCCAAATAGTTATTTTGAACACATGCTATATTTGGATTGATTTGGTTGATTTAAAAATATTTAGTATATTCTCTACCAAAAGAATATGGAAAACACAGCCTTGATGCAACAAAGATTTTAGTAGTAAACAGCTCAGAATAATTACTGAAAACAGTTTTTAATCTGCTTGGTCATGAAATATTCATGGTCGTATGTAAGAATGAATGTCAGTCCATGACAGGTTCCTATGATAGCTAAGACATTACTTCAATTTTTTGAACAAGTATTTCCTTGTGCATCCTTAAGTGATGTTTCTGTCTGTAGTAATGTGTTAGACAGCTTTGTGTGGTACTGCCCTGCACTTTCCTAAAGCAAAAATCCTCTTGGCTGAAACTATGATTCTTGATGTTCACTGGATCTTGTCATTAACTTCTGGAAAACCAATGGTAATGCTTGCTGGTGAGCAGGGATTTGATATTTGAGCTCTGTAAAAAACTTATTTGATATTCAACATCTCACACTTGCATGTAAACTGAGTATAAGACAAATCTCTTCCTTGCTTTAAAGGCAATGTCTGTTGCACAGGCATCATATCCTCTAACTAGGTAGAGCAAAGTTTAAAGTTTCATAGGCAAAAAAAACTAAAAGCCTGCCAACTTGTCAGAAATGTTTTAAATTCTGGATGTTGTCTTTTGCTGTATTTTGTATGCAATATTAAATTGCATGTTTACATCCAGATGTAAATAGCACACTCAGTAGGCAGTGAGATTTCACGTAGGGAGCATGGAGGACTCCAGTGGGTGGCTTAGCAATAGTGGAGCAGTTCCCAGCTGGAATAAGCTGGAGTAGCTCCTAGTGAACTTTACATCTACTGCATGTGTCCTTGTGATTATACAGCTCCAAGTATTTGCACAGAGGAGTGTCAGAAGACAGCATGAGGGTAAAATTGACCTTTGGTCTAATTCAGTGCAGACAATTTTATGTGAATGGTGATTTTTACTATTTTTTATTGTTATCATATTGTTATTAATGGTGGATTATTATTATTTTTGTTGTTATTGTTTAAGCAAAAGACAAGGTAGACAAAGCCTAGGCACACTTTCTACCCCACAGATCAGCTTCTGCCAGGGGATGAGGTATCTTGGCAGCACTGGGACTGCTCTTAGTAAGTACAGCAAAGCTCTCCCCTGCACACACGCATCACAGGAGCTGTGCTTGTGGCATCCTCACCCTTTAGAGTACCAGTGAGTTGTTGATGAGACCCCTCTGGTATCTCGTTTTTGATGTGGGAAATTATTTGGTGCTGTTCCGGCAGGCTCCTCCTGAAGCTGCTGAGGTGGTACATGATGCAAGGTTTGCATCCTTCTCAGCCCAGGCATTGCAGGTTATGTCCTCAAAAGAAGGTTATGTGTGAATAGTGCAAAATCCCACTCACCTTCCCTCTGGCCATCAGCTGATGAAACAGGCATAGGAATGGAGTCTGGTGTTTCGAAGCGGAGTCTGTTCATTTAGTACATCAGCTAACTGTGAGCCTGTGTTTATAAACATGTTCAGAGTAGCAAAAGCAAGATATCTTTATCTCAGACTTAGTAAATATCAATCAGAATATGATGTTCTAACTGTTACAAGAGATACCTTTGTCCACCAGTGGTTTTGCCTGAATTCAGAATGGTTTCTTTTGCGTATAGCATAAAATACATATGATGTTACTCTACACAAGTAAGGATATCAGAATCTAACCCAGATTTTGCTAACTATCTGTTGATAATGAAATAGAAAAACACTTCTTTCACATCTACATTGAATTGTCTTTTTTGGGTAAGACCAATTGGCCACATATCTGTACAATGCTCAAGTCTCATGGGAGGCTAGAAACATATTTTTTTAAAAGCTTCTGCCATACGTCAGAGGAGGTTTGTGCTTATTAATTAGCACCTTGAGAAAACTATTTCAAGAACATGTGTACAAGTGGTCTGGTTAATTAGAGGTTATCAGAAACCTTATATCAACATAGGTTGGATGTACATTAATTTTTTCATGTTTATTATTCCACCTAGACACAGCATTTATTGTAATACTTGACCTATTTCCCAGTTTCAGAAGGTGAGGCTACAGGGACTCTTTGTATCTCAGCCAGTTTAATGAGTTGGATGTTACACAGTTATCAAGAGCATCAAGATTAAAAAGAGAAAAATAAATAAAAGTATTGAGGGAATGTTATGTTCAAGCAGACTGGTTAGCAGCATCACATTTCCATCATGAATATGCAAATTAATTAAGAAAAAGAAAAGTAGATTACTAATACTGACCACAGATTTTTTTTTTTTTTTTAGTTTTATTTCCAGAATTTTTTTCATGCTAATTTGTTGGTCACAGTTATTCCTTTTGCTGATGGTGAAGAATAGGTGAGCACCTGCTAAATTTGAGAGTGTAATAGCAACCTGGCACAAACCTTCTATGTTTTCTGTCTTCCTTCTGAAAAGAGGGTAATTCATACAGTGAATTCCAACAGAAAGGAAGGTATCATAAACAAGACCTACCAAGATCTGTATCATAGTGATCTAGTTCTTATGTTAGTGTCTCAGGTGATTTCCTCAGAGCTATATCACCCTGTGTTTTCATGGAAACTTTCAGTGCTATGAAGGAATTTTTATTTATCAATCTTTTTATTGTTCCCCTTGTTTGACTCCTGAAGTGTAAAATACTTAGGACAAACTCCCCTTAGTCATTCATAGACCCTCATATTCTGTTTCTATGCAATCATTTTAATAAAAGCAGTAAAATACAGACTATTGAACATTATAATTTCTTTCTATAAACATACATTTCGTAGGAAAAAAAGAAGCCAAGTGATGTAGTGCATTTTTTTTCCTTAATTTAAATGCTTCAATAGTCGAAAGATAACCCATAGAATATGGAATTCAGGCTAGAGAAATAGCAAAAAGATACAAAGGGATGAATTCCCAGAGTGAATATGTGCTAGAGAAATATTTATTTTAAAATAGGTCACCTTTGCATCAATTAATTGATAAATGTTGTCACTATAAAGTGTTATGATAGAGCCTAAGAATATCAAGTCAGAACCGAAATACATAAGCAGTTTTTGAGAAACATAGCAAAAAAACCCCTGTTCCTTCCTCAAGATGCTTGCTATTCATTCTGCCAGATGGCATAAAAGGTGAAGAGACAAGTATAATGGGAATAAAAGAGAAGTATGAGGTGAAGATATCAAAAGAGTTTAGCAGAAAGATGTTTCAATTATCATTCCACTCCTTTAGTACTAATACATTTAATGTATACCTCTGGTCTTCTTTGGTGTGTAGTATTCAAAAACAACAGAACCCCTGCTTTCTGTTGCCACATCTTCAGTCTATAATCCTGAACAGCATAGCAACTCTATTAAATTTTTTTGAATCTCATATCAATCTAGAAATGAGTGTTGATAGAAATAAGCTTTTAGAAGAGGTTCCTGTTCCACAGCTGGAGAACATGGCATCATATAGTGTGTCCAGCCCTTGGTCCACATAATGTGAGCACAGAAGATTATTCTGTAACTTCCAAACTATCAAGGTACTGGATAATATATTGTATTATTATGTATTACCGTTAGGGCAAGCCTTTCACTCCCTAGTTTTCTGCCACCCATCTATACTCAATCCCAGGGAAATACCCAGGAACATCCCTTTGTCCTGACCACCCATTCAGGACGCAATAAATATATCCAGAACATACCGAACCCGGGCAGTAGCCACAGGTGAGCCAAGAACGAGCCGTTCCAGCCCCTGCACCCACCCATGGCTTGGGTACTTCACAAGGCTCCAGCCCGGCTGAGACACCCCAACCCTCCAGAAGAACCCACTATCTACCCAGACCTTACTGTCCCCCCACCATGTTACCACAGATCTCCCCACGCACTGCTCACCTACGACACTCCATACACTCCAAACAGGACTGCCCCGCCCACCTTCCCGCCAGTCCGAGGACCCCCACGGCCCACCCGACACTCCTCCCCTCCCCCAAACTGGACCAGCAAACCTCTGTGTGCTCCGAAGCTCCCCCTCTCCTCTCCCATGAAGGTGCAATCCCCGCCAGCGAAGCTCCCCCTCTCTTTTCCCATGCCTGGGGCCCGTGGGGCTGCCCGGGCGTTCACGAGTTTGTGGTGTGCTGTTGGGAACTAGGCGAACTACCATCAGACCTTCCTGATGCATTCATCATCACTTTGTATAAGAAAAAAGGAGTTAAATCAGATTGTTCAAATTACCGTGGTATTACTCTGCTCTCCATTGCTGGCAAAATCCTGGCAAGAATACTTTTGAACAGATTAATACCTTCCATGGCAGAAGGAATTCAACCTGAAAGCTAATATGGTTTCAGAGCCAGCATGAGTACCAGAGACATGATATTTGTTCTCAGACAACTGCCAGAGAGGTGTAGGTAACACAATAAGGGTCTCTATGCAACCTTTGTTGATCTCACCAGGGCTTTCAATACTGTGAGCAGAAAAGGTCTATGGCAGATTTTGGAACGTTTAGGATGTCCCCCCAAGTTCCTTAAAATGATCATCTCACTTCATGGGGATCAGCACGGCCAAGTCAGATATAGCAATGCACTTTCTGAGCCCTTTCTAATAAAGAATGGTGTGAAACAAGGCTGCGTTCTCGCACCAACCCTATTCACAATCTTTTTCAGCATGATGCTCCAAAGGGCCACAGCAGACCTCAATGATCAAGACGGAATCTACATTCGATACCATACTGATGGAAACCTATTCAACCTAAAGCGACTGAAGGCCCACACCAAGACCTTAAACCATCTTGTCCGGGAGCTGCTTTATGCTGATGACGCCGCCCTTGTTGCCCACACAGAAGCAGCCCTGCAGCGTTTAACATCCTGCTTTGCAGATGCTGCTGAGCTCTTTGGGCTGGAAGTCAGCTTAAAGAAGGCAGAAGTTCTCCATCAACCGGTACCTCAGGACGTCTTCCGTCATCCCCATATCACCAGTGGTGAATCAGAGCTCAAATCAGTCCAGCAGTTTAATTACCTAGGTAGCCTCATCTCCTCGGATGGTAAGATTGACGGAGAGATAGACAACAGGTTAGCAAAGGCATACAGTGCTTTCAGAAAACTCCATAAAAGAGTTTGGTGAAATAAACACTTAAAAAAAAGTACCAAGATCAGTGTTTACAGAGCCATTGTGCTGTCTACTCTTTTATACGGATCTGGATCATGGGTCATCTACCGCCACCACCTGCGTCTCTTAGAACGCTTCCATCAACACTGTCTCCATACAATCCTTAACATCCACTGGTCAGATTATGTGACTAACACGTCTGTTCTAGAGCAAGCAGCAGTCACAAGTATTGAGGCCATGTTACTGAGAACACAGCTGCGTTGGGCAGGGCACGTCTCAAGGATGAAGGACCACCACCTCCCTAAGATCTTGCTTTATGGTGAACTTGCCACCGGCTGCCGCAAGAGAGGAGCCCCGAAGAGAAGATACAAGGACTCCCTGAAACAACATCTCAGCCTTGGTCATATTGATCAACATAACTGGTCTACTCTGGCCTCCAATTGGGAGGTCTGGAGACACACCATCTATAACTCTGCTGCTTCCTTTGAGAACGCACGCAGGATTACTCTCAAGGAGAAAAGACAATGCAGAAAGAATTGTGCCTTGCTGAATATACTGCTGTGCCTTTTGCAACCGGACATGTCTATCTCATATTGGCCTTTTTAGCCACCAGCGTGCTTGTAACAAACATGGGTAGAGCCCTTCCCAAATCTTTGTTTGTGAAGCCTAGCCATGATGATTATGTATTAATACATGCATGAATATATGTAGCTATGTATGTGTCAATATAATATATAATATTGATAGATCACAAGAAAACATTCCTGATGAATTTATTCCTTTGCAATTATCCTCAGGGTGACACAAGCAGTTTGAAAAGAAATCTGACAAAATTACACACAGTAGAATATGAAGGTAGTGCACAAAAAAGGTGTGCACTACTGCTATAGACTGTTTTACAGATAGTTATTTTGAGTATTGGTAATTGCTGTTATCCTATTTCAACAGTAACTGTAAACATATCCTGGACCTACAGACAGTTAGAAGTAGACTGAACTATATTCTATCAGATGTAGAAAAAGAAGCACCTAACATTATACTCTAAATATCCTCACTGAAAGTTGTAGACATGAAAGTTTTTTTCAAGCCCTCTTTTTTTTCCTTCCCTAACAATGATGGAGAGCATTTTGATGGGAGAACATATTTTTCCTGCCGAGTTATCGCATCTTCTTCTGAGTATCAGAAAACTACTTACTGATTACTGTCTGAAAGGACTGATCTGCTGTATGCTTGCATTCTTGGAATTAGTCAAAAGACACCTAGGACAAAGAAATGGGAATTCTTTCTGGCTTTCTGTGCCTATCAATCAAAACAAGTAAAAGTTAATTTTGCATTGTCCCTATTTATTAACTCTCATGTTGAGACACAGGTGAGAGGTATTTCAGCCTGAAATGCCTGTGCCTACTAAAAAACAGAAGACAACAATCTGTTTACTGTCACTTCTTTTTTAACTGAACATCAAATTATTTGCACATCCCTGAAGAATTCAGTGCATCAGTCTGTGCTTTATACCACAGATGCTTCTTGTGGTCTAATTGGAACTGATGAATTTTTCCCTCTCCTGGTAACTGTGAGACAAGGCACCTGTTTTCTCCAGACACTTTAGATATTACATCTTTAAATCTCATTATTTGGTCCATGATTAACTGAAAGCTAATAACAAAAGCATCACCACCCACCTTTTTAACAGATCTTTATTACAACCAGAAGAAAATGTTTCTTCTACATTAAATGAACTTTCTACATTTAATGAACAAACACAGGTTCTTGGAGTAGTCTGTCTCAATAGCCCACTGACTGGGCAAGACTAAGAAACTCACTTTAGAAACAGAGCAGATTAGATCCTTAATTAAAGGAGTGTGAAGACAGTGATTGAACCAATAAAGGAACAAGCACACAACACAGTTTAGGTCTGAAGAGGGGAGGAGCATGTCCCTGGATTCCACATCCTTTTCATCCCTTTCATTAGGACACGTGTGAGTCTGAGGGGGTAAATGATAATCATAGGCTTCATTGACTTTGCCCATTAGAGGTGAAGATGAGGTATGAGGGAGCCCATGGGCTCCACAAGTTCTTCAGAGGCAGGGGATGGGTAAACCGTAGCACGACTCATTAGAGGAACTGCCCAGAAACATCTCAAGGATTTCAACGTTCACTGCGCATTTTCATCTGTCCCCTCATTCCTCTCATAGCAAGGAGATTTGGATTCATTACCAGGTTGATTCATATGTTGACTTTCAGGGAGTTCATTATACAGCAAAAGTTCAATTAGATGCCTGAGTAGGAAAATTAAATATTTCAGGGAGATTTCTCTTCATAACATTCATACCAATAAAAGTCATGATCCACCTTTTGGAATGAATTTCTGTAATCTTTTTCTTGTTTTCCTACATGTTGCCATCCTTGATTCTGTACTACAGACATGTCTTCAGAATATAGGTTACATTAATAATATTCTGTTCTGAATTGACTGAGCATGGAAAACTAACTGGAAGAAAAAGAAATATTTCAGAATATAACCAAATTCTTCTTGAAATGTTGTGGACCAAAAGTTATTTTGATTTAGGACAAACATGATGGGGTCTTCTGAAACTCTGGGGTGCACAGATAAAATGACAATTGTATTGTGTCCAGACTACTCTGAATTCCTATACTACCTTGGCTACTAGATGATCACATAAACTTCATATAATACAAAGTATTACATGCAGTACTTGGAGTACTACAAAACTGAAACTCTCCTTGGATTTTTCTGACAGTTGCCAAAGGATGTTTGACATAATCTTTATAACTTCTAGCCCAATGAGAGGAGAATAGTTCATTAGGATGTATCTTGAGTGCCAAAGACCTATCTAGAATCCTCTTGAATAAAATCTTGTTAAAACGAAGTTTTATGAATAAGTAACCTTTGCTCTCCATCCAAATAAAAATATTTTTCAGATAGTTCTGAGTGAGTGAAAGCCTGAAATTTAAAATGGTAACTGGTTTGTAATTTTTTCTGCATCAGTTATTGCAGACATATCTGCTATCATAATAATGGCCCTATTTGATATTTCACTATATATTTGGGTCATATAGGGTGTTAGGCACCTAAGTTCCACAAAGATAAATACATTTTTATATTCGAAAAAATGCATGCACTTCCAAGCTTAAGCATTTTCCAAAGCTTTAATTGCCTTATCAAGTCAATAGGTAATGGGGGAGGATGACATATATAATTAGATAACTGAAAGAAAAGCAATCAGAGTTATTAAAAAGAATAATTCTCTGATGAATCTACTTGTTATTCTGCAGGAAGAGCATCTGGATAGTTGCAGAAATAAAACATATGGTAATGTATTTGTAATATAGTGAGATACATATTCTTGAATATGTTGAAAAATATGGCAGATAAAGTACAATTTTTATAAATATCTATAAATATTTATCAATGAAATATATTGAAATATATACTTGTGAAGTATATGTTTTGCCTTTGAAAAAAGAATTCATGATATGAAATGCTTAGCAATCTACTAGATGACTCAGAGGAACAAGATTTCTGAGCAAAATGATAAGTGTATGACTTCCGCTGACTTCAACAAGCGAAGGATTTCATTTTAAAATTACAGAAGCAATACTGCATTGTTCTGTAACTTACATGGAAAACATCACCAGTTAGTCACCCTTATGCTGATACTGTTTATTACATCCTGAGTCGCAGTAACTATCCAGACAGACAAAAAGTCTCTCTTCAAATTTCTTCCGTATGTATTAAAAACTGTGGTCCTTCTGATTAGTTCTGACTGACACAACCCTTTTCTGCTGGAAAGTAGCCAATTTATCTTTATCCCTACCCAAAATAGAGAAGAGAGCAGCGCACAAAAGGAGTATGGAGAGGTGATCATTTACCAATTTGCCACTGTAGTGGGGAAGTGTTTGTCTGTGGGATACTGACTGTCAGTGTGATTTGTAGATTAAGCTAAAGTTAATGAGTCTACCCTTGATTTCCATAGCAACTGTTTAGAAATAAATGACTCCCCCTTTTCACTCAAAACAAGGTAAGTAAATATGTTCCTCTGTTTGTGGTTTCCTAAGGCTGAATGTAAGAAAAGGATTGCCAGATTCTCTTGTCCCACATCAAACCAGTAACTTTAAAGACATTCTGAGATAATTGTCCCTTGGTTTCTCTTTCTATCTGGATGGGAAAGATTCAAATCAGAAACACATCGGGCTTTATTAAAATCTGCTAATGGTCCTGACCCAGTTTTAATCTCTGAAATGGAGGTGTCTGTATCTGAGATGTTCATCTCAACTTAGTAAATAATGGGAAAATGAGAGCTGTTAGCTCTAGATCTATCTTCTTTTAATACACATAGACATCCAACAGTACTACTTTTCACTGGGTTCTGTCGCTTTGGGTAAGATTGGGTAAGATTGATAATAGCAAAGATCAGGCAGCAAATCAATAAAACTCTGGCACATTAAATAGAGACAGAAAAATACACTAGGAAATATGTATTTCTATTTTTTAAGTTATATAAAAAAGATAACAAGTTGAAATTAATCCAAGAACTAAAGCACTTTCATAAAAATACTACCAAGTCCTGCACAACAACCCCATGCAGCACTACAGGCTGGGGACAGAGTGGCTGGAGAGCAGCCAGGCAGAAAGGGACCTGGGAGTTTTGACTGACAGCAAACTGAACATGAGCCAGCAGCGTGCCCAGGTGGCCAAGAAGGCCAGTGGCATCCTGGCCTTTATAAAAAAATAGAGTGGTCAGCAAGACCAGAGCAGTGATTCTTCCCCTGTACTCAGCACTGGTGAGGCCGCACCTTGAGTACTGTGCCCAATTGTGGCCCCCTCAGTTTCGGAAGGATATTGAGATGCTAGAGCGTGTCCAAAGAAGGGCAAAGCGAAGAGGCTGGTGAAGGGACTGGAGCACAAGTCCTGTGAGGAGAGGCTGAGAGAGCTAGGGTTGTTTGGCCTGGAGAAGAGGAGGCTCAGAGGAGACCTCATCACTCTCTACAACGACCTGAAAGGAGATTATAGTGAGGTGGGTATCGGTCTCTTCTCCCAGGCAACCAGCAGTAGGACATGGTCTTAAGTTGTGACAGGGGAGGTTTAGGTTAGACATTAGGAAGAAGTTCTTTACAGAGAGAGTGATTGGGCATTGGAACGGGCTGCCCAGGGAGGTGGTAGAGTCACTGTCCCTGGAAGTATTAAAGTAGAGACTGGATGTGGCACTCAGTGCCATGGTCTAGTAGATGAGGTGGTATTAGGTATTAGGACAA
>NW_016690186.1:10162364-10241731 GCF_001604755.1 Lepidothrix coronata
AGCAGTGGAGTACACTAGGAAATATCCCTAACAAGACGAAGAAAGGAAACTTCTTAATCATCAGACTTCCTTTTCCCACATTCTCCTTTTATTTTTATTCAGCTTTTACAAAAACTTTTTAGTGTTATTACTACTTTTGGTTGGGACAATTTTGTTTATAGTAGCTCAGGTATGGTGTTATGGTTTGGATTTGTGACCAAAACAGTGTTGATGTTTTAGGTGTTGCTGAGCAGTGCCTAAACAGATTAAGGTTTTCTCTCTTTCTCACTCCATCCCACCAGTGAGCAGGCTGGTGCACGAGAGGTTGTGAGGGGGGACAGCTGGGACAGCTGACTCTGACGGACCAGAGGGGTATACTGCACCATATGACGCCGTACTCAGCAATAGAAGCTGGGAGAAAGAGGGAGGAAAGGGGGGAAATTCAGAGTGATGATGTTTGTCTTCCCAAGGCACTGTTAGTGTGGGATAGTGACTGGTTTTCCTGAAAAGGTCTGAATATCTTGTTGCCCATGGGGAGCAGTGAAGGAATTCCTTGTTTTGTTTTCCTTGCGCATGGCTTTTGCTTTACCTACTAAGTTGTCCTTATCTCAACCCATGAATTTTCTCACTTTTACCCTTCAGATTCTCTCCCCCATCTCACTGCAGACAAGTGAGTTAGCTGGTGTGTGTGGCCTAGCTGCCTTCCAAAAATTAACCCACAACAGTGTTATTAATCAGACCATTTTGGACTGTGGTTTGACTATGTACAAAATTTCTAAATATTTCTCTTTTATTTAAGGAAAATAGCTCCCTTGGAACATAGATTGAACTCTGTAATTATACTACTATTCAGACTTTCTAAAATTATGAAAATTGAATACAGTAGAATTCTTTATATTCAGCACTAAATTTTGAACTTCATTATCTTGACAGATTTAATTTTCAAATATAATTGATTAATTACTCACCAAAGACAAATGATTTTTAAATTAAAGCCATTAGAAAACTGAAAAATGTGTCCAAAGCCAATATAGCATAGTAATTGATCTTGCTTTTATGTCATTTAAAATATACACTAAAAGAATAATTTCATTGGGGGAAAAAAATTGTTTCCCGGCTAGAACCACCTGTCCCCATTAAAAAGTTTCGGAGTTAATTTTATAACCTTTTAAAAGTAATCATGGAAATGCTCATACATCCCTAGTGAATTAAGTACACAAAATCTAGGTGAGTGGAGTGGAGGTACAATTCTCTGGTGTGGCCTTTGCTTCCTTCCAGTTCACTGTTCGCTGGTAGTGACAGCTGTCATGTGGGGAGCAGAGTGTCCCAGAACATATAGGAGCCCCATCACAGATTTGGTATCTGTGCAAACACAGAGCGAGGGGGTCCTACTTGCAAAGCAGTTGTAATGAGATGTTAAAAAAGCAAGAAAAATGCTGACAAGCATCTGTTGCTAGCTGACTTAAAAGACCCTATATTTCCTTTTCTGCATCAGGTGCTTTTAGGTGACAAGCTCCACATGGCAGCAGGACCAGAAGGAAATATCTCTGACAAGTAGGAGAATGGAAAAAAGTAGGAGAAAGCACGGCCAGTGGAGTGGGTTGTGAAGGTGCCATTTCCAGTCATGTTCTGAATGGATAACAACAAGATCAGTTTACATTTGTCAAGGCAAGAAAAGTACATTTCCGTAATTGAAAAGTAAGCTGGCAGAGTGCACACAAATTTCAGTTGTGTGGATGGTTAGAAAAGAGTGCATTTGAGGACACTGCAATCACTAGTAGGGCAGTGTAATTTGGTTTATTGGAAAGTACAATGAAATGCAAGTGACAGCCTCCCATGTCAGCACAGTGATCAGTATGTGTGGACTCACCAAGTGTTTACTTCTATTTGCGTTATATGACACATTGCAATTGTACTCAACGACCATGAGAGGAAAATTTGGGTCTTCATATTGGGCTAAGAGAGCAAATTTAAAATTAGGATGACATTCTGCCACTGGTACTTTCTGAATTTATTTCCTTTTGCAATACCAAGAGGGAGGATTCTACTGCATCTTTATTTCAAGCCACCTGCTTAACAAATTAAAAGGTAAGTGAAAGAGCTACTGAGTATCTTGAAGAAAAACATTTTCATTTTTTCCTTTCAAGTCCTGTAACACATATTGCAATAAATAAATGAAAAAGCTTTTTTGTGTTCCAGTGGACATAGTTTGTGTCTGTGGGACAACATGGAGAGTAATGGCATTCTTTTGGTGAGTCTCTGTAACAGTGTCCTGAAAGTCTTCACAAGTACAGGGACTTCCCTACAGCAATTCGACATCCTTGGAAGCAAGTCATTGGGAAGGAAAAAAATAAATTTACAGGCTGTTGGGTTCATGATTCTTCTTCATTCTCAGGAGAGAGCACAGATAGGTGGCTGTATAGGTATTAATGTATATATTAATGGGCTGTTTTAAAATAAGTCCATCCCTCAGGAGAAACCAACATTGTTCCAGCTCTGAGATGGTGAGTAAAAAATGTATGTTTATAATCACTACCATCATATTACAAACACAATAACAGGCCCTGGAAAGTATGCAGACCACATTTTGAAAGGAGGTAAAGCTAAGTTTGCAGGAAAGTGGGGCATGGCCATGAGGATTGACAATATTTTTTATTCCAAGCTGTGAAAAGAAGAAGAGTGATATGGGTACGTGCAGCAGTGGGAGGTTGGTTTGCAGAGATGTGGTCAAAGAGTCTCTGCTCCCTCTCCCACTTTGGCTTGTCACTGCCAGATGAAGAGATCATGGGGGAAGAAATGCTGCAGACTCTTTCTAGAGTTTTTCACCTGTGTTAAACTGAGCCCCCAACCACCTCAACAAAAACAGAGGAGGTAGCAATACTACAGGGACATTCTGGAAACTTTTTTGGTCCCTCTGGTCACAGAGGCAGCTTGGACTCCTCTGCAACAGCACAGCTGGCCATTGTGTCTTCTGATATGTTGCACTTCATCACAGATTTGCAGTATTACTTTTATTTTTGATAGGATCTTACACAAAGGCAGGTAATATAAACAGGATCCCAACCCAGCAGCTTATGCAAAAGTGGAGGATGCAAAACTAGCTTTCTGTAATTCCTTTTTGACTCCTCTGCTGTCTCCTGTGTGCTCTTAAGTTTTTGTTTGTAGGTAAAAAGTCTCTTTTGGTGTGTCACATATAAACTGAGAGGATTGAGCTGTCTTGCCAGGCCAGTGTTGAGCTGAGATGTGCAGGAAGCATCAGAAGACCTTGAGATAGTTTATGTATAATAGCTGTTGCATTTTTTTGGTTTTCACTTAATGAGGTACTATTGAAGAATTTGGAAGCATGGCCTTGAGGATTATTTAGCATCATGAATCATCCAAATTTAGCCTAATTATAGAAGCAAATGAAGAAACTAAAGAGGTTCCCTGTTGAACTGCAGAAAATAGTTTGTAGTTTAACACAAGATGAAATATCTGCAGGTGCTTGACAAAGAAAGTGACTCAGAGACTCAAGAAGAAAAGTTAAGAGACATTCCAAAAAACTGGATACTCACAATGATGTTGGCTTTGACTATTTTCTGAGAAATGCAAACGAGTTAATAGAATTATTTTCTTCATGATATATGAACAATTTTTTAGGATGACATTTCATTCATATTCATGGGTAAGTATGTGTCAGTAGATAGAGAAGGGTGGTTTAATTTTTCAATATAATTCAGCTCTTCAACATCATTTTGGTAACACAAACCAAGATTGAAAAAAAACTCAGTTAAATATTTAATGATTGTACCCCTGGAAGGAGAAACTTTATTGTTAGTGTGTAGCAATGACCTTCAAGGCCTCTTCCCCAGATACTAGTTGCTGGGTAAGAAGCAAAAAAGATAGCCCGTTATGTCTGGGTAGTTTCTACTTTCTCATAACTCCCATTCTGGGTCTACTGCAGCAGTCTGAAGCAGCTCCAGGGACCTTAGCCAGAACCTCAGGGAAAGGAGAGTAGCAGAATAGGAGAAAGGGAGCCCAAAGGATGATTGAAATAAAATCATAAATACAATATATGTGTAAACAGAAGTGAGACATATTGGATATTTGAATCCTTGCATAAACATCATGGCTCAATTTTATCCTTGTCTGATTTTCAGCACTGTCATTCAAGATAATCATGATGGTGTGTAGATACTCCAAAAGACAAGGAGCTAAAATATTATGAGTTTCTAAAGCAAAAGACTCAAAAATCTTATACAGTTCAGAATAAGACTAAGGTAGAACATACAGTAGTCTTCAAATCTATAAATGGCTGCTGCAAGAAAGGAAACAACCCATTCTTCATTATCCATGGGGAATAGAAAAGAAGCAATGGGCTTATGTAAAAGATACATTCTAATTTAAATAACAGTTAAACCCTAGAACAAATTTAGGCAAGTGTTCCATATAGGAGGGATTTTCTGTACCAGCTATTTGTTAGACAGTAGATAGTCCCTCTGGATGAATTTTACTGTATCTGAAGCATTACAATTCACTCTTCACCATTTTAGAAGGATGTTTCTTGTCGCTGATTGTATATTTTTATGAAAAAAGATTAAATGTATATTTAAAAGTCATACATAGCCAGTCAGAATTTTATATTTATATATATATATATATATATGTATATATGCGTGTTACTCTGTTTTGCCCAAAATTTCTCGCACTGTGAACTGTTAAACTAGACATGAATGAATGATTCCAACAAGAAAGGAAAAGTTTCTGGTTTTGGTTTTTTTCAGTATTACAAGCAATGAGTTTATGTTTAAGTGGAAGTTGAATCACTGTGACTGAGTCAGGGGGTAAAAATTGGCAAGACTCCCTCAGTATTTCAGAAATACTTAGATTTCTTAGCTCTGTGTAGAAGCCTTTTCGGCTATACTGCCAAGTCAGGAGGGGCAACTTTAACTTTCTGAAGAAATGTTGTTTTAAAGCTAAAATAAATGTCATGCAGAAATCATAATGCTTAGTTTGTATGACCATTGACTCAGCTGTTGTCGGAAAGATGCAAAGAGGAAAATGTTGCTAACATTTTCCAGAAACATCAGTAACATCTTTCAATGAACTGAAGTAAACTAGATCAAGACATAAATATTTTCATATTATGAATGCTTCCTGTGAATATTATGTATATTTTTTCCCAGGAGTGCACAGAGATTGTGTGTAAAATGCTGTACTATGTGATAATTCCAAAGCAGCAGAAAAATATTAAAGAAAACTCAGGCAAAGGGGTGAGTCGTGTGTTTGCCTCAACTAAAAATTCTGAATCTTTGAAAGTGCCTGTAAACATTTAATACCACCGTAATAGTATTTTATTTTTACACACATTTAAATGAGCAAAGTTTTGAAAGGTTAGCTTCGAACTTGGCAACCTCCTACTTTACAAATAAGTGTGCTGCAACACGCCTTGGAGTTCAGCATTAGAGGATGACCTATACATGTGTAAGGACTTCTTTCTAAGGTTGCTTTTTCTGCTGCTACGGACTCTATTGCCTGTTTTAGAAAGTAGACTTGTAGTTAATGTTAATCACCAGTCACCAGATTTACAGCTTTGGTAACAACTGGTTACTGAAGAACCTGCAATTTCCTCTTTTATTAGTCTCCTATTTTTGGTGGAAGTTCACTTTCAGTTTTCATTTATAGATCTGGTTCAAAGCCTAAGCAAGGAACATACAGAAAAATTGTATATGTCTTTCCTTCTCTTAATTTTGCCACTGATCTTAGTTTTGTGAAGGCAAAGCAATGCAAATGTCTTTAGGGAAAATTAGAAAGCCATTCCAATTTTTTTTTTTTTTAAATCCCTCTGCACAATTACCTTAGTGTTATCTTTTCTCACAGGTGAAAGAAGAAAACAGCCAGTGAAAGCTTACTGGGAACTAAATGGCTGGAACCAAACTGACTTAACAGTAGGAAACAAACCAGTGTCTTCTCATCTAATATTTATTGCTCGTTTCTTTGTGACTTCATGTCCCTGGAATGTCATTGTGCCTAAGGTATGATTTTTCTAAACATTAGGAGTGTATTTAGTCCTCTTTACTACTGTATTTTTCATTGTAGATATATGATGCAGAATTTTTCCTTGAGTACAGGAATAAATAATGATAAACTGTATTTATATTTCAGAAAGATCAAAAGCATGAAACTTATACTGCAGATTGTGGCTGTCCAGAGTTTAAGAAAATCCACCTACACTGAACATTTTCTGGAAGTAAATATTGTTGGATGAATGAAAACTCTTTATCTTGCAAACTGAGAATTTGTGAGTGCAATTCGTGAGAACATTTTGCAGGCTTATTCTTGAGTGTTTGGGGGATTTTTATGCTCCCCCTGAGGGTGACCATTTAGACATAAACCAAACAAAACAGGACATACAAACTGAGCACAAAATCTTTGTAATGAAAGCAGCAGATCAGTGTTCAGCTACCAGAGTTCTTGAGTTCAGGAAGTATCCAGCAGGAGATATGCTCCTAATAAAGATCACTGGCTAAAACAGCAGTTAACAAGACTAACTGCACTCATATCTCAGGGATTTATGTTTCTCCCTTTTAGACAATAAAGAGATTCTTCAGTAGAGAAAAGATGAGAAATCGGTACTGAGGCAAATCTCTTTGTCACACAAAGTAAATCAGCCATCTATAAAAGAGTCAGGAGACAATAATGTTATGTATAATTTAATTAAATAACATCCAGACAATAAAATGTAAACAAGATCTGTGGATTAAAAGACACATATTACAGTAAGAGCTAAACAAAGAACTAGCTTTGTTTTAATTTTTTGTTCAGATAAATCTTGTGACTGAGATAAATAAAATATATCAGAAGTGCAGAGTGGAGACCTTCTGCAAAGGATATTTAAATCATTTTCTAGTCCAATGCTGAAATCCTAGTGGTTTTCCCAGTCCAGTACCAGTCCCAGATGCTAGTATCTGTAGCAGAAGAATGGGAGAAAGGCTGTAGCTTTGCATTTGTCCTTAAATATTAAAGGTGCCAATGCTCTGCCTGGGAAGAAGGGGAGAGGGATAAATTAAATGAGACTGAAGAGTGCCCTTGGTTTCCTCAAACCTTTAAATTCCAGCCTAAAATCAAACATATGTTGAAGCTGAAGGAGTTTGTATTAGGCATGTAGAGGCTACCCACATTGCCATCTGCAGCTGGGACCTGCGTTCAGTCAGAAGTGCAATTCTAGGAATGAATCTCCGTCCCATCAATGGTTTTTCTTCAGATTGCTGAGCATTCTTGTAGCATACACATGGAATACCTTTTGGATGCAAGTAAACTAAACATGCATTGGGAGTACATTTAATAGGATCAAATGGAGTTGGTTTGAAATAACTTCCAGAAATGCTGTAGTTGAACCATTATCTTGTACAGGAAACAACCAAAGTTGGGGGTTTTGATTGAAGACTCCAGAATAACAGCTTGGTTTTAGATCTTGTTCATGGGGAAGATTGGCATTTGAGTTAGACTTGATTTAAAGCCATGATAAAAATTGATACTTTAGATAGTGCAGTTTCCTGGAAAGCATCATTTAATAGCACACTGTATGTGTGAATATATACTAGATATATGTTGTGAGTTATTATGTTAATGTGGTTCTGAGTTTGATTCTTCAAAATAAATGCTTATGCATGAAAACAAAACAAGCATGCATTTCAGCTAAAAACATCAGGCATTTGAGAAACAAATTATTTTTTATAACAGAGACTTGATATTGTAAGGAAACATGAGCAAGTAATCTCAAGGAGTCTAATGGTGATTAGATTTCATAAAAGGAGATATTAGGTATTTTTTGTCTCAAAAAAATTCTTCTTTATGACATTTATTTACAAAATTGACATTTGAAACCAGCTTTATGTTCATTTATATAATGAGCCTATAAATAATCTTGAAGAAATTATCTCTAAAGCTTTCTGCTATTGAGTAGTTAACTTACTCTGATGAAATCTACATATCCTAGTAGGATTTTAAACTTAGCACAAAAAAAGTTTAAAAAGATGTGAAGGAAGCAAATTATTCTAACAATATGGATTGTTCTACTAAATTGTCATTACCTTGAAATTAGAAGTAAATAGTTCTAAAAGTCTAAAATTGTCAAATTAAACTCTAAATGCTTTTATTTTGAATATTTTCCACTCTTATGTAATTAACCTTGTGGTTTCTCCCCCCAGACAAACCATCATTATCTTCAGCACTTGGAAAGAAAGAACAGAACTACATTATGACAATAACAAATGGGCTTCCGTCTTTAGTAGTTAGGAGGGTATCAAAGAGTTTTTCTTACAGAAAACATAACCCTAATGGCAAAGTGGTTTATCCATTATAAGGCAAACCACAATAAGCATAAAATGTTCTTTCAATATCCAAATTAAAAGACTAAATTTCTCAGTCTAGACTGCTCTACTCCTCTGTAAGGTATCTATCTCAAAAACCTCACAGAGATAGTTCTCTTTGCCTATGCATCAATCTATTTCCCTAATGACACTGATGCAAGCTGTGTTTTACTGCTCGCATCTCCCCTACCTAATCTAATCATTAAAACAATGGCATGACAAAATTTTAGGTTTAGATTTTCATTCACTGCTCAGATGAACAATATTTTACTTAGCAGACACCAAATTAGTTTACATGTCTGGCAGAGATTTTCCTGGTATACAGAATATCCCTGAGTTATTTGTCTATTTCTTTTGTCTGCAGAAGGGCACACTGGGATAGCAAGAGCCATGGCCATTCCTTTATTTTATAACAGCAATCTTGTATGTGAGGGTCAATCTTTTGAAATACTGTGCCAGAAGAAGTTTTCCTGTTTCTCAAAAACAGCTTTTAGTGTGGAAGGAACTGTCCCTGGATCTACAAGCTGGGTAAAAGAGCAAAGCTAAGTTAAAGTAGCGCAAGGAATAAGAGCTTGGAAAACAGTGTGTTTATTAAAGGACGTACCTAGCCTGAAGGCCAAGTGTATATGAAGCAAACTATAAAACTCTCATTCTGCAAGAAATGATTTTGAAACTTTGCATAAGCATGAGGATGGTGCACTGGTATTTCTACATGATCAAGGTTAAGACAACAGATTTTTAATTCATGAGACAGTTTCATGTTTCTTGAGATCTGGATTTAGTCTTTTGTCTAGCTGGATTTTCTGTTTTTCTGGAAGTTTATGGTTACTGGTTGTTATTCAGTCCAGTGGCATTTGATGTGTATTGGAGATTTTTCAAGAGAGTCTGTTCAAATAACATTGGAATGAATACAATCCTAGCTTCTCTCTGTAATTCACCTGCTATACAATGGGACACTCTTCTGGTACTTGTCAGTAATGTAACTTTTCAAAAACCAAGGAGACTACCTTGACCCTCAGCTTGAACACTGATTCATGAATATAAAACTCATGGCAAAAAAAATGGCATTGAGCTTTTCCACCAGTACATCACTGAATAATGGTGCAAACGTTCAATTTCATAACAATGCCCTTGAAAAACTATTGCTGTGCGTTTGTCGAAAATGCACATTTTGGCTTACTGCTTTGTTAAATACCTTCCTTTTTTTCTTAGATACAAAAGAAGAATCTACAGATGAGATTTAATGATATACAGTAAAACCCTTTCATTCTCTCTAACTTAAGCAACATCACACATTGTATAAGTTTTCTTTAAATCAAAATGCCTAATGCGGACACTGTGGGTGGAAGTAATCTCACTAACTGATGAAAAGTTAAACATCTTGACTTTCTCTGTAGTCAATGGCGAAAGGCAAGCACCTTTAGAAATTGACTCATGTTGTCCTTAGTGTCTAGAACAGAAGGATAAATTGTCCCCTGAAGATCCTCAGCTCTCTCCATTGACTTCAGAGGAAGCCTAGGAGATGGCTTAGTTAATCTGACTTTTAGATGACTAAAGTAAAGTGGGATAGATCTGAGGAGAGGGACATCCAAAGCATTTTAAAGTCTGAAGCAGCAGATCCTTCACGTGCTTGAACAAGTACACGAGTTTTTAATGCTATACTGTCTAAATGAAGGTCCGGGAGTCTGAAAGCCCTTGAGAGACAGAAGCACAATGCAAAGCCACTCCTGTCAGTACAGTGTGAGGCAGCATTTGAGACTGACATGGGCACAGCACAGCCTTCTCTGTCACAGGTCTAGATCGAGCCCTTTTTTCAGTGTTTTTTGAGGTGTTTTCCTCAGTTTATTATTTAACTCACCAAACAAACCTACTTCCTCTGGAGAAGTTGAGACAAGCACTATAGGGTGCATGCTTTAATCTAGTGGTTAGAATATTCACTTTGAAAATATCGGCCTCCTTTTAAGAGTTGTCTTAAATGTATAAAGATAATACTTAAATGCTGGAGTCATGCAGTTCTTTCCTATGGAGTCTGAGTGTTACTCCACTGACTTGGAGTACACCAAATGGCATTGGGAATAGAAGACATTTCTGCCTCCTCCTTATTGCTAAGAAAAGACCTGTGAATCCTGATGATTAACAAACTATAGGCATCACAACCAGAACCCCACAATTAGCAAGACAATGGATCTCTTCTCAGAAAATCCCATAAACCTCTTCAGTAAACATAATCACTCAGTTTAGGAGCCAGGTGCCCCACATGAAAATTTTCCAATCACAGTTTTTAACAGGAAGCCCATAGCTGCTCAGAAAAGATATTTATACCAAGCCATGGAACATCTGACAGGTTTTATTGTCAAGATTTGCATAAACTTTTTTCGCCTTTGAGCCTGCACCATGTTTGGAAATATTTTCATAATAATTAGCAACTTTATATGTGTCCCAAATTATGCCCTAATTCTAATTAGAAGTGTCATTAGAGAATCCAAATCTGCTAAATTATCTTTTTGAGTTGATTAACTTTCCCCTTCATATACCTGATTTAAAGTACGAATCTAATTATCATCTCTCTCCTGATTCAAAGTTCTGAAATATTATATGTTCTTAAATTACTCACCAGGGAATGTGCACAGTGATGGTGCTGAATGACATATTTCACAAGTGTTATACTTGCCGTATAAATTATTATTAAATTATATTCCCTGGAGTGTGTGCTGTGACATCTGGGGTTGCTTCAGGCATTTGGAGTTCCATGTCTGTTACCAGATCACTATGGTTTCAGGCAGCTACAGTAATACCATCTGTAAATTAATGAATGTCACCCTTCTGTGCTACTTCCTTTCAATCCACACTCATATCACGGCTTTCATAGCTTGATCTGCTTCCTGCAAAAGTATCATATAAATACACAAAAATTCACTGTTTTTTCTGTTGTGGTTTTTTGTTAATATACAAATGCCATAGAAGAAAACTAAAGTTCTGTTCCTAATAATATGCAGTTATAAAGAGATATTTTTTCTGTCTTTTTTTTTTTTTTAATTTTGGGGTTTTCTCATTTGTGTCAAATTCCAAAGTAGGCTGTAAGCTGCTAATTACCTGATGTTTCACAGATAGTGTTGCTTTCCTGGAAATAAGAGAATTGACTATCTTTTTGACAGGAATGAGGGTTTCACAAGTACTTTTCTTAGCAAAAGGAAAATTTTTAAGGAGAAAAAAAGATGGCAGAAAAAAATCAGTTTCTTTGTGTAAATCTGACTAAGGGGAAATCCTACTTAATGTTTCAGAGAAAAACTGTACCATTCATCTAGTGAATGTATATCTTCATGCATTTTTATGAAACTTTACAGTATGCAGCTTCGTATGTAAAGTATAATTTTAGCACAGTCTAGACAAAATTCAGTCTTTATTTAGAACATAAGTAAAAAGACTTTATGCTTGCTGTAGTTTTAGTAAAATGGTAAAGATTTTTAGTGACTTTTTTCATATCACCATGTAATTTGGAGCATGGGGGACCACCCCCCAATCCCATCTGACCCGGATCAGGGGAAAACTGATCCCCAGCATCTCAGGACCTGCCGAAAAGCTGGGTCCCTAAAGTGAAGCATCCTGGAAACTCGGGAGACAGGAGATAAAACAGGCATGCTCTAGAACTCTCTTTGGTACCTGGTTTTTGCTCGCTGGAGCACCATGGACACTTGGAGCGTCTTCCTAGAGATTACCCTGCCTCACCTGCAGCATTTTCCATCTTAGCTGTAGCTGTTTTTTCACACTAGACAAAGTCCCCCAGCCCCAGAAGAACCATCCCACCATGACCAACCACCACCAACAGACCGGACATTCCCTTTCTCTAGAGCTGCATAAAATGCTGCCACTGCATGGCCTGTGACGGCCTGGTCCCAGCACTGAGCCGGGTCATCCCGGCCCCACCATTATCACTCCACATGGTTTACTACACCAGAACCCATGTTACCATCTCAGAGGCATAGGGCTCTCCCCTGGACAAAATATCCTTCCAAGTTTTGTTATAACCAGGGAGGGTTGCTAGGTAATATTTTCTGCTATTGTTGGTTTTTTCATGTCTTTCTGGTTTTAGCAAAAATGTTATTTTTCCTTCTTCATTCAGACTCCTCATAATTTTTTATGATGTCTATACTGGGAGAAGGGAAATAAAAGAAAAGGGAGAGTTCATCTCATTAGAGATCTCACCTGTTGAACCTATTGTCATTAAACCAAGACAATGGTCTAATAGACACACGAGGTAAAAACCACCCCCTTGTAGCCACACATGCATTCAGTCCCTCTGTGCACCTCCTCTATGCTGCACCTGGGCACATGCAAGCCATCATTTCTGCTTGTGCTGCCAGCTGTCACACATCCACACTATATGCTAAGGCTAAGTTATGATATGAATTAACTTCAAGAACCCCAAAGGGGGAAAAATTCTGGCCCAAGCTATGCCATAGTGCAGACTGTAGGGTTGTCATTTCCCCATATCCAGCTACAAGGTTTGTATATTGCACTATGTTTCACTTCCTGGAGGTGCACTGTCTAGTCAGAGCACCCCCTCAGAGAAGAACTACCACCTACTGCTGGAGAAGCAATGTGAATTCCCACGGCGGAGGTCCTCCTGCATCCCTCTGTGGTGGAGATGTAAGTTTAGGAGAAGTTAAGACAGCATAACTATGAAGACTTCCTTGCTGTTTGCCTTCAACTTCTCTTCACAAGAGTGTTATATTTAGACATACCTTAAATCAAAACTATAAACAATATTATTTAATAATATTGGGATGTCACATGGAGGACTGGACATCACCGACAAGGTGTTGGCAGCAAAGGACTGCAGAGGTGAGGTCTGCAAGTGAAGGACACAGCTGAGCCACTAAGCCAGGCTGGTGATGCTTCCAGGAAAATGTAATATCCCTGTGGTCAAGTGGGGCGAGATGTCCTGGCTGTAGCCCTCTCCCAACTTCTTGTTCACCCACAGCATCCTCACTGTGGGGCGGTACAAGAAGTAGAAAAAGCTTAGATGCTGTGAAAGCTCTGCTTGGAATTAACAAAAACATCTCTATATTGTCAACACTGCTCTTCACAAATCCAAAACTTTGCCACCATACTAGCCACTGTAAAGAAAATTAACTATACCCCAGCCAAAATCAACACTGAAGTAGAGAGGGACATCAGTTATAACATAAGAAGAGGTTTCTGCATATTCAAAGCATCATGCCTCTTCAACAAGACTAGTCTGCAAGGACTTACCAGCACCACTTCTGTGACTTTAATTTTTTAGCCCTAAAAGTGAGAATAGGGAAATAAGGTCATCATAGCTTTGTTTCCTGAGCATCATCTGAATTGTCAGACTATTATTCTGGCATTCGTATGCTATTATGTCACTCTCCCTGTCACCTTTCTTCTTTTTTTTTTTCAGTTGATTGCAAAGATATAAAACCAAACTCTGGATCAGGAAGCGACTCACTCAGCAAATACCTGAAGCTGAAAGGGTTACAGAAAGAATATGTTGGGTATTCTTGTATTCCTCCCCCACAAATCTCTAGTCTAGACTAGTCTAAGGCTGACCTAAGATAACCACTCTTACATTTAGGCATGCTTTCCTGTTACTTCTTTATCTTTTTCTATTTTGCCTTTGCTTCAGAAAAATCCACCTTAGCAAAGCAGGATGATGTCACCCCACAACATACTGCTGTGAGGAGAAAACCCAAGAATTATATTCTTCACCTGTCTGTTGCTTTGTCGGTTCCAGCTGAAGTTTCATAGATCTTCGAAAAATGTTCACTTTTAAAATACGTTTCAGCATGCCTACAAGAAGTTATATTAGAGTATCTTAAAATTACACAGGGATATGATTCAGCATTCATTAAAACCAATGAAAATCCTTTCTTACAGTGAATTGATTCTGGATTATACCTAAATTTTATCTTTTCTGCAGGCCATATTCTTCTGCCATATCCAACCCATTCTCAAAGTTTTGGTTTTGCTTTTATTCATAAGCCATCACCAGGGCACAGAGATCTTTCATAGTACCAAAGATGAGACTGGCATGATTCATGAAGCAAACCGCAGGACCTAGCAGAAATCTGTAAGCAATCTGGAATCAACAGGGACTCCATACGTCATCAAGCTGTGGTACCCTGTTCCATCTGCAGTACTCAAGAGAAAACTGAACCTGAAAAAAGCTCATATTAAAAACACACACTGTTGGAGAGGGTGAACAGAATAATCAGAAGGCAAGGACCAAAGTGCTCAAGGAGAGACTAGGTTTGCTGGAGTAGAACTTCACGAGCATAATGGAGAAAAAATTGTCAAGTGGAATGGAGCCAGTCCTAAGGGCATGAAGATCAGTGGGATCCTTCCCATTTATCTTGATAAAATTTGACTATGTCCCAGTGCAAGTAGCAATAACAAAAAAAAAAAATAGGAATGTATTTTAATAGAGGGGTTTTTTTGGTGGCAGTTGTTCTATTGTAGAGTAAAAGTAGTTCCTAGATGCCCCTGTAAGGACATGCAACTTCTCTGAGAAAATGTATTCAGCAAAGTAATTACTACAGTCAAACAGAATCCTATGGAGCAGCCTGAGGTATGAAGATTTTTTTCCCCAGAGCTTTGTACTATTTCAAAGGCTAAACATGTCCTTCATAAGAATCACACCATTTCTAAGGAGTTGCCAGGTTTCAGATTTAAAAAAGAAAAAAAAAAGAGTTTATTACCTGATGTTCATAAGAACAGTACACCTTGCACACAGCATTGTCCTACAGTGACATCTTTCAGTCTCAGGAGCTGATAAAGCCTTTATCAACTTCCACATACTTCTGCACATTTGTTCACTTGAAGTCTGTCCCTAAATAGTTACTGCCTCAGCAAAGAAGTTTGATTTTCAAGCCGGTTCTTCAGTTGATGTATAGCCAGTATTCTTCTAGTGAAAATCAATGGTGTCATGGTGATACAAATTAGGTGATAGTAACTCTAATAATTTTTATGTAGGAGTTTATACAGGCTTAGTCCTGATCATGGGATGAAGTGCAACGTACTTCAGCCAGAAACCTTTGCAGCAGATGTCTTTCCTTGTATGTGAGAAGCATGTAACTGTTTGACTAGTCTGTCCCAAAAGTAAACTATAAAACCCTTCAACTAGCCCAGCTGTCTTGGACAACAGTGCGTTTGTGAGGGGCAAAGCCCATGACTACCCCAGTCTCCTCATCCACTCTCCACTAGCATCCCTCCAGCTTCTGGTTTGTGGATTTTGGGATGTAGGAGATGTATTTCAAAGATCCATAAAATCTGCTTCCCCTTTATCACCCTGTTCATATCCAGATGGTCACAAAGGAGGTGTGAGATTTTCTGATTCCCTTTAGCATTGTGAACGCACACTCTGCCCAAGTCACAGTCCACAGATAATATATGCTCAATGTAATAGCAGCCAGAAATATATGGCAATTTTTGGCTCTTTTTTTGTCACAAGTGTTTTTGAGGCTTTTTCTTTTTTTTTTTTCAATATAATTATTTCTTCCCATGATAGGAAACAAATTAATTATTCAGCTGATAAAGAGAGAGCACAAGCAAGAACTCAGGACAGACAGCTTCTACCACATATATTCCCAGTGAGTGATATCTTATTCTATGAATAATCTGTTGACTTTCAGAATTTTTAAGATATGATCTATATGATACTATAACAATTTAAAGGTAATTTATTGAATAAAATATAGTAGTGTTAATGGAGAACTCTGGTAATAGCCATTCCCTTGAGATGAAAGAAAAGCTACAAGCATTTTTATTGCCTCAAATTACACTTGTCAGTGAAGATTTATTCACCATTATACTGTTTTCATAAAATTTAGCTGTTTGAATCCCAGTGTTGGTTTACAACAACCAATTTTGATTTATTACATTATCTGTATGTTTATTGATGATGTCTAACATATTTTCAAAACATTTTTTCAAGTGAAATGTCTCAAAGCTTTTGACAATGCTAAAGGCTTGAAAAGAAAAACTCCTCCTTTCATTAGTAGGGCTTTGATCTAAGGGCATCTCCAAGTGCTCATTATAGTCTTATTAATGCTTGTCTTGCAAGATGACATCAGACTGAACCCATGGCACTTCAGGAGACTACTCAGGTACCAAGGATAAGGCTTCAGCAGGTGATACAGAAATATGTGCCTTAGGGAAAATGATTTGAAAATAATATCACTGAACCAGCTAACAAAACTCGTACTTGTAGTTCAGCTTCTTGCCAGCCCGGTTGTACTGAATAGAAAAGAATGACTCATATACATGCCCCCAGCAGGGCAGAAATTCCATGAAGGATAAACACACATTGTGTACCGAAATGCCTAAGCTAACATTAGGTGAGAGAGATGTAGAAACAGGACTGTTTCTACACCTGGACTCTATGCCACACTACTGCAACTCTTCTACTTTACCTCCAAACTAATACATCTGTTCAGCTCTACTTTGTTCTTAGAGCTTCACCAGTTTATTCAGAGCTAGTTTAGGGATCCCTGTCACACTGTGGTAGACATTTTTGGCAGGACCATTTGCTGTGAACTGGTTTATTTTAAAAAGAATAATGTCCTTGCTCTTGATGCAAATTTCTTTGTAGCAAATTAAAAGCCATTCTTTGCATCAGCTTTTCAAACTTTACTATATATTAGTACAAACTTCACACCCTACTCCTCCATGCTTTCTGGATTATAGCCTGCTCAATGCACTAACCACTCAGAGTATCACCATCCTCCAGCCCAGCAAGAAAGACACTGAATCCTACAGCATCAAAAGTTTCAGTTCACCGAACCTAGGAATCTATGAACATGGGTTATTCCTGTGGCTGAATGCTGAAGGGAATGGTTATCCATTGCAATGGCTGTTGTTGGTCCCTTGTGCTATCTCAGTCCAATCTGGAAGAAATAAATGCTGGAGCCTGTTTTTCTGCTAACAGAAGGAAAGGAGTCAGGGACCATCATCCCTTCTCATGAGTGATGATGAAAAGTAAGCAATGAATCAAAACCCATGAACTGAGTCATGGAAAGGTGTCTTCTGATTTTGTTTATCTATCCTCTCTCCACAGAGGTAGAGAGGAGGGAAGTCAGGATCCTAGGTTTTACTAAACTGAAGATTCTACAGATGAGTCAATCCAAATGAGAGGATCTAGGATTTCATGTGACAGGACACAGTTCTGCAGGAATCAGAACAAGGAATGGAAGGAACAAAAGAAGAAAGAAAATAAGATGAAAATACATACTAAATCAAGATGTTCACTGTGAATCTGTAGTTATATGTAAGATTAGTCCTATGCCTGATCACCTTTATACATAATTTTATACAATTGTCACTAGGAAGTCAAAGAACGCAGGTAAAAAAGGACTTTTTTCCTTTTCAGTGTAATGAAATTTAGTTGCTTCGTTGATTTGTTTTCTGAAAAAGTCTGCTGTCATAATAGAATATTTAGTGGGAGACATCATAACAATAAATACTGTCTGCTGAATGTTCTCAATTACTTACTAACTAGGGAATGAGAGAGTACTCTGGGAACAATTAATCTGTTGATGCTGGAGTCAGATATCACAGTACAAAGTATTTTAGTGTCTTCAGGTTTACGTCTTATGGCTATGGAGACAGCCCTTGATTGCATTTTTCTGATTCATACTGAAGACTCCTGATATCTGAGCAAAGCCACTTTGGAGAATATTGCACATGGTTTCATAGTCCCTCCTCAAGAATCCTCATTGCTAAATTGGAAGCAAACTGACCAGCAAACTTCAATAAGACACCATGTGAAAGTAATGAACTTATGCTAATGTTTCCCAGCTAGTAGAGAATTTTTCTAAAGTGGATTAGTAGATATGACTGGTAGGTTTACTCCATGGCTGAAGCACCTGTAGCATCTGTTACATTAAGGTGTGAGAGAGTATTTCAGATAATGTGCAGCCAACGTACTCTCTCCTTCACTAAAATCTAGATTGGGCCCCAAAAGGTCTTTATTTATAATTTCTTTCTCTCTTGTTCTATTCTTTTCACGTTTTTTTCTTTCTCTTGAGGAAGTATGTCCTGTGTATGAATTGAAAGTTTAGATTCTTTCATTCAGCTAAACACAGACAAGGATAGGGAGGTGAACACCAAACAGAGAAAAAGAATTGTCTTATTTTGATGGTGGTTCATGAAAAGAAAGGAATTCATGTTACCTTTTGGACCCTTACCATCAAAATCTCAGAAGCAGAGGAAAATATGACTGACCGCAAATATTTTTGAAGGTTTGCAACCATGGCATTTGAGCATTTTTCCCAGTCTCACATTGATACCAGACTAACCTTCGAGTATATACGCGTGGAAAAGTTCTAATGAGTTGGGTTTGTGTTTAGCTTCACATTTTACTTGGGATTCTTATGCACACCTAATTTATATAATGTTCACACTTAAGAATTTTTATTGTTTAAAAGTCTCTGTGAAGGAGAGACTGAGCGCCTGATTAGAGTATGAATGTTGTCATCTCTCTAATTTTATGTTTTCACCTTAATTATGAGATTTCCCAAATTATCAATGAGAAATGTCAGAGATGCCAACACCATAACTTTAGAGTTGTTTGTCCCAGTTAATGACACTGTACTCCACTGTCCTCCCAAGTTCAGCATCTTCATATCAATTTGACATTTGTCCTTAGTACAATACTTTAATGTGCCTCACAATGAAAAAGGGAGGGCTATCACAAGTGCTTCTGAATCAGGGCCCTGAGAAAGAAACAGGGGAAGCCTTTTGGTTACTGAGAAGATCTACACTCTAAGGACCACTGGATTGTAAAATTAATTCTTATATGTTGCACATTTTCAAGCCTCTTCCCACTGCGTGCTTTATAACCTTCATTAGATTATTGTAGGTGCTTGTGTGAGGCTTCCTAACTTTGCCTATGAAACAAAACAAAGACAGAGTGAGGAAGGAGTTTAATGGCAGGCCTCAATTACTGTTTTCTAAAGATAAACTTTAACTATTTAATTTCACAAATAATGAATAACAAAGTAAGAGTTTAAAAGCTATTATACTTCTGATACTTCTTTCCTATTATTTCCTAGTGATGGTGTCTTTAAACTACGAGCATGCTCTTTAAGTTCTAAGAAAAATTTCAGCATTATTATCAGCTATGGTATGTTTTCTGGTTTGTCATTTCAAAGCATTGAATGTTACACTTACAAAACACTCCTTACCTAAAGGAAACCAGAGTGGTTTTTGTTCAAATGAGAGAGCAAAAAATTTAGGTTAGGTAAGTGATATGTTGCTTTCTTTCACTTAAACCTCACTTCTGCCTTAAAAAAAAGTCTTAAATATCTCTATATCCTTTTTAATGAAGCCAGGCCATCTGTTACACTATGGAAACAGTGAATGGAATGGCAAGCCATAGTGACATTAATATACAGTAATGGTGACTATGACCCAGCAGTGTGCCTTCATGGCAAAGACAGCCCGCAGCATCCTGCAACACCTTAGGAAAAGGGTCATCAGACCATGGAGGGATGTGGTCCTTCCCCTCTACTCAGCACTGATGACACACACCTGAAATGCAGGGTCCATTTCTAGCTCCCCAGTATAAGAGAGACATGGACATGCTGGTTTGAGTTCAACAAAGGGACAGAGTCATAGAATCGTTAAGGTTGGAAAAGACCTTTAAGATCAAGTCTGACCATCAACCTATTTACCTCACCATGTTTACTGTTAAACCATGTCCTCAAGTGCCATAGCCACATGTTTTTTGAATGCTTCCAAGGATGGTAACTTCACCACTTCCCTGGGCAGTCTGTTGTCTGTTCCAATACTTTACAAGCCTTTCTGTGAAGAAATTGTTCCTAATATCTTATCTAAACTGCTCCTGCTGCAACTTAAGGGTATTTCCTCTTGTCCTGTGAAGATGTTTCTGTTTTCTAGGAAGGTGTTTAAGGGACTGGAACATCTTTTTCATGACGCTGAGGGAGCTGGGACTATTCAGCCTGGAGAAGTCTCAACCATCTCATCAACATATCTAAATACCTGATGGGAGGGAATGAAGTTGAGGGAGTCAAGATTTTCTCACTTGTGCCCAGTGACAGGACAAGAGGCAATGGGTACTGTTGTGGTTTAGATTTTCTTGTTAAATTTTTCCATGTCATCACATGGGCCTGGAGATCACAGAGGACACCTCCCTTCTTTCCCCTCGCGAAGGGCTGGGTGGGGAGCAGGGAGGGAAGGTGGAGGTTGTCACGGGAGATGCCATGAGAATTTAGGGGGAATAAAAAATGGCTGGTGGGATCGGAACACTTTTTTTTTGGTTTCTGGGACTGCAGCTGAGAGGGGGTTGCCAGTTGCTGCACCCTCCCCCCCCTGCAGTTTTTTGACCACTGCCACCTCACTGCCGTGCGGCACCAGCTGGACCCACGCCATCTCAGCGACACAGAACTGAAGGAGCAGTCTTAGGTGACATTTTCTCTGTTATTTTTTGGTTGTTGGTTTGTTCTGTTTTGTTCTTTGTCTTTAGTAAAACTGTTATTCATTTTCATACTTCAGTTGAATACCTCATAGTTTCAAAATTTTGTAATTTAGAAGGAGGGGTTTCTATTTGCACTGGAGGTTCTGCCTCCTGGCACACATTGTTGATAAAACCAAAACTGGTACAAAGTATGAAAAAATAATAATTTAAAAAGAAAAATTACATCTGAACACAAGAAGGCACTTTTTTTATTGTTGAAGTGGTCAAACACGAGAAGAGTTAGCCCAGACATGTTGTGGAGTTTCCAATTTGGAGACACTCTAAAGCTGCCTGGACACGGTCCTGGGCAACCTACTCTAACTCTGCTTGAGCAGAAGGTTGCACCAGATGATCTCAAGATTTTCCTTCCAATAATAATGATCTTGTGATATCAGAAAATGTTTTACATTAATTTATGTCTTACTTTGAACTTGCATTAAAAGTTCCAACAAGTTGTCTCATTTAGAATGTGGTGCTTGTAAGCCACCTGAGCAAAGCAAAAAATCTGAGGATGTCTTAACATCTTGGGCTTTCTGAATGAGAGTTTAAAATTAACTATCACTTTCCATTACCAGTCACATCCATATCCCAGAAGAGATGGACAACTTTGCTCTGCCAATGGAAGAGAAAAACATTGTCTCTCCAAAGAGACTGTGCTTTGCATGACTAAGCCAGCTGGAGAATCCTGGCCATTTATGCAACTATATCACACAGAGGATGCCAGCATGGGTGATTTAAAATGCATTAGATGTGAAAAGTTGGAGAAGCAAATACAGTATGAATATTAATTTCAATTCTTAATCATAATCAGGAGGAATCAAATCCAGTAACATAACTTTGGCAGAGTTCCATGAGTTTCTCTTTTTTTAGATCTTCCTGTTTTCTGAATGTGCCACTAATTAAAACCAAAAAAATATGGCATCAGCACAGTGATGGAAAAGTGTCTCCTACCCCCAGACATTTAGCATATATATAGCAGCAGACCAGTGTAGCATTATTATCAAGGGAAACAATCTCTATTTAGCTGCCCAAGAGTTATGAGTCTGAACAACATCCAGAACAATCTGTATTTTCATATGTAGCCTACACCCAATATTTATTAGATTTAATAATATTTCATTTTCTCAGGTTGAAGTAAATGAACATATTCTGTGCACAGCTCCATGGTGAGGATGTTTGTATTTCATCCAGCCTGGCTAAGAAGGGGAGACCTTTCTTTTGGGGTTGGCGGTGATGTGATGTATCAGACCTTCCCTTAGCATAGTTACTGGTATGTGATGACTGAAACAAGTCTTGCATAGGTTTGAGCTAAGGCTTTAATGCTTCGAAACTCACAAGTCTGGTCCCCTACTCTCTGCTCATCCAGCAAGCCCAAATGCATGCTTCCAGAGGCTATCTACTATTGCCTGTTAACCTCATCCAACAGGGAAGTCATTACGGACCCCTGAAATATTTTCACCACCAAAATCTCCAGCACTCAGCACTGTGCTCATGGGGCCATCACAAGGAATATGGCTGAACATTCGGGTCAAGGGAAAGAGATAATATTTCTGGAGCTGGCTAGTGAAAGATGAAGTTGAGAACATCATCTTTTGAGCAGAGGATCTTGGGTTTTACGTGATCTTGTAAACTTGAATGCCTGAAGCTACAACTTGCCAGCATCTTCTTTCTACAATTATTTGGGAAATTCTAGAAAGTACTTGTTTTAACCTCAGAATGCACAGGAACCCTATAAAAGCTTTCTGTAAGTGATACAGGTGGCTCCTGTATGACTACTCCATTTTGAAATATCTTTTGCAGTTGCTATTCATCCTGTTCAATTACATTTTTAAATAGAAGCTTTATTCTTTTTCTGTGTTAGGACTATTTTTTATTTATAAGTTATGTAAAGATATTTTAACAACATTTTACATCAGATAAAATAACTTGTTTTGAAAATGTTGAAATATTCCCCAATGAAAAAGAACCCTGTTATATCTTCCTGGTTTATATAATTTTCTTCAGAATAGTATGCTTCATCTTTATTTTGAGAAGGAACATTTTTAAAACTTAAAAAAAATCTACAGAATGATTCTTGCCTTCCCCATCCTTCTGGATACCTTTCAAAAATTTTAGGCATTATGTGAAATTCTGAACAAGTGAATGGAAGAAAACCACTCTGACACAACCATTCTGATCTACTGCATTTTCTTTATCCTCCCCCCCTTTTTTTTCCCCACAATAGGAAGGAAAATTAGAATTTTCTGGTAATTTGGCACTTGGGCTTCGGAGGGAATAGTCAATGTCACACAAGCAAACAGGGACCTTTCCTCTGGCTAGTACCAGAGAACTGTTAGTTGTGGGAAGGAAAAATTAAGTACCATGTTGAAAAGGGACCTCAAGGATCATCTGCTCCAACCTTTCCAGACAAAAGCACAATCTAGACAATATGGTCCAGCACCCATCACCAAGATCAATTATGAAGATATTAAACAGAATTAGGTCCAATATCAATCCTTGGGGGACCACACTTGCGACAAGTTTTACAAGGAGTTGTTTACCACTCCCCTCTGAGTGCCATCTGTCAGCCAGGTCCCCACCATGTCTGGACCATTACACATCAGTTACTCCAGGAGGAAGCTGTGGGAAAGTGTATCAAAAGCCTTGGAGAAAGGCAAGTAGACAATATCCATTGCGTGCCCCACATCAACCGACCAGGTTGCTTTATCATACAAGGCAATCAGGTTTGTAAAGCACAATTTGCCCTTGGTGAATCTGTGCTGTTTTTTCACACTCATGTACTTTATCTGTTCCACACCTTTCCCAGGAAGTGAAGTAAGACTGATGGGTCTGTAATTGCCTGGATCGTCATTTAAGTCCTTCTAGTAGATGGAGGTGACATCAGCCTTTTTTCTAATCTTCTGGGTTGTCCAGCAATCTCTGCAACTTCTCAAAGATTATGGAGTGTGACCTTGCAGAAACATCAGCCAGCTCTCCAAACACCCTCAGGTGGACATTGTCAGGGCCCACTGATTTGTGGTGGTCAAGCTTCTGTAACTGTTCCCACACCAACTCTTCCTTCATGAATAGTGGGTCAGTGTTTGCATCCGCCTGGATTTTTTTCCCAAGGTTGGAGACCCAACAGTGTTGATAAAGATAAAGGCAAGGAAAATGTTGAGAACCTCTGTCATTTCAGCATTATTGGTGACTGATTCATCTCTCCTGTTTAGAAGTGGGCCAATATTTTCCTTCAGTTTATATCTGCTGTTTATGTACTTGAAGAACCCTTTCTTGTGGTTTTTGACCCCTCTGACCAATTTCAGTTCAAGCTGAGCTTTGCTTTTCTAACTGCATCTCTGCACACCCTGACACGGCCCTGCTCTTGTAAGTCACTAGGGTCTAAGGTGCCTCAGTTTCTCTGATTTTTGCCACAGAAGAATAGTTTTGATGCCACTTATCTATCTCCATCTCAACCCCTGTAATACCACATGGTCTTTCAACTGTTTCCTGCAACTCGGCCACCTGACAAAACAGATGGTGAACCTGTGCACATCTTTGCAGGTAAATCTCCCACAGTTGTTTCCAGCAAGGTCCAAGCCACATCAACGTCTCTCAAAGTCAAGTTCTAGGAATTCTAATATTATCTATATTGTAATATTAGCTAACATACAACCAAAATTTCATTAAATAAAATTAAACTTTGTGGTGGTAGATATATTTTTATTAAAAAAATCCAAATATTTTAGCTATCTGGAAGGTCAATTTAAATGAGTTTAGATAATTTAGAACATTTCAATATCCCCTTTTGTGAAACCAGAGAAATGGAAGAAGGAGAGAGAGATTGCAAAGCTATTTATTTCCATTCAACTTGTATGAATTGCTTGGGAATTTTTCTTTCTTATAGCCTCCCAATGAATAATCTATAGGGAATACCTGAGTCAGGTTTGATTTTATTCATACTTTAACAAATGTACAAACACATGTAATTTGGTAAGTTAAATTACTGCAACATGATAAAATAGAATTATTTTACTAAGTTGCTATTATAATTGGATCTTCTTGTTTTCCAGTTTTCAGAAATTAAAAGTAATTCAACCACATCTTTGTAATTACAAAAATTTATAGCTATTCTAAATAAAAAAGTTACCTGTGTGGAATAACTAAGAGTTATGAAGGTAGGAAGAAATATAGCAGTTACTGAAATGTTGTGCTTTGCTTTACACTGCTGGGACTTTTCAGAGGAAGATTCCAAAGCAAATGCTTTTTCTAAATTATTGAACTTTGATCAAACTTTTTTGCACACACAGAGAATTGCCCCCATAAAGGCAGAAGCTCGGCATAAAGTTAGTAGAAGAGGGGTTGTGCCTCCTCTGTTCTCACCCCCTCTGAAAGAGTCACTGGTTTTGAAGGTGCTGGTGAAAGACACCAAATTTGATTTGCCAGGGGATGAGGCTGTTCTTGCAGCCCTATTCTTAACATAGTTAAAGGCTACCACACATGGATTTTTACTTGCCCAGATCAGAGTAGAATCAGGGACTGCTGTTAGGTCTTTGTCTGCTGCATCCAAGCAAACTTTCTGAAAAATGTATCCTTGTCTTCCTTTTTTAGGAATGCATGACAGACAGTGAGTTCCCAGAATTATAACAGATGTGTGGTGTGAAGAGGCAATTCGAGAAAGAGGGTGTCAGTGAACAGATCTGCACCTCTGCTTCTTAGACCTTCATACAAATATCTCCTTGTACTGGAAAAATATCCAGAAGGTACTTTTGAGTGACAGCATGAACACTATTTTTTTGTATTATTTCATGTTATGCTAGAAATATTACAAGAGAACTGTGACTCATTGTTTGTTACAGATGTTGATGTAGCTTTGCTTCTGACTTTAGCTACCAATATTTCCTCCTGATGTCAAGATCTACTGTGATGGGAAGCTAGCATGATTGTTTCAATACAGTCACAAATTCTCACAGACGTTAGCACCACAATGACACTGTGAAAGACTTAGTCGAGCTGTGGGATCTGGAACTGCCGGTGGGAAGAAACAAGTTGGTAAAAGCTCTGACTGACTGTAAATCTTACTGCAGACAGCTATACCCTGAGCACCTTCTCCCTCCACACGTTTCCTCACATGCCTACACCATATGTCAGATGAGACTCTGAGGTGATTAAACCAGCAATGCCCCAATGCACAAAGTAGACCTAAGTAACCATTTCATAAACAGCTCCTGCAATCTTGTGCCTTTCCCTGATGGAAACCAAGTCCTTTAATTTGTAGAAGATGATTCACTAAGCTGTCCATAGTCATGCCTAAGTCTTTGTCCTGTGTAGTCACCAGTTATCTACACACCATGAACAAATATGAGTACTGTGAACTACTAGTCCTCGTGTCCGTTACCATGCTTTTACCACTGTCAATGTAATCTGCTGTCATGTTTGCCAAATTCTCTAGCTTTGTTGTATCACTTCATGCTTCTTCAACATCCTAATGATTTTGGCTGGAAATAACTTATCTTCACCAAGAAAGCTAGCCGTTTTTCCTAGTCAATGCCACATCCTTTTGGCTAAGACCATCTCAGGATCACTCACTGATGCAGGAAAGCAAGGTATCTTTGCTTACTTACCATCTTCCCAGTTTCCTCTTTGGACAGAACTTTGCCTGCCACCACACGAGTACTTCATTTCCCAATAGCCCCTAGTGAGCCACATCATCAAAACTGCAGTAAAGTCCAGGCATTCTTTTTCAACTAACTTTCATCTGTCTTAACTTGCTATACTCACTATTTTACGCAGGGATCACATACACTTTCAAAGTTGTGATCTAACATTCTCTAAAAGAATAGTTTAATTTGATCTGTATTAACAATGGCAATGAATCTTGGTGGTCAGTTTAAGTAGTGCCTTTTGAGTGGAACTCAACTGCTCTAATTCTTTCCCCAAGTTTCTCAGTGCATTAAATTTGTTACTAGTGAACACTTGTATGGTCATTATGGCAAAACACCTGTGCTCATCCCATTGTCAAAGTCTTTTGTGCTAGTTGAAGTATGGGCCCAGATCTCTGCCTGGATGGCAGAAAGGTCTTAGCCCTGTGCTGATTTGCCAGGCATGTTTACCCTTTTCCTAGGAGGATGCTTCAGAATGCTCAGCAGCAGGTTGCATCTGCACATGCGATGGGGTGCAAATGATGGAGACATTAGGAGAAGATGGTCTTGAGTACAGGCTCAGGTCTGGTTTTGGCAAAAGCCAGCTTTCACAGTGAAAATAAAGCATGTGTAACAATAATAAACCATATAGTAATTATTATAAACCATATAGCAATTATTTTGAATTAGCGATGGCTAATTCAAAAAAGACAAATTATTGCATCAAAAGTAGAGACTTCTTTTTGCGTTTGTTTTTAATGAAACTGCACATGTATTTGTTGTTCTTAGTTACTTTGATGTTGTATTGAAATTGGCATAACAAAAACTGGTTTAATTTCTTAATTATCTAGTTTTCTGTTTTTCTTATGTGGTTGTGATAATTAATTTACGGTTAAGAATGAAGTTTGCCTGTCATTGAATGCCTGATTCTCACACTCATAGAGAGACGATTTTCCAGAATGTCTGTCTCAGCTCCTGCCAGTGTTGAAATTTTCTTGGGGGGTTAGGAGACTCAAAATAAGAATGACTCAGTCACTGGGATAGTTCAGCCTAGCTCCCAGTGAAGAACTTAGTCTAATGTCTGGTCCAGATAAATCTTTACTTTTATACATTAATTTTACATTAATTATACATTAATTTTCTTCAAAATCCAGGTGATCTTAGATTTAGTATTGGATCTCAGAAGGCTTTTTTTTTTTTTTTTCCCCAGAGGGGAGGTGAGGTGAGGTTGGAGAAAGACAGCTTGGAAAAGGAGAAATAAATGAAACATTACAGAACAATTGAAACAGGAGCACATATGGCCACATACTGGGGACAGAAGACTGGGTTAACATAGAGCTATGACTTGAACCATTGCATTCATGTAAGAATTTTGTAACTTAATTAGTAGTACAGAAAATTCATAACATATTGAAGAAAGTATTTCAGAGAGAAAAAAACCCTCTCTGGTCTCAGATCAACTAAGAAATACTTATTTACATCAACTGATTATCTTGTCCTTATTACAAATATCATTTACTCTTCATTTAAAGGATATGTTTTCAAAAAACACTGAACATATGTTAAAAGATATGCAGTTAACATAACAGAAACCCGATGAAATTTCTTTCAGCCTCCCCTGAAATGTGCCATTTTGTTACTGCAAACAATAGAAAACCTAGAGATGAACCATTAAAGGATCCAGCCAAATCTTCCCTGCCATATAATCCTTCATGCATCATTAACCCCAATATGATTTACATAAACTGCCAAAACTTAACACTGCCTCCAATAAAAATTGCAAAAATACATGTAAAGGTCAAGCTAACAAATTACAAGGCTATAAAATCAATTTCTTATTCAAAGGATACTTTGCCAATAATCTCATGGTAATTTTCTTGCCATGGGAGAAGAAAAATATGACATGAATGAAACTAATCTCTTCCTTAATTGTTCACTTGCAGATTTTCATGCACTTTATTTTTGTATCAGAGAAGTGTTCTGTGTACTCTAGCATACATTTTCTAGGTGTTGTGTGGTCTCCATTATGACTTTACTCCAATGTTAGGTACTCTCTGATGGAGTATGCCTCTTCCTTAGTGAGAAGTGAAAGGAGGTATTTTATGAATAAGTACTATGAGCAAGTACTTCTTTGTCTTGGAATGGTACTACGTTAATGATATTCCTGCCAGAGTTCACCTGGCTGAAATATATTAATGTAACTAGTTTTTAGTTACATAGCTGAAAATAAAGTCTTCCTGTTTGGTTTTTTTTTTATACTGTATTGTCATCTATACAGGATCTGGGGGGGAGGCAGGAAGCAAGATTTTTTTGATAGATAGTTTACTTCTTTATATAGTTCTTACTGCAATTGATTTCAAAATCCAAACCCTGTCAGATTTAAATACAAAAGTAAATGTCAAGTTATCTTTAGAACTTTTCTAGAACATTCTGGGACCAGAAAAGAAAAGTGAACATTTTTCAGACTGTGGATTTTGCAAATATCAGAAGTTAAATTTTCACTAAGGTAATGACCTACTGCTTAGTCCATATGTTTTTTGCTTAAAATTGTTAAAAAATAAGATTACATAATGAAATTTTAGACACTACTGCCTAGTCTGGCTGTTTATTTGAACTGATATTTTGAGACAGTTTCTTAGGGACCAGCATCCTGTTGTTTCCTGTTTGCATGCAGTATGACTCAGTCTTCATGCCAACTTGAAGCCTTTCTACTTAATTTGGAAAGTTCAGTATTAAGACTGCTCTTCAGGAAAGGCTGCATATCCCTTATATGCAACAATACTTCCTTTATTTTTGAGTTAGCACAAAACAAACAAGTGCCAAACCAGTCACTGCTGCTGCTGTTGAACGCACTTGGGGCATCCCTCTGTCACTGTTCAGCAAGTTACTTCCCAGTTCACTAACAGGGCCTGAGTGATTTGGCTGGGTGGACAGTATAGAGTCTGAAAAGCCATGCCCTTTCCTGCTAGGAAAAGTGGTCAATATTCTACTAAGTGTACAGACCTGCCTGACTTCCATAAGACACCAGGACTGAAGAACCATGAATATATGGACATCAAGGCAATAAGCAATCTAATTCCTATTATGATGAAGGGTTAATATAAATGTGACTCAAATATTACTTGATCTTTGTTGAGCATGATGTACCTTCTAAGCAGTTAATTAAAGGGAAGGATATTACTGTTGTCTCTGGAAGCTATTCGCTCCATTTTGGTCTACAGAGAAGATACTGTATTAAAATATTGAAAAGGAAAATGCAAAAGATGTGCCTCAAGAAGCAGTTTACACTGCCCACAAGTCTTGGAGATACAAATCTTTCTTAGGCAGAGCAATCTGTGCCTCATCTCTAATCGTCTCTAGCTGACATTGGCATACCTTCCATTTCTCACACCATTGGGCAGCCAGGATATAGCTCAGAACCTTGTAAGTCACCTGTACTCCCTTATCCTACAGTGTAGAGACAAGCCTGTCTTCACAGCCTTACCTGGAAGTTCCCAAGCCTGACATAAACCCTTTTTCAGTATGCAGAACTTCTATAAATACTTTTGAACTGTTGGTGCCTAACAAAGTGAACTTTCTGCCTGGGAGAGTCCTCACCAAGGCCTCAGCTTGCTTCCAGGGAGGTGATTGTCTTCTTTACTTCTTTCATGCTGCCAAGTGTGGCTGAAGGCAACCAAAGGGCTGGGAACAGACAGGGCAGAGTCAAGAGTGAGACAGACTGACATGGTTACACAGAAATCACATTTTTTTAGAAGGCATGTATCTATAAGAGACAATTTATAAAATTATTGAAGTAAAAACAGAGCAATGTAAGTAGAAGTGGGCTAAGGCAGCATAAAACCCTAATTAATTCTTTGTTTGAAAGGGGAAAAGTTAGGTTGTGGTGAACTGTGATTTATTTAAAAATACTGTGAAAGTACTTTTCATAAAATGGAGTGTTTATTCATTTTGCAGTGATATAATTTTTAAGTTGAAAGGGGTTTTAACTTCATAAAGTAAATATTTTCAAATTAAGAAGATTTTTTTTTTATTTGAATATATCTCAGTAAAATTTTTCCACATCTGAATTTTGGTTAGTTTTATTCTGTACCCTGTGTAGTGAAATTATAGGATTTCATGGGGAATATGCTTAGAACAGATCCAGATTTCCAGATATATCAAAATGGACACTTTAAAAAAATACAAGAAAGGAACTGCTTATCACTACTCTGTTCCCTGGTGAGACACTGTCTTGTTCTGGAAGCAATGATCTGTTAAACTACCTTTACTGATGATAGAATTAGAGATAGTGTCTTCACAAGCCTGGGTTTTCAGTCAATTAAAAAAATCAATTTTAAATGACTTCTCTTTTCTTTATACTACTTACCCAACACTGTCCTGCAATAGAACATGATATAGTCAATTACAGCTGGTACTCTAAATATTTCTCTTCAAGCCTCTCTAAGGTTTCTATTATTAAATGAAGCTCATAAAGTTGGCATCAATGGAAATACTGTTATCTCCCACTTTATTTATCTATTCTAAATAGTTGCCCATTGACAGATCCACTGTATTTCTGATCATTTTAACTTTAACATTTTTTAAACTCTGCAGGAACAGAGGTTTCTTTTCTTTTTCTTTTTTCTTTTTTTTTTAATGGAGAAGCTAGCAATCATTGCATCATTAATGTAACAGGACTGAGACTCAAAAAAAAAGTAATTTTTGTATTAATATTTCCCAATACAATGTTTCTCATTTCAAAATGCCACCTTTGGTTTTTACCTGGAGAAAAATGCTTGCATATGCTTCTCCTGGACAAAACTGAAAGCTGAACCTGTTAAAATTTCAAAAGCTTAGGATTCTCCTGTCTCCTTATCTGCACTATCCTACAGCACTATCCCGCAAAGAAATTCCTCTTTCCTTCTGCTCCTTGCCAACCCTCTGTGCTCTGCCATTGTCACTTTGTCACCTTCTCTCACAAACAGCTCTTGGAAGTGTGGTATAATACATTTTGCTGTTGGTGAGTTATTTAGTGAGACAGAGGGTCAAATGAGGATATAATGAGAACTGTGTTTTACAGTCCTTGCTTCATTTCCTTCCATACAATGAGGTTGATGTTTCTTCTCATTAAACGTAAGCCTTAGGTGGACTCATATGTATAAGAAAAAGCATACAAATGAGCAACCTAATTAGAAAGAAATAAAATTCAAAGGAATACACCCACACTAATTCAGACCATACATACTTTAACCTCAAACATGTAAGTAACTTATTTTATCTCAAAATTTTAACATGATGCTTTATAAACCCATATCCAGAATCAAAACTATTTCTCCAGTGTACTTCCTTAGTAGTTCTGATGTTGAAAAGGCAAAGGTGGAAATGGCAAGAGTATCTCTAATGAGAGCTAGTTGAACTGCTGTTTGCTGCATGTGCGGCCTAAATAGCTGAGCAGTGTTTTCTGTCCATTTTTTGCTTGCAGATAACATACACCCTAGTGAGCACGTGTGTTCAAAAAATACAAAGAACATTGTCTTATTGTTGCACTGTTAATTTCATTCTCGATTAGAGTCTTGCAAAGGCTGTAAATCAGCACTGGAGACAATCAGAGCTTTCTTTCATTGCAGTCATTTCACAATGGTTTTAACTCTTCCTTAGTCTCCAAGGTATGCAGGAGCTAAAAGATTTTTTTGTTTTCTTCCTATGTGTGAGAACATAATGTTCCTTCCATTTCTATCAGCTGTTGTGATAACCAGGGATTAATTAAAGATCACTTGTTGCTTCTTCTTATATTCCAAATAGCTTTATTCCCTGAAGTTCCAAAGTAATAAAGACGGCAATATCATCCTGCACACATGAGACAAGAAGAACAGTCCACCTTTGTTCTCATGTCATGTTAGACCACAGAAAATAATAAAACCATAACTTAGAAACTTCCCTTGTGAGCAGTACTGTATATAGAGATATGCTGATGATTCTCATTCTCTATGGCTTCTCCACAGGACTCTCTTGCTATGGAGGGCAAATGTTTTACTACAGAGAGTGGCACAGACCCAGTTGAAAAGCTGACCTCAGCAGCAAAACAGAGATCTCTGATGAGCAATTTGAAATAGCTTGTCTTGAAAAGACGTCATGCATATTTCAGAAAGAAGAAAGAATGCAGGGCTAAAAGTAAAAAAAAAAAATTAAAAATCCAACCCAACAACAATAAAGCCCAGGAAATAAACAAAACAAACAATCCAAATAAACAAAATAACAAAAAAATCCAACCCAATCTGCTGAAAATTGTTAAAGACATAGATTTCTGAACCTTGGATGAACAAGCGGCAGACTGGCACTCTGACATTTTCACTGTGGTCATTTACTGCACAGTGTGTATGTAAACTTCTTTCTTCATCCTACTACATGGAGGTACCACCATAAGAGACAACAGGACACCTCTGGACATTAGTGAGCTGTCTGAAGAGTTATTTTAACCCCCTAAATTCAGATACACGCATCGTGTGTGACTAGGCTGAAATCAGATCCCAGTTCATGGCATGCACCCTTCCTGTCTTTTCTCTGTCATGAGAATAAGAGCCCAGCAAACAAGTTAGGAAGAAGTTTCAACACTGATTCTCTGATCTAGACAGCTGTGTGGCTGAACCTCTATGCAGCACCTCGAAGTACAGCTACCTGTATTTTGTTTTAGATGTATCCTAAGACTTGAAGCCCCAGAATTTCTTAAACTGTGATCTGGAGACTCACAGAAAGACCGTGATAATTCAACAAATGCAAGACACTGAGCAGAAGCAATGAGGGGTTGTTAAAATTCCACAAACAGATCCTCTTTCCAGTGGTTTAGAAGCAATTCACAAGATCCTGGAGAATCTTGTGCTTGCAGAGCTGACCTCCTTCAGGTGTGATGACACAGCATTACAGAGTGCTGTGTAGGCAAATCTTAAACACCAAAACGGATAACAGAATGAGGAAGCAAGCTAAATAAAGAGGGATAATTTGGTGTCTGAGGTAGCATTATGCCAAGGAGTCATAAGATTCTTCCAGTTACATAATCAGTAGCAAATTATGTTACTTAAGTTAATGGTTTTGAAAATAGTTCTGCTAGTCGAGCCTTCAAAATCTCACCAGAGTGGTTACTGATGAAGAAAGTTTATACAAAATACTTCCCAATATCTCCCTTTGTTTTCAACTCAGGAAGAAATGCTTTGATCATGACTAGAAGTTATGTGAACTGGGTTAATTTCCTGCACTATCCACTGCTCATTGTTCGAATATTTTAACATGGAGATTGACACAAAAAAAAATCCCTCTCTAGAAATAGACAAAACCTCGATGTCTGGGAAAGATGTTCATATTAAAGACAGAAAAGAACGTTGTGAAACCTTCTAATCTTCTTCCCATCTAATACAAAATCTTGCTTTAAACAGAGTCATGGAAAGAGTCAATATCATTTGCCAAATAAATGTGTCCTAAATGCATCCAAAAAGATCCCAAGCCAAATTCTCTGTACATAGAAATGGCCATTGAAATTGATTGGAGAGTGGAAGTTTGACTGTCCCTAAAATTAAATCAGGTATAAAGAAATAGTATCCATAAACCAAATGAAGGACGCAATGTGGGAAGGTCTTTTAGAGTTTTAGTCATCATCTATATTTGTAAATTCCAGTGAAATCAAAAGCGAACTTGAAGAAGATTCTCAAACATTGTTTTGAAATTTCTCTAAAATAATTTCTGTTTACCAGAGGATGCAGCAGCATTCAGAAAAAGGCAAATTCATGGCCTTTCAATTTTGTGGTGAAGCTTAGTTTTCCAGTGTACCAGTGTTGTCATCCAGTCTTTCGGTAGCATGAGATGTGTTGATGAGTTTGCTGGCCTAGGATTTATGTTTGTCTTCTCAGCAGGTAATGTATGAGACAGTCACTTGTAGATGGACCTGACCAATACTTTCTATAGAAACATTTGTATTATTGAGCTCTTTCATCATACTGCGTACCCAAAAGGAGACCTGGCAGGACAGAACATTTAGATTAAATGATGTCAGTTTGAAGAGTCAGACCAAGAGGGTTGAAACCACTGCTGCCTAAACTATTACTCTTGCAGAATGATAATAACTTATTTTTAGAACATTGAAGCACGTCTTGCCCTGGAGTTCAAACAGCACTTTAATAGTTATTAATGGCAGCTGTCAGGTAGGCATCTATTGACCAAGAATGAGTCACACTGGCCGTACTAGAAGCCCTGGTTAGCTGGAAATCTCTGGCTTTTTTTTCTTCTTTTCTTTATTTTTTTTCCTTATTTTTGTTTTAGCAGCTTATTCTTCTGTAGGCAGTATGATAATGAAATATCAGAGTGTTTATCTGCAGTAGCCATTAGGACAAGCTAATGAACTTGTTCTGGAGATACAAGCAGGTCATCACCTGCTTTGTCAGTAAATAATGCTGTTAAGGAGGCAATTTCCATCACTGTAGGTACTCACAAGTTAATTTAAAAACTACAAGCTTTTAATTAGTAGTGCAACCAGCATACTGTGTGGCAAAATCTTGCAGGAAGCCTTTCAATTTGTTAGGAAGCTAAAGAAATACATTAAAAATACCCTTCTACTCCTCTAAAAAGTGATTTGGAAGAATCTATTACCATCATGATTGACATTAATGGTTAAAAGGTAAAAAATTAAAATTTTATATTACTTTGTCTCCCAGAATTAAATGACTTTCAGACACATTTAATTTTTATCAGGCTACAGTATTTGCATAGGTTTGACAAATCAGCTGCTGCTACTGTCTTACGGTAATTAGTATAGGCATTTAATACATACTTTCCCAGCCAAATAAGGCAACTACAAATAGTATAAAATCTGCAACAGCAGTGCCTATGAGCCCTCATGATCAAGCAAAGTCTGCTGTTAAGTTTTTATGTAAGGAAGGTCTGCAAGGGCATGAAAGCTGAACAGAAAATCCAGATTATAGCTGCCTTCCTATTGAACAAAGAGACAGATAACAGTGTGGGTCTGCATCCTTCATTTCAGAATGCAATTAAAATCCTGGCTCTTGCCTAAAAGGTCTGTCAGAGAGAAACTGCTCTGAAGAGATAATGACATGACAGAGCCAAGAGGAGAGGTCTCGGAAGACCAAGCCGAAACCCAGAGGGAGCATCCTTTTGTGACTGAAGGTTCCCCTGCTCGTGCAGGACTTTTCTAATATTGCTGTTTTCAGGTCACTATTTAGTGTCTTAAAATGCCTTTGCAGCAATAAAATGGCACTTTAATGAATGAGAACTGGAGAAAGAAGATGGAAGATGACAGCAGAGGAAGAGAGAGAGAGAGAAAGAGAGGAGACAGAGAGAGAAATAATTAAATGAGGGAGTGTGGAGTCTCTTTGTACAGTATTATACTACCCTTAGCATAAATTCCCTACCAAGCATAAATTCCCTACCAAGGTGTTCTGATAGATCAGACATTCCTAAATACATTAGACAAGAAGAGATAAAAGTCTGTCTGAGCCACAAAACAGCACAAATTTACCATTATTTAATTGTGCTAGGCAACGTCCAGAGAAGTGCAAAGCGCAAAGGAGCTCTGGACGTGAAGACTTGCTATTCTCTCTCCTGACAAACAAATTGGTTGATGTCCTGTTCAACTGTGCTCTTCAAAATAACCAGATTTGATTCTGCACCTGGCCTGCCTTCACCCCTGCACTGATACTGCTTGATTTGGAGCCAGCATCTTCTTTGAACATAGTATGGTGTAAGGCAAAGCAATCTCCCTTCTGTCTCTGCTTCCACCATTAAAAGCCAGCAGTCCCAAATAGGATCCACTTTTCCCACTTGAGAGCTTTGGAAAGTATAGGTAATTACATTTTTGCTTTCCTGCTTGCCAACTTTGCTTTCGTCTTCATGCATGTCTTAGTCTGACTTCCGTATCTCAGCTGTTTTGCTTTAGCTCTCTGGAAGCTTCTTGGTATTCCACATGCAGAAAAATGTCTGATGCATGCACTTCTGACCTCTGCCTCCTCTTTCTTCAATATTATGACAGTTAATATGAAAAGTAGTGCTTCTATCTTAGAACAGTCTTTGATGAATCACTAGTAATAACCCAACATTTAATCCTAAAAATTGGGCTACCTGTCAAGTTTTTCTGCAAACCAATTTCTTTAATTTCCACTGATGGTCCTCTTCTAACAGGGTCATCTCCCCCAGATCAATATCAGCTGAAATGTGATTTGACTTTGTGATCTCTAGGGGCATTAGCTTGTCCACTTGCTGTGCTCAAGATATTCCATCTTTTTCTAATGCTTCCGCCGAACAAAGCAGCAACAAGCTGTTCAAGGGAGGTGTTATTACTGACTTGCTTCCTAAGCTGCATGCTGGATTGAAGCTGTGGAACATGGGCACACAGGCAATCCTACCTTCAACAACTTGTTCTTAGTCTTTCCAATGAATCCATGGTGTGCCATTCTCATACTGTGCAGAAAAAGTCCCTTGCCCTCGGTACGTTGTTAGGTCATGTATTCTTCCTGTCATCCTGTGATTTAGTTGTCTTTCCCTGGGTATATGCATTTACAAAATTTCTCCTGTAGGTAAAGATGTGTCTGAAATGCTTTGGTAAATGAGACCACAAAATGTGTTCCTACCTCTTCACTGTGTGGGATGGTCTTCTGTTTTGTCACAAAGCCCTGTATGGAACAGCTGGTTATAAACCAAAGAGGAAATGCTTGTTTTCCTCATGTAAATACAATTTTTTAAATGTGGGAGAGTTTCTCCACAACAGCTGTTACTGTCTTCAGATTTCTTGACTGAGATAAATAGGAGATGTATTTTGTTCTTAGGTTTATGTCAGGGGCTTGAAGCTAGTCTTTTATATTTAGTTCTTTTATTTTGTTTGTTACTTCTGAACAGATAACAAAAAGAAAGGTTTTTTCTCCTGCTATTAATTTATATTGTCACTTTTGTAAGCCATTTATTCATTTATTTTTTTGACAGTCTCTGTCTCTAGCTGAGATTGCTCACAAGTATAAGAAATTCTTATATCATGGTACAGTAGCTGTCCCGGATATTTGCACTTAGAGGTCTCCACATTGCTTTGAGATGCCCTGCCTGCCTTGGGGAATCCCGTTGGGATTCTGGGCTATGAGTCAAGTGCTTTTTTTTTTGACTGCATTCTAATATGAACATTTGGAGCTGCTGCTCTTCCATGAGATACTACGAGGCAATGAATGAACACTGACCATATGTATACCTATTTCTAACGTACTTATACCCCTAGTTCAGAAGGCAAAAGAACTGTGTCACTGCAGCACTTAGCCCGATTTCTACTAAGACCCAGTAATCCACAGACATCATTGCCACATAACCAAGGGTAGACACTGCATGGGTTTCCAGTAGCAACTCAGTACGGTGCTACACCACAGAGTTAGCCAGGCTGGCCTACCAGGAGGGATTCAGGAAGGTCCTCAAGCGTGGGCGGAGAGGTTCGGTCCTCTTATTAAGAATGTACCTGTGACAGTGTCAAAGAGCAGTGTTGCAGTATTTCCTAGACAATGATAATTAAGCACTTATTCCTTATCTGAATCAGGAATTCCTGATTTGTTCCTTCCATATAAAAAAATCCAGAAAAATTCTAAAAAATAAGGACATTGAATTTCACAGAAAGTCAGCAATCCTGTTGAAACTCAAGAACAAAGATACAGAGATCAGCATAACACTTATTGATAAGTAAACATATGGAGGGAGTGAAAGAATATGCTTCATTACAAGAAAGTTGAGATTTCAAATTATCTTGAAAAGTTAAGAGATGAAAAAAACTTCAGTCTAGCTTCAAAGCTGAAAGAAGGTAATAGTTCAGTTCCATGACAACACTTGGTTTTCCAAGTCCTCTTTTCATTGCAATGTTGAATTTCTTTAGCACTTTTATGGATGCAGGATTTTGCTGGACTATCCCAAAATCCAAACCTGTACTTTAAAAACATTGGAAAACACTCATGAACCTTGAAACCCTTTTGTCTTGTGAGTTTTCAAAGTGATTAGGGTGTCAAGTAAATTTTTAATGATCCTGCCTGGGAGCCCTTTCCTCCTTCCTTTAGGGCTAAGCATCTCCTTGTAGTTCTCTCTGAAATGAACATAGTGAAGCTAAAGCCTCAACTTATAATGACTGCAGCACTAAAAATGTGAGCTAGTCTCTTGCTCTGGTTATTTCTGAGTTGAGAAGCTGGACCAAAAAATTTTCCTGCTAAAAACATAAGGTTTCAACTCTTTTACTTCTGTAACTCTTTTGGCCTCAGCACAGTAAAATCACATGAAAAATATTTCAATCAGTTCTTTTTAGAGGCATTATGATGTAGTCTTTAATTATAAACATTTTTTTTCTGTTCCCAAGAGTCTCAGCCCATTTTGAAATTACTTGTATTTTATTCATATTTTTATTGTTAGAATACTTTCTAGTCTGGAAAGCATCTTTTTAAAGAAAAACAAAATAAATAAGGGGAAATGGTTGCTCTTTTTTTTAATGCATTTTACATAATATTAGTTGGTATCTTTTGAAATAAAAATAAAATTCTGGCTTTTTTCAGCCACAGAGAATTACAGTAAAGTTGCAGTGTAACTTGGTATATAGGTTGGAATTCATTACATATAATAAAATTTACTCTTTTCCTTTTGTTTTTATAGCTACAGGAGTACAATAAATCAAAAATATTGTTACAAAACTATAAACATTTCTAGCAACAATTCCATTAACCTGAAAGATTTTTACTTTGTTGTAAGTATTTCTGTTGTTATTATATATATCAATAGATATCCTTTGAGTAAATAGGAAGCATTAGTCTACTTTGTATTGTGCACATAAATATGAGTATGTAAACACTCGTATACATCTGCCATGTTTAAGATAATATTAGTCTATGTGCCCTCCTACATTTATACTTACACATTTAGAATATATATTTATACTCAGAATCTGCCCTGAATACACATGGGTATGCTTATGTAATTGTACTTCCAACCAAGATGCAAAACCAAAAAGCCATATTTTTCTTTAATGATGATGAAAAAGACAAAAAGGAAGATGTAGCTATTAATATCATTTAAGACACACATACCCTTTCCTGCTCAGGAAGAATTTCAGGACACAAATTCAATATTAAACAGACTCTGGTATGATGATGATGAAAGGGATGGAGCACCTCTTCTATGGAGACAGAATGAGAGAGTTGGGGTCGTTCAGCTTTGAGAAGAGACAGCTTCAAGGAGATTTTCAGTACAAAATGGGGACTTACAGGGGAGCTGCAGAGGGACATTTAAAAAGGACGTGTAGTGATAGGACAATGGGGAATGGCTTTAAGCTGAAAGAGAGTGGGTTTAGATTAGATATTAGAATGAAATTACTTACTGTGAGGGTGGTGACACACTGGAACAGGTTGTCCAGAGAAGATGTGAATGCCTCATCCTTGAAAGTGTTCAAGGTCAGGTTAGATGGGGTTGTGAGCAATCTGGTCTAGTGGAAGGTGTCCCTGCCCTTGGCAGAGGGGTTGAAATGAGATGATCTTTAAGGTCCCCTCCAACCCAACCCATTCTATGATTTTGTGAAAGTGTGTACATTGACAGCAATGTTTTGGTAGTGTTAAATGTGACTTCACACTGACAGTCCTAGTTAGGGCATCATGCTCTCAGATCCACGCCTTCAGTGCCATGCCAGTTCCAGGGTAAGGGGGATCTGAATGAGGAGATCTCGTAGTTTACAACTGGATGGACAAACTCCAGGGACCTGCTGGAGCTCCAATTATGGGACCTGAATTCATCTGTCCAAAATGGTTTACCACAAGGACTGAGGGGTTTTAGAACTAGCTAGCCACTTGGGAAAGAGACAATGGAGTTGAGGTAGTAGAGCTGGCCAAAGAAACCGGGCATACCTCTTATTTTATTTTCCTGATTCCTCTGTTTACTCACACTGGGATTGAACGAGTGCTGACACTACAGCCCCCATTCTGCCAGGCATCAGTGCTCTATTCACCTTCCTCCTTCTCCTCCCATGCCAATGGTAAACCCATTGCAACAGTTTTGGGTTGCTGGGCTTTTCTATGCCAGTTGGGTGCAAAAGTTCTGCTCCTCATGTTGTCAAGTAATTGATATTTAGGTCAACAAACCCATCATATAAGAAGTTCCTCTATGTAGATATTAAATATGTAGGTCAAGATTTCCTGAGATCTTGTAAAAGAAAGGTTAGTGGTAGAGCTCAAGAAAGAAGTGGAGAGGCTAAGAAGTACTAGGGAGAGTGAAAGGGAAATAGACTGGTGGAGTCATACCCTTTTGACCCCAAAAGAAGTCCAGTAGGAGATGGTGAAGCCCTGTCTCTCCTGCCATTAGGCAGCTGGAGCTTTCCAAGTAGATGGGGGGGAATGGAAACAGGTCCCTGATTGAAGAGGTAAAAGAATCCCCTCCTGACCCTCATCACCTCCCCAGGTGCCCTTAAAGAACAGGTATGAGGCCCTGGACCCAGAGAGTCAGGCAGAGGGCAGTCAAGAAGAGGATCTGTCTGGAGGGTCTCCCAGTTGCACCCCGTCAACCAGACAGATTACAACCACAGCTATAAAGAAAAAAAGAATGGTAGTTGTAGTAGGCAACTCCCTTCTGAGCGGAACTGAAGGCCCAATATGCCCTATATGCCAACCAGACCATCCCACAGGAAAGTCTGCTGCCTTCCCAGGGCCTGGGTGAGGGATATTAGTAGGAGACTCCCTGAGCTAATCTGGCCTTCTGCATATTATCCACTGCTGGTGGTCCAGGCTGGCAGTGATGACATTAATGAAAGAGGTACCAGGCTAATTGAAAAGGACTTCAAGGTGCCGGGTTGATTAGTTAATGGGACAGGAGCACAGGTGGTGTTCTCCTCAATTTCTGCAATAGCAGGGATGAATGAGGAGTAGGAAAACCCATCTTATCAATAAGTGGCTGAAGGATTGGTGCCACTGCAGAATTTTGGTTTTTTCAACCATAGGGCAAATTCTATGGTACCTAGCCTGCCAGAGTCTAATGGGCTTCATCTATCTAGCAAGGGCAAAAGGACTATAGCCTATAAGTTGTCAGGGCTGATCAGGAGGGCTTTAAACTAAGTTTGAAGGGGGAAGGGATTGAAATTGGGCTCTCCAGAGATGAGCCAAAGGGTGGAAAGCCAGAGTTAGAAGTGATATCAACAGCCCAGCTGAAGTGCATGTACACCAACGTATGCAGTATGGGTAACAAACAAGAGGAGCTGGAAGCAATCGTGAAGCAGGAAAACTATGATATAGTTGCCATCATGGAAATGTAGTGGGATGACTCACATGACTGAAGTGCTGCCATGGATGGCTACAAGCTCTTCAGAAGGGACAGGCGAGGTAGGAGAGGTGGAGGGGTGGCTCTATATGTTAGAGAGTCTCTTGACTCTGTAGAACTTGAAGTCAGTAACCGTAAGATTGAGTGCCTGTGGATCACAATCAGGGGGAAGGCCAACAAGGCTGACATCCTGGTGGGAGTCTGTTATAGACCACCTGATCAGGATGATGAGGGTGATGAATTATTCTACAAGCAGCTGGCAGATGTCTCAAAATCTCCAGCCCTTGTTCTACAACACTTACAGGACCAACAAGGAATCAGACCCAGCCAGCACAGGTTTAGGAAGGGCAGGTCATGTCTGACCAACCTCATCTTCTTTTATGACCAGGTGACCCACCTGATGGATGAGGGGAAGGCTGTGGATGTGGTCTATCTGGACTTCAGCAAAGCCTTTGACACCATCTCCCATAGCATACCGAAAAAGCTGGCAGCCCACGGCTTGGACAGGGGCACTCTGTGCTGGGTTAGGAACCGGCTGATGGCCAGGCCCAGAGAGTGGTGGTGAACGGGGCTGCATCCAGTTGGCAGCCAGTCACTAGTGGTGTCCCCTAGGAATCAGTGTTGGGCCCAGTCCTGTTTAATATCTTTATTGATGATCTGGTTGAGGGGATCGAGTGTACCATTACCAAATTTGCAGATGACACCAAGCTGGGGGGGCGTGTGGATCTGCTGGAAGGCAAGAGGGTTCTTCAGAGGGACCTAGACAAGCTGGAGAGATGGTCTGATTCCAATAGGATGAGGTTCAACAAGGCCAAGTGCCAGGTCCTGCACTTTGACCACAACAACCCCATGCAGTGCTACAGGCTGGGGACAGAGTGGCTCGAGAGCAGCCAGGCAGAAAGGGACCTGGGAGTTTGGATTGACAGGAAGCTGAACATGAGCCAGCAGTGTGCCCAGGTGGCCAAGAAGGCCAATGGCATCCTGGCCTGTATCAGGAACAGCATGGCCAGCAGGACCACGGAAGTAAGTGATTCTTCCCCTGTACTCAGCTCTGGTGAGGCCACACCTGGAGTACTGTGTCCAGTTCTGGGTCCCTCAGTTCGGGAAGGATATTGAGGTGCTGGAGCAGGTCCAAAGAAGAGCAATGAGGCTGGTGAAGGGACTTGAGCACAAGTCCTATGAGGAGAGGCTGAGGGAGGTGAAGTTGTTTAGCCTGGAGAAGAGGAGGCTCAAAGGAGACCTCTTTGCTCTCTACAACTACCTGAAAGGAGGTTGTAGCCAGGTGGGGGTTGGTCTCTTCCCCCAGGCAAGCAGCAGTAGGACAACAAGGTATAGTCTTTAACTTTTCCAGGGGAGGTTTAGTTTGAATATTAGGGAGAAATTTTTCACAGAGAGAGTAATCAGACATTGGAATGGGCTGCCCAGGGAGGTGATGGATTCACTGTCCCTGGAAGTTTTTAAGATGACACTGCAAGTGGCATTTAGTGCCATGGTCTAGTAACCACAGCTGTGCTGGATCAAAGGTTGGACTTGATGATCTTGGAGGTCTTTTCCAACCCAGTTGATTCTATGATTCTGTGATTCTATGATTGCCACAGCACAGAATACAGAATGTCCAGAGAACTGGGCTGCTGTGGGAGGCTGGATCTGTTGGTAACAACATAGAGTGAGCGGGTGGCCTTGCAAACTCAATAGACAGTATAGCTCTTATCAAAAGTGTGAAGCCAAGGAAAAGATGGCCTGTGGGACCTTGAAAATCATACATGAAATGTGATAGAAATAGGATCCAGATTCTGACTACCCCAGGCTGGCTGATGCCAGATCAACACTCCTAGCTTACACTTTGCAGTCAAAATACATTTTTGTATTTATGATGGAGAAAGAGATGAAACTGAGAAAGAAAGGATTCCAGAACAAATAAAACAGCAAGAAGACACTTTAAAAGACGATGACAAAAGGATACCTTTTTCTCTCCTTCCTTGCTCTTTACTGTCGGAAATACATGATTTCATAAATGCCTTCATGCTGATCTTCTCTGCAAACTCTCATGTTGTTTTGCATGCTCTGAGAGTAACATACTTTCAGTCTGGGACCAGTGATCCCTTTGAACTCACTTGAAATAAGAGATGGCAAATGGAGAAACAGATTTTAATCTTGGCATCTTGGCAGTAGATGATGATGAGCATTCAAAAATGAAAGATGAACTGTGAAAATGAGAATTGTGTTTTCTTTTGTCTAGAGCTCCTTGGTCCCCAAATTATTCATATTCTGAGGCTGATTCATCATCTTCCTCCTTTTGTTTAATTTTCCTCTGTCTGAATCCAGTGGGAAAGAGAAAGAACACCTTTGAAACTTTCCATCCTTGATTAATTCTAACTTTAATGGCTAGAAAGAATGAGCCAGTTTTCCCCAGTGTCCTTGTTTTGCACTCTTTCCCTGGGAGAAAAGATACACTGATAACAGCTGGGCAAATTTTTTAGAATGCAAAATGCAGGTGTTGTGCGTGGGACATTGTTTTCTGGTGGGACTGATCATCAATGCCATGAAATCATTATCTTGATAGCTCTTGATCCTGCTGAGAGTTTTGCTAATATTCCTACATCCTTGAAAATACATAAAGACTACTGTAAAAAGTGTTGTGTCCCAAAGTTTCTTCAGGAAAGAAAGACATATATGCTCAAAACCAAGCCTGCGATATCCTCCACATTCTCTCCAACTACAGCTTGCACTTTCCTTGAGCCGATCATGTTTACCGTAATTTTGTCAACACATCCACTTCAGGAATTCTAAAATCCAGGTCATTTGAAGTGTGACTTACTGCCTTCTTATCAGCCATAGAGAAGAACAAAAGGATCACACTCATCTTAATAATTTTATTTGTATCTCCTTCATTCCAAAAGGTGGTTAAAAACTTCCCCAAATTAAACCATGCATTCTATGGTTTACCTCTGCTTATGGAAAAAAAACCAACATCTTGCAGAGCAGCTTCCCTATACTTTCAAAAAATCAATAACTATCTTACTTTTAGATGTATATGTGTATACAGATGTATCTTTTCCACCCTGTGCTCTTACTATCTTTTCCTGTTTATCTCAAAGTCTTCTCTATAGAGTAGTTTGCATATATTCTGCAGAAAGGGTGCTATCTGTCCTGTCAGAAAAAAATTATTTTCTAACTTCAGCACAAGTGTCTGAAGTCAATGATTCCAATGGTAGATATTGGTACTTGTCTTTTGGGACAAAGCAGAATAGTGGAAAGGAATACACAAAGGAGTATTGCAAATTCCCAAAGCTTTATAGCCAGTATACTCCATATACTTTCATTTTTTTTTCACTTGCAAATTTGCTTTGCGTTTTGATCTTTGAAATACTATAAGTCCCTATCCATATTATTTCTTTTGCTTGTTGTTAAAAAAATCAAGGCCATTTAAAACAAGAAAGGAAGGGTGAAATGTCTACATAAGTGTCTCCCATTTCCTCTTCAAGGCTTCCTTGTCATCAGCACTGTTCATCCATCACCTTTGCTCCATGATGTGGCACCTAGTCAGCAGCAACCCTTTCTCTACAAGAGAAGTAAAAATTGTATCCGTACTCTTCAGAAGTCCATGGGCATTTTCAACATTCACCGTGTCTGACAGCCAGGAGCCTGTTTGGTGAGTGGCTGTACACAGCTTTCTCTGCTGCTCTTCATCATCATGCAATGACCTGTGTGAAAGTTTAATGTCAGGCGGACAGAAACCTGAGTGAGAATACTCTGTACATCATGTCCCACAGGTGAAATACTTCTTGGCAGGGGCCGGACAAACCCAGTTCCTTTCAAGACCTTTTTGAGGACTGAGGTGCAATTTTAAGGTGTACTGACTTTCTGCTTACTGTACACAAAGAAATGATGGTAAAAGAAACAGACCAACATCTTTTGTGTTAGGCAGCAGGTGAGTACAACCATGGAAAAGGCAAAGGAACCTAAAGCAGATATATAAAAGTCTTAGATGTAAGTCAGAGCCAGCCACCCTTCCAACACTTCTTTCTACATCACCAGAAAGAAATAACTATTTCTAAAGTACTATTTATCTCAGACTAGACTGGGTACCTGCAAGACAGGCCACCTTCTTGAGTTCCCTGTGTCTTCTTATTGACCATAATGTGATTGATGGGCTTAAATGGCCAATCTGTCAGTGTCCAAGTGAAGGAAGATGACCCTAGTTCACATAGCCTGGAGGTAGCTGCACCTATATGCCCTGTATATTTTACAAAGTGAACTTGCCTGCAGTAAAAGGAGGGCTTTTGCCCTAAATTCTTCAGGATGTGCACTCTGGGAGTCTTGTAAAAGCAAGCATAATTCAACTATTGCAAGTGGCCTGTGCATAAGCTGAGCTGTAGAACTTCTACAGGGTGACATGCTTTACACAATCAGTGTTTTATATAGCCCAACATAGCAAGGTCCATGGTTACTTTAGTGAACACTGCACTTCATATCATGTGTAACACATTTAAAATCTTGTGCCTCATTGTATTGTAAATGTTAAAAGTTGTAATTGTAATGTTAAAATTGTGGCAAATCCAGCAAAATGGTTATTAAGAAAAGGCAAAGAGAAAGCACCTAGGAAAAACTCAAGTCACAGTGTTCTATCAAATATCTTGTTTGGATATTGTTTGGAGTGTTCTTTGATGCAGTATATCTGTGGGTGACAGATAGGGGGAACATTTACAAATATTTGACAGAAAACCAAAGAATTTATATATCTTTTTTTGGATACTTAAGTACAATCTTCTACTGCATCTTCTCTCATGACAAATCTAGACAGATCTGTTAGGAGGATGTCCGACATACTTGATCCTCCCAAGGCTCTGCCCTTCACCATGCTCATCAAGATGGTTCTGCCTATTGTTTCAGTCACTGTGTCATGATGATGTTTCGGTGTGCAAAGTTCCTTGTTAGTAAAGGTATGGGAGAGAAATGCAAGTAATAAACATCTCAGGTACATTTACGTGTGTGATGTTTTAGCTAAATGAAAACATTTTCACTACTGTGTAAAGTTAGACTGAATGTTTCTGTTTCCAGTATTTTTTATGCTCTGCTGGCAGTGAGACAGGCCTAAAGCAAAAATTCCCACTTTGAAACAGAGAACTACTAGTTGCTGATCTACTCCGTACATGTCACCAGGGCTTTCAGTGAAAAGTTTAGAAGTGAAAAGCTTATTTTCTTCTCAATGTTTTGGGCATATGAAAAACATCTCAATTAAGTCAACAGCTTTTCTTGAGATCTAAGGTGCACAGTATGGCAGATTGCAGAGCTGATTTCACAAGTGATGGTATTAACATCAGTTCATTTTTTTCTTCAGTTTAACAAAATTCATAGGAAATTTTCTCTTTGGCTTCATATTTGTAAGTATAACTCACCACTGCATGCTTTAATTTTACATCTGAAAAGTCATGCAATATTTTGGGCAATGTATTAGAGCTTATAGCTTCCAATAATTAGGCACTTACAACCTGCTGCAGCATCAAAACCTGTCCTGGTATCTTGTTCCATGATCTTCCAAAACTGCTTTGAAAATCAGTGATTACTCTTCTACAAACTCTCTGTGCACTCAAAATGTTTGGTGTGGCTTTTTTTGGTAAGTTTAATTTTAAGTCTTCTGGCCTTTAATGGATGTACAAATTCATCTAACCAGTCAGTTATCCTGCAATATAGGCATCCGAGTCATATGCTCTCCACCAGCCTTTTCTTGGTTAAACACCAGATGAATGAAACAGCTGTATAAACCTTTAATCTCTGTAACAGCCTTTCCTTCATTTATTCTGTGACTTACGTGGTTAGTTTCACTTGTGTGTTCTTCCAGTTCAGGAGTTAACCAATCTCTGTCATTCAGATCTATTTAACACGCTTTGCTTATCTTAGGGAATTTTACTTTTACATTGATTTTTCAACATATACATTAAATATTAGGCTGCATTTCAAGTAGTATTGATGTCTTTGATATCTCTTTTCATTATCTGTTAATCTATCAACGTTACTGCTATAATTTAAAACACACATTATCGTGACAGTTTGTAGTTACAGTCTCTTTCTTAGGAATAGTACTTTCTTGTGAGATAATCCTCTCCTCCAGAACTGTGAATTTTCTAACCAATTCCTTTTTTTTCTCACCATTCTGGTTTGAAGTTGAACTATTTCTGTAATCTCACTATTTTGATAAAACAATATAAGTCTAAACTGAAAGACAATGGGAGAGCTATCTGTTGAAATGTACATCCTTTTAAACAGTTAAACTCACCTTTTTTTGTAAATTACCATCTTTTATGAATAGAAATTTTGGAACTTATCTAGGCTCTGTCTAGAAGAAACCAGACTTAAAATAAGATTTTGTTACCATGATTCAAGATGCTGATTGTAAGAAACTATGTGTAGTAGTAAACCCTGAGGAGAATACCTCAGATAAGAAGTTCTGAGCTCAACTAACCTTAAAAAGGATTTAAAGAGACACTTAATACATTTTATCTCTATCTTTGTGATCTAAAGACTGCAACATGAGAAATTTTGTGCAAAAGCAGAGAACTTTTTAATGCATTTGAATATTGGGAAGTCTTATAGGAAGAGGGTATAAGGTCCTCCAACCATACAGCTTAAAGAGAAGACAGAAAAAGACCCCTGCAAGAATGTGTTTTTTTTTTAATTTTTTTTTTTTTTTAGGAAAAAATTGGTTTGTCCTGTTAGAATAGAATTAGACTAATTTGTTTATTCTCCTTCTTATCTCACTCCCCAAAGAATTTTTGTCTTGGCCAAGGTCAGAATAATACTGTAATCACTTTTTTATTTAAGAAAAAGAGAAATGAGAGGCAAGTGGTAAATACTGATGCTGAATTTTGGAAAGGCTGTTGTGGCAGCGTCATTCTGTAGGGTGCACCAGCAACGGACCATCGGCTAATTTTGCCATTCCACACAGTAATGTAATTTCTGAGTTCCAAAAAATTTCAGTCTAGACCATCAAGGGCACAACCTAGGAAGTCCCAAGACTTTGCAATCAAAAAAGAAATTTGTATATGGAAAAGAGTGGGAATAAAAGGCAATAGGAAAATAAAATCTTGCATATTTTATATGACAAACATGCCTCTAGCATGTATGAAATAAATCTAAAACTCTAGGATGTCATTACAGATGATGAGATGCCACAGAGATTCCATAAGCTATCTCATGCCCTTGAAATGCTTTAATGCTACTAACTCCTAAAGTCTCGTTCTTTGCATTTGCTCTTTCGTGTGTGTGTGTGTGTCTGTGTGTGTATTCAAATTCTGTGGAACAGGATAGTAGATGAGAACAACTGTTCACAACTAGCCCTCTTCTGCATGTGAATAATACTGACTAAATGATGTAAAGGGAGTGCAGTTGTAAGGACAAGTGAGGTTTCTCCCCTCTCCTCGGTATTTCAAGGACATGATTCATAATAACCCCATCATTTCAAGGTTGGCACTTGACTGAATTCATGCTCTCTTTCTAATAGCTTTTCAACCCTGTGTGCTTTTGTTGTTGTGTTTCATATCCACACACACTAGAGTTTTTATCAAAGTAAAAGGAATCAGAGTGACCACAGTGTAAAGTCATTTTGTTCAGAGAAGAGACTCTTGGTGATTTCTTCTTTGCACAGTAGTACAAAATGCAGAATTGTTCATAGGTCTGTATAGAAACACAGTCTCACAGTAACAAATGTTTGGATGTGTTTGATGTGTTTCAAGCATTTCTGAAGTATTTCTAAGCATATCAGCTAAGATACAGGAATTCATTCTTAATATAGGGAAATAACCTTGAACTTCAGCTACATTACTGCAAGAAAAGATCCATTCCTCCTTCCAAGGTGTGTATAAGAGTCGGGTAAGGGGTATTTCTCATTTCAGCTCTATGGGAATGTAAATTGCCTATATCTGTATAGAAATCCCCCTTTGAACTTCCAGCTTGGTATCAATACCTATTTTGCTTGCAGTGTGACGCCAGTTACATGTCCCGTATTTATTTTCGCCTCCATCTGCATTCAAAAAAGTCCTTCCTGTCAATATCAGTTAGCCACATGTAGCCAGAAGAGATTGGATCTCACACCATTCCAGCAACATTTTTCAGACTGTTATAGCTATGAGATGAAATCTCATTTATTTTATAGCCACAAATTTCAACAGGGAACAGAAATAATTTCTTCTTCATGGAAAGAATTTTTAAGCCTTTGAGACTATCCAACATAATCTTTCCCAAGGAAATTAGCTTAAAAGTTTCTTAAAGAAGTTAACTTAAGAGTTTTTAAGTGTCTCACGAAATTGAATATATTGTTGATGGTAAATCTTAACATGTCTGGTCTTCCGTTGCTATGGAATTAGGAAGAAAGTGCAGTCTTTCGCTCTACTTGGCTTCACTGATGTAAGACAGCCAGTGACATATGGGAGCACACTTTCTGCATTAAGATTTCTAGAATTTTCCTCATGTTTTACCTGTGCAGTTTGAATGGATCACTGTTTTCTTGTAATTCTAGAATAGACAGAATGACAAAGAAATATTTCATTAGATTTGACAAATTCTAGTGAAGAAAGACAGACTGCTGTACTTCTACTCCATACATAAAGATGTACTTGAAATTCAGTAATACTTTCTCTGCATATTTTCTGCTTAAAATGCTTTTTAAACTACTAGGAAGGAATCAATATTAAATACATTTTTAATAATCCCATTGTGATTATCTTTAGGGAACATAAGTTATATAGCAACCATGTATTGTTCTAATTTTTTACACCCTAAAGGTTTGAAGGGCTTCATTTCAAGAAAACCAACCCCCAAAACTCTGATATTAAGTATAAATAGACACGAGACTTCAATCCAATTTGTTTAGAGTTACATTTTGCAGGAGTCAATCATGTTTATTATTATCTACAAGCCACAAAACAAGTCTCCAGAAACTGCAGGCTGTATTTTTTAGTATATATGTATACATATGCAATTTAATTTACACACATATGTATGTATAGTGCATGAACCGATAGGCTGCTATTTGAAAACTTGTGTGACTATAACAATCAGCTGATTGTTATCAAAGACAGTCTAGTAGATTCATTCCAATATTTTGTCTTATTTTCCTGAACGCATGTATTTGTGCAAAATGTTGCTGACAGACGTCTCTAAGACATAGACATTTCAGTGTTTCACAGCTGGAAGAATAGTTTCCACAGATATTCAGCATTAAAATAAAATAATTTTATTTGGCATATGGAATAAAGTGTTGTATTGCAAAGTCATTCCTTGGAGAGGCACTTTATATTTCAGTTTCAAGGAAAAACCTTAGGAGTCTAGGGCATCCTCAACACAGTCTGTAACCTGATTGTCTTCAACTGCTTATTAACAGAAAATCCCATATTTATGCATTGAATTAAGCTTGTGTTTTAAGTGAATAGAACTGTGTGAAGGTCTGTCATCTTTTGCTTGCCCTGTGTCACAGGGTTTCATGATCAATGGGCCTAAGTCTTTAAAGGTCCACTTCCTAAATCAGAGGACGTAAGCTTCTACATTTCTTGTTGCAGATGTAAAGATATTAATACCCATCAATGCAAAAATACCTGCCTTGTACAACTATTAATTGCCTTGCTGCAGGAAGATGATGTGACGGATATTACTGTTTACCTATGAAAGACACTGTTTACCTGTGAAATCAATAGTTAATACATTGAATTACTCAATATATCTACAAATGAGAGCAAATTATTACCTGATCGGCTATCCTTGTTTGTTACTTATTTTCTCTTCTCTTACTCAACAGTTGAGGTTGTAACTGTAACTATCCTAAAACACATAAATTACATTACGTTACTACTTGAGCAGTAATTATGAGCAACGAGCTGCTACAAAATAATGTATTTTCGTAATAGAACATATATTTTAACATAAATGTTAACTTTTATCTTGAAGGAACAGTTCAATTAGAACTGCACATGTGATATAAGTGCACAAAACACACTGAAGAGTGGTGGTAAACACTACCTGAAGTCCATTTGTGATACAGCCAAATGGAAGAATTACACATCATTGTTCGACAACCTCACAGAGACAGAATATCTGCTTGAAGATAAGCATGACTAGAGCGTATTTAGCAACAGGAATCTTCTCCACACTCCCTTTACTATAGTCCTCATCATCTTTCTGCAGAATTTGTATTTACTCTAATCTGTGGTGGGCTTGTCCATGTTAAAATAAGTCTGCCTTATATTTCACTTGAACTGTGAAGATCTTTCAGTGATGATAGGAAACTGAGAGTAATTTTCCAAAAAGAAAAACATCTGAAACATCTTTTAAAGAATTAATATTCTTAGCTATAATGGTCAGACTCCTCTTCCAAAAATATCTTGGTCTCAGTTCTTCAGACCTGCTGAGTCACTGCAGATAAATCCCTTCAAAAATCAGCGTTTCATGAAAATAAGGTAATGATGTTAATTTGGTTTGAAAAGTATTTTGTGATCTTCTGATGAATCTATTCTGTAATAAGCATAGAGTTTATTACTCAGAAAGAATAATATACTTTCAATCTAGCGATATTCTTGAAAATTAAAAAAAAAACATTCAAGATGTGCTTTCCTGCAAGTCAGGTACAAAGAGTATTTCTCCTTTCCCATGTTTCATCTTGCCTTTTTGAGCCTGTAAGAACCAAAACAAAAACAGGGTAGATCTTGATAACCACAAATGCTCAAAGGCCATTCACACAGGATGAAGCATGATGAAGAGTAGAGAAAAAAGGACTCCCGGAGAAGCAAAGTGAAAAGTCAAAGAGATCAAATAGAAACAAACCGCTGTTCAGTCCAGCTAAATATATACTAGCAATACATATGACATATGATACCAGCCTGGATGAAACAAAGAGTGGCATTTTTTCACACCGTGGTTTTTTTCAAAACTCACTTCTCAGCCAAAGCAGATAACACTCCAACTGAGAAAAACTGATTTGCTTAGAGTCTTGCAAATATGGAAAGGGGATTTTACATTAAGAAATTCTTGGTAGAATCTCCTATTTCCCCTTAGCTCTAGGCTAAGATAATATGGGTGAGAGAAAGACAATCAAAGAGTAGATGATAAAGAGGGAAAAGGAGAAACAAAAATAAAAAAGTCCAATGGTATTTCAGTATTACTGATATGTTTGTAATCATGCAAGTTGCCTGCTTTGTACATAACACATATACATTAAATAAACTTTCCATGTAAAGAAATCAATACTGATCTGCACTTCATCAGAAAAGGTCTTCTCTGTGGTTGTCCATTTTTAAAAATGGAGGAAATGTTAGTGTGTCAGGTCTTTAGGCTGCAGACTGATCTCTCTGCCCTAGATGCTTAGGGAGAGCCACATGCATCCCAAGCACTAGCTGTGATGAAAATTAAGTCTCTGAGTGATACAGAAGAAATTGCTCACTCAAAAGGAGTTCATACACAGGATTATTTTATTACCATTATTTAGGCTTCAGTTCAGCAACACACTTGAGTATGTGCTTTAAATCTAATTATTGTTGTTAACTAGTTGAGGCCCTCCTTGTAAAACTAATAGCTTACCTTTGAAGACGCACTATTCAAATTCCACACAATGTACAAAGAATAAGATTTTTTCATGGGCTTCACTTTTCTTCTTCTCTGCCTTTTGTTCTTTCATGCCCAGAGTGAGGACTGCTGCAGCATACATTCATAAGCTAGAGGTAGAAAGAGTTCATAACCTGTACCTTTCAGCAATCACCTTCAGTTTTATTGTTGAATTTCTGATTTTCAGTTCTGTGAAGTGCCTGGGCTGGGCTAAAATTAATTGTGACTAAAAGAATGGCATTTTCAAAGTTGTTATGACAATCTGCTTCCTTCATTGAGATGCATAAGACCTAGATATTCCATTTTTTTCAAGGCCACTTGCGTAACTCTTAGAAAATATATTGGCTATGTGGTGGATGACTCAATTGTCCTGGAATAAAATACTGCTTTGACAAATCTACTTGTACTTCTGAGTGTTATTGAGTAAGTGATATTCATTCTTAAAGCAGGCATTTCCTGCCAAAGTCTCAATCAAAATTATTAGTTATAGTTAATAAAAGCAGTTCTATAGAGACTTAATTACCATTCCTGGTTTTCAAGTCCCCTGTTTAAAAAGACTTTGAGTTAAAAAATCAATTTTCCCTGTTCCTGAGCACCTATCACCAATAGTTCAGGGTAACATGCAGGTCAAAAATTTCTAGTTCTTCTGAAAGCAACACAGCTCTTTCAAAGACCAGCTTTTCATACAATTCGGTTTTTTTGCCTTTGTTCTTTGAGAGAAAGGAGTCCAGAGAAACTCTGTTAGTGATTTTTCTTACCCCTGTTTGAGCACATATGAACTGCAACCTTAAACTTGAATCATTCACAGTGAACAAAAAGGAACTCATACTATTCCTCAGTGCCATCTATTAAAACGCAAACTTTATTTCTACTGGCCACAGTTTCATGGAGGCCACAGCCTTTTTCTTGTCCTCTTTTCCTCCAGAACAGGCATACCATAGTAATTTTTTAAGCACTGTGTTTCTTCTAAAGCCAGAAGACAAAGCAATACTTCAATTGCTGCTGTGAAAATATAGGCCTACTGTGTATGTTGTTTGACTTACTTTTTCCTTTGCGATTTTTTGTTTTTTATTTCCTCTCCTTTGGCAAAGTCATCTTTTCCAGACAGTAGAGTAGATGTGGATAGACTTAGATTATATGGTGCCTACCTATATTTAGGTTTTAAAATAGCAGTCAGATCCATTGTTAGAGCCTATGGGAAATTAGAGTGATGGAGAGTGTCAGTAGGCTGCAGCAGCCAAGCAAAGGAGATGTAGTAAACCTGGGAGAATGGAGGAGGTTGGGAGCAGGGATTTTTGGAGAGAATGAACAAGAACAGCCATATATGAATTGTGTCAAAGAAGGGCCACAGTGGGAGGAATGAGGGTGGGAACTGAAGGACTGCAGAAATGTGGAGAACTTGGAGCTCTTGTGTGGCTGGGCAAGTCAAATCAGAAAGATTTGGGCATGGAGATTTGGGCAAGGCTTGCGAAGAGTCAAACTGAGATTTGGAGCTTGTGGGATTGAGCTCTCAAGAATAAAGGAGGGCTTAAAAGGGAAGGGATTTGGTATTGTGAGAGGGATTCCTTAATGGGGCAAGCCCAAAAAAAAAGAATGAAATAGAGGACGAGAAAGCTCTAACAGGCAATAATGGGAAGAGCCTATGTTTTCCTGCTAGCCAGTTTTATTAACTCTCCTAATATACAGTGACAACTGGTACCAAATCCATAATATGTAGAGACTATAATTGTCTTTGAAGAGATACGAGCGTAACCCTGACAGGTCTGAAGTAGGAGGTTGAATGTTTGAAGTATGGTGAACAGGTGCAACCATGTACTGGGAAATGTGGAGTCCTCTTTTTGTGGATTATAACTCAGTGATAATGTACTATCTAACTGGAACTGGATACAAAACTAACTTGATCACAAATAAATGCATTTTACAAATTATTGGACTCATCTGCTCTGCAGGTTGGACAACATTGTCCAGGAGAGAAGTTGGTTGAGTTAGGCTGAATTTTAGACACGCCATGCACATACCTTATTTACGCTTGGAGTTCTTTGGGTCCTCTCCTGATCATCAGTTGTTGGATTTGGTAGACAAAATCAAATCCTTGGTTATCTCATTGAAATTCATAAAATATACTAATGTCTGTCACCTTGCTTGGTGCTCACAATTTGCTTGTCTCAAACATTACACAACATACATAGGTTTGCTTACACCTTCCTATTCTTAAAACTGAGTTACTCCGTTATCCTGTTGAGTTAGCTGAAGTCCATATGTTAATAGTATTGACAACTGGATCTAACTTATGTTAACTGCTGCACAGCCCCTTTTTGTTATGTAGACATGCTTGTAAGTGTCCATACAAATTAGTATCATGCATTGCCATTTGTGAAATTGTGTATACATATTGAGACATTCTCCAGATCTTAATATATGAACTGATTGTTAATGCCATAAATTACTCATTACAAATGGGGCATTATTCACACAGTCTGGTTACTTGTAACCTGTTTATCATTCTCAGTGCTGTTGTGTACTAGAGTCAAGATTAGGTCTTTTGTGGAAGACGTTGCTTGCCATGTATGCCTTGCCCGTAGGTTGTTATACATGTGTTTTGGTACACCTGCCCTACTGCAAATCTCCCCCCCTCCACTCATTTTCCAGCAGTCTGTTGTGAGAGTCATGGTAGCAGAAGTGTTTGTGGGTGGATGGCATATGCTGGCACTACATGTAGCACATAGCAGTCCTCTAAGCACAGCTAAACAGATTTGGTATGTCATTATGTCTTTTTTTGACCCTGGTGGCCCAGATGGGTTCCCCAAATATTTCCATCTGCGTTTTTTCCATTGTTTAATCCATTCCCACACAGCACCGGGCTGGCATCCAGGAGCTGATATGGACATCCAGTGTACTACTGGCAATTGGGGCATTAACTAAAGCAGTTGTTCTGTTCCTGGTATTTCAGTTCCTTTATGGACTCCAGCACAGGTGTTGCAGATCTCTTTCTTTTGGATTGTGTGGCTAGCTTCTCATCCCCAATATCTGTGACTTCAAAATCCCAGTGATTGGCATCAGATTCCCTCACGGACCTGCAGGATATTTTGTACTCCACCAGCGTCTCAGACAGGACACAGTGTCACTGGTGTGCTACAAATTGTTTCACTTGTTGAAAGGCTTACTGTTACTTGCACACCCACACAACTTTGATTTTGCGCATGGTTACTGTGGCTCCCAAAACTGTCTACACCTGGGAATGCGCACCCACCAGAACATTGTGACTTTGAAAAAGACTTCTGGAGAGTGACCAGATGTCCCTTGTTTCCATGTTCCAGATCCCAACGGAGAGCCCCTGCTACCACGATCTTAGAGACCAAGGTCTCAGCCCTTTTGATTAGCAATGCAAGCTGTCCTGCCTTTTGAAAAGCCATCTCCCCAACTTCTCTGCTCAGCATTCTGCTGTTCTATGTCTCCCTGTCTTCCTGGGCAGTTCTCAGAGCTTCTCTTACCTGCCCTTTACTGTGTGCACTGATTTCCAGAGTATCCTCCTCTTCATCCAGTTTCCATACTTCTTCCAACAAAGGCATAGCCTCACTTTAAGGCTTATCTCCCCATTCCCCTCACATGTTGAACCCTTTTTGTATTGGTCTTCCAATGCTCCAAGTGTCTCCATCTTCACCTTTGTATACTCCCTGACGAATCAGAACAAGCCATCAGGTCAAATGCTGTGCCACAGGGCCTCATTCATCCTTTCATTGAAGGACCAGAGGTTTCTTCTGCCTTTACAATTGAACATTTTACAAAGTTTTGTACACACACATATTCACAACAACTCACACCTCAGCCTTTGGAGCTTAGTGAATAGCATGACCTCAGTCCCATCATCCTGATCTTGGGCAAAGGCTGCAACCTGTGCTGTGCCAACACCATCCCTGGAGCAAGGTCTTGCCATAACCTCACATCCAAGAGCCCAGTGCCTGTCTATCCACATATTAGTTATCTGCAAGTCATGTGATTGCTATTCCATTACAGTGAACACCAAATGGCAATGTGGATATTAACTGGGGTTGATACAAAAACCATTTTATTCATAGGTACATGTAATTTTATTTGTTAAAGGACTGGCCTTTTTTGTAGGAGTGTTCATGAACAGTGGTTCCTGTTGTGTCAGGCATAGTCCTGGTGCAGTGTTGAGGGTCCCTGGTCCTCTCCCCAAGCAATATTAGTTGGGCAATATTAGTTACAGGACTGGGTAGAGAATGCACTATTCTTTGCTGTCTTGCTCAAATTCAAAGGTTCTCAGCACCTCCCGGAACTTCCACAGTGATTGACACAGTAACACTTTTCACAGTCATTAGCAGATCACTTAAGCTTGTAATTATGCTCTGTTGTTACTCCCTTGTCCTATGGGGATAACTAAAGTCCATATCCTAACACTTTCAACTAGGCCTAATTTACTCTAACTGCTGTTTCCCTGGATTGAAAGCAAGAGGGATTTTCAGCTGTGTGCAAGGCTGAGGATTCTTGAGCCATCTGTAAGGTATAGACAGGGGTTTGAGTCCAGAGGAGATGGTTAGATCAGACGAAGTGCCTCAAAACAGGGACACTTACTGTCAGGACTCTGGTTTCAGGAAAGTGATGCAGAAGTGAGTTCTCCCCTTCACTTCCTCCACAGCATGCAGGAGGACTAAAACCTCTCAGTTCCTTTATCCTTTTTAAAACATAATTTTAATGCTGGAAGTTACAATAGCCTAATTAATATTAGGCTATTAGGCAGTATGACAATTATATTAGGTACCAAGCATATATTAGGCTACATGGCAATTAAGACAGTGTATTGAGGGTGGTTGGGCACTGGAACAGGCTCCTGGGGAAGTGGTCACAGCACCAAGCCTGATAGAGTTCAAGAAGTGTTTGGACAGCACTCTCTGGCATAGGATATGACTCTTGGGGTTGTCTTGTGCAGGGCCAGGAGTTGGACTTCGAGGATCCTTGTGAGTACTCTATGATTCTATGACTCCAACTAAAAATTGTTAGTATTACATTGCACATTCTTTCCAGAGAAAGTATTTTCACAGTTGAAACTGGGTGGAGCATCATGTATGGATACCAGAAACCTCAAACAAAAAAATAGAGCTACTTTGAATCACTCACAGTGAATGGTACAGCAAAATTTAAGAAGCCCTTCTTAAGGATTTAAGAGAGTAACCAAAGTTTTGGAAGAGGAAAAAACTGAAAAAAAAAACCTGTTTCCATCAGCTGAAATGCAAGACATTTTGCCTGGTGAATTGCAAACATGCAACGTAAAGAAAAGTTTTGCTCAGTTTTGGCTCCAGTAATTCCTCTTAGGAAAAGAACTCAGTCTTCATATGAGTTCTTCTTTGCAACCCACAATTTATTGAAAATATAGAGTCATGCAAGCTGTTATTAGACAGCAGAAAACCAGAAGGTTTTGCTCTTCAATAAAACCAGTGACAATTTCAATTAGATTCCTCAGGCTTTTTTCCCCAGACTTATGGTACTGTAGCAAAAAAAAAAGATTGAATAGTTTATTGTATTCAGCTACCATATAGCTTTCAATGTGACAGAATAGATTTTTAAAGGGCAGAAAATAGAAAAAACCTGTTGAGAAAATGGTGAATTTTTCAGCATTATTCTTTGTAGTGTGGTGAACTCATATAGTTCACTATAGCTTAGTTTAAGATGTGAGATTCTTTTCCTGTGTGTAAGGCTGATCAATTTACCATTGACCAAATGCAAGTGCTTTTGATCCACTGTGGTAAATGAAATGTTATCATGCATATTTAAATTAGTAGGTGACATTTCAGTGTAAGAATACCTTCACATTGAGTCCTTGTGAATTACTTGGTTTCTTCATATGTTGAAGGGAATGTTCTTAAAAGCACACAGATGATTTACTTCAGCCAGTAATTAATGCTACTTCCTAGTGGCCTTCATCAAGGGCATCACTAGTGGCAGGTGACAATTCTTAGAGCTGTTGTGAAAAAAATTTTAACCTTTTTAAAGTTAACTTTTTTAAAGGTTAATTATCAAATAAATTAATACTTTGTAACTGTAAGGGCCTGCTTGTTTCCATCAGAAAAATTTTGAGCTTCAAAGATTGATAATAATTCTGCAATCGGAAAATTTGCTGCTGACACGATGAAGGTGCTGCACTCTCTGATCTCCACCAGTGTTCATGCTACTTTCCCTGAAGTCTAGTTTGGCCGCACAGGTGAGAGACACCCAAGCATTTTACTTATTTGTTTGTCTTCTCCAACCATATTCAAGTGAGAAAACATCATTATAGCAGGCACTACAACAAAGTTAAGGGAGATAAACTGAATTCCCTAGCAGCCAGCTTCTTCCTCTGTTATATACACAATACACTGCAGGACTGCCAGCGTTCAAACTGGGAGGAATCTCAGACACCAAAGCACACTGAGTATGTGCAAAAGCCAAGAGCTCAAAACAGTCTCTGCAAAACATACCTGCACCTCTCTGCAAAACTCCATCTGACTGCATTGAACAAACACCAGAACTGTGGTTGGTTTATGCTGTTTTTTGACAAGAGATTCTCTGGTACTTCCTCCTTCTTTTTTAAACCATTAAAAAAGGAAAGATATTTGAGATGAATATGTAAGTTCTTATTAACATTTTGTATTTATATGCCTCCATTTTTATAATCTCATATTGTCTTTGATATAGAGAATATTTTTTTCAATTTTTACAGTTTCTGTGCTCAAAAAATACACCGCCTTCAGAGCAATGTGTTAGCAAATATATTGATATGACACTGATGGAGGAGGTTCATGCTTGTTGTTCATAAAAGCTCATCAAAACTGCTTTTAGTGATGAGATAATTTCATTTGGTGATAGTTCTTTAGCAGAGAAAATTAGCCATGGTTTAATATAACTCGGATAAAAAGCTGCTAAACATCCCATAAGAACAGAGTTGGAAATTAAGGACATTTCTCTTCCGCAAGAACAAACATTCTTCAAAACTCTGTGCCCTAAGTAATTGCTGTGGCTTAACCCCAGCCGGCAATTAAGTACCACGCAAATGCTTACTCACTCCCTCACCCTGTCCCATTGAGGAGGAGAATCGGAAAGAAAAGGTAATCCTTACTGGTTGAAATGAGAACAATTTAATAATTGAAACAACATATTATCATATAAAAATGAATTTACTCGTATTAATAATAATAATTGTAATTGCAAGGAGATGGAGAGAGAATAACAACTCAAAAGAAGCAAGTGATGCACAACACAATTGCTCACCACCCACTGACCATTATTCAGCCCATTACCTAACAGTGATCAACCCTCTTCCAGGTAACTCTCCCAGCTTATATACTGGGCACAACATTCTATGGTATGAGAAGTTCCTTTAGCTAGTTTGAGTCACCTGCCCTGGCTTTGCTTTCTCATGGCTTTTTAAGCAGCTTCTCACTGGCAGAGCATGAGACACTCAAAAGTCTGACTTCAGGCAAACACTACAGAGCAACAGCTGAAACATCCATGGTTTATCAACATTATTCTCATACTAAATCCAAAACACAACACTGCACCAGCTACTAAGAAGAAAATGAACTCTTTTCCAGCCAAAATCAGAATATTAATCTATCCAACCTGAGTGGACTTTTTTAATAAAGTACTCTACAGGAGCAAAGTTTTAGACTGTGAGACTGATGAAGGCTCTGAAAATTTATATACACTTCTGAAGGCCAAAACTAGTGGAAGAAACACAGAACAGAGATGTAGTTGAGTTTTAAGATGATACTACCACAAGTTTGTCACGTTGCTGTCATTATGAAATACTTATTCTATTTTATCAGCTATGCAAAGACCAGTTTCAGTCCTCCTGTTCTTGCCCACACAGTAACTTAAAAAACATCTCTGTGGGACTAAATTGATTACGTTTCTCTACAATCCCCTCATTATTCAGTTTGTAAGTTTTCTAAAAGATAAAACAAGTTCACTAGACTGGACAAACTACTTCTTCAATCATGGTAAGAAATACTAATTAAATCCCTTGCTTCAAATGAACAGTATTTAATTGTCTTTGTAAATGTTACTCTTCGGAGTCTACACCTGCAGTAGTCAAGATAGATGCTTCTAATTCTTCCCTGCTATTTATAGCTAGGCAGCCTGTGATCTTACTTTCCTTACAGTCTCCAAGATGAAATTATTTTTTGGTTATTATGAGTCAAGGTGCATTACTCACCTGGAATTTAGAGTGATTTTTTAATATTGTTTAAGCTGCCTATGGAATAGCTTTGCATTTATTCTGTACTTTTATTTGGATATATCTTAGAGCCTTAATTAAGACAGATCTTGGTTCTAAAAATTGACCTGTCATGTACAAATCTCTGCTAAAGTTTACAATATCAAAGAAAGTATCTCAGGCACTGATTATGGCTGAAGGGCAGAAGAATATGCAGAAGTTTCCATTCCCATTTCCTAAACTCATGCATTAATTTAAGACATAGACCAGATAGACAGACAAATGAGAATCTGTGACCCACACAGCACCAGTAACATCATTCATCAGGACCTTTTGCAAGAGGCTGAACATTTAGGAATGATGTTTTAAAAATTAGATAAACAGAACTTGCTTAATTGAATGCTCATTCACCCCGCTGGCATCTTCACTACAGAAATGCATTCTGTTCCCACTTAAATGTTTTTCCTTGTCATTTGAAGAGAGACTAAGAGATGTGCAAAGTTATTCCTTTTAATTGATCCTTTTTTCATTCAAGATTTCTGAGATGGTTTGTGTGAAAAAGAGCCTAGACAGTGCTTAGAATCTGGCAGGTGTGCTAGACTTCAAATCATCATTTTCTGTTTGACAAAGCTGTATATACTTGTAACCTTTGCTTACAAGCACCTGCTTAGAAAGGCAAACAGTATTTTTTTCTCTTTTTTTTTTTTTTAATTTTCTTAAACTTCAAGAGCACTGACAATCTGAATTCGTATTTCTTTGGAGGAGAAGTGCACGATTACTTTAATTTTCCACAACTGTAAATTGACAGTCCTAATCTAGCCCTATTTATTTAAAAACTTTAGATATATAACAAAAATCTAAATTTAGAAACCATAATTATAAAAATAATAAAAAATAAATAATACATAAATATATATTATATATTAAATATAATAATATATATTTATATATATTTATATATATTTATATATAAATATAAAAATTAAATTAAAAAGCCTAACTTGATGGAAAGTCCTGAGTGTGTAATTCTTAAATTAAATACCCATATTTGATATGCAGTCAAAAAATGAGCATTTCATCTGTAAAAAGATACTGTATTCCACCCTTCTCAAGCACATAAATCCTAACTCCAAAGAAAATAAATGAGTTAAAATGGAGTAATATTGATGTGAGAAAAGACTGGAAACTATGAATGTAACACTGCCATCCACATAAGTATTTTCTTTGAATTTAATTAGATCCTATTTATATAAAAAGTTTATCTAAAGAGACTGGAAATATATGGTAATAGTTTACAAAAATAGAGTCTATGCATTTATGGAGAGTAATGATAAAGCTCATAAGTGAGGAAGCTAGAACACATGGAGTGAAAGATGTCCTCCTACTAGACAGAATTCAGACACCCATTGAAATCTCAGCAACACAGAGGAAACAACAAGAAGTATTTTTCTTCTGCTATTTTACTGTGACAGTTTGCAGCAGCATGGAATATTCTGAAGTGTACATTATAGAATGAGTCATTTCTGTTGAAAATTTTGGCCTGGTCTCCTTTTTCATGGCTTCACCGCTCAGTATTTAATTTAAGATCTACCAATAAAGAGTTTGATTCATCCATTCCAAGCTATTTGACCTTGACTTCAAGGCATTAGGTATCATGCTTTATCAGTACAATTGAACTACAAATAAAAGAATCCTAGAAAAGTCAACATTAAAGGGAGATGAGGAAACAGCGATGAGGTTAATTAAATGAAAAATTGTTTACAACAAAATGTGACAAGAGATGAATGAAATGCTAGTCATTACCAAGAGATTTATAAGAAAATTGGGCATTATTAGAAAAAAAACTATAAAATAAAGGACTAAGGTATCTTTTCATTACCAGAGTAAAAGGGAAAGCAATCAAACCACGAATGTTACATGCTGTGGAATTAATTACCCACTTCTACCACCTTGTGGAGACACAATATTATATAATATGACAGGAGCCATCAAGTGACTATATAATAGGCTGACACCTGACCAACATGCTTTATGAGCTATTATAACCTTCCTGTGAAGAAAGCAGACTCTTTAGGAGTTTTATTCTGAAGGTTAAATATGGACAGCTGTGGGATCCTTACACTGATCAAGTGTTGTGGATCGTTCAGTGTGCATTTTATTTTCAATAATAACACCTTTGCAATTAAATACAAACTGCTTTTAAAGGAGCATGGACACTTAATTCTGTCACATGGAATGAAGTATCTGCATTCATCTTAGTATTGTGATTGTACTTGCACGAGATAACAACTGTGGACACAGGTAACAGGATTGACATTTGTTTGTACATTGTCAGCAGTCACAAAGTCCTGCATTAAGAATGGGGGCAATAGCTCAAATGGTAGAGCACTCACTTGGCAAGAGGTAGCAGGATTGACGCCTTCCTTCTCCAGTATTTTCCCACTGTACTCAGCACTGGTGAGGCTGTATCTCAAATCCTGTGTTCAGTTTTGGGTCTCTCAGTACAAGAAAGACATTGAGGTGCTGGAGTGTGTCCAGAGAAGTGCAACAGAGCTGGTGAAGGGTCTAGAGCACAAATCTGATGATGAGTGGCTGAGGGAGCTCGGATTGTTTAGTGTTGAGAAAAGGAGGCTGAGAGGGGACCTCTACAACTGCCTGAAAGGAGGTTGTAGCCAGGTGGCCATTGGTCTCTTCACCCAGGTAACAAGTGACAGGACCAGAGGAAATGCACCAAGGGATGTTTAGATTGGGTATTAAGGAAAAGTTCTTCACAGAAAGGGTGGTCAGGCACTGGAACAGGCTGCCCAGGGAAGTGATTGAGTAACCCTCCCTGGGCGTGTCTAAAAGGCTGGTGGAAATGGCACTAGGGGACATGGTTTATTGGTGGACTGAGCAGTGCTGGGTTAATGGTTGGGCAATATCTGGTCTCATCTGAGGGACAGAATGTGTGTTTACAGTTGGAGTGGTCCTGGAAAGCATCTGAAATGAACCCAATTCATGATGTCTTAGAGCACCCTGCTGTGAACCACAGCATGATGAATGGGGAGAGTCAGCTAAAATGCACCACAGAAGGACACTCCTGAGTGGAAGAGGAGCTGCAGGCAAGCCTCCTGATCAGTCTTCTTGATCCCAGGAAGGTTTCAAGATCAGAAGAAAAACGACTACTACAAGATTGCAAAAAGAACAGTTTACACACAAAACTCAGGCTACCCAAAATACAGATACTCTAAGGAAGTTAAAGGAAACCTGAATATGTTACTCCAAGCTTCTAATTATCTCCAGAGCACTGGTGCTGCAGCCTGCAGTATAAGTTCTCATATCAGTCCCATTCCATCCACTTTTAGTTCAGTTAACATATTTTTTAAATCTACAGATATTTCTCAATATTGTTTTTTTCACACTCATTATTAAGATTCCACTACTGATATTTGCCAAAAGTATTTCACAAACCAATTGCACAATCTGTTCATATTCAATATCTCTCAGAAGAGCTCTCCCCACATGTGGCAGTTTTAATAAGACAGCATCTTTACTTGGAGTAAGTAATCTACCATCTAAGTCCAGCATCGTTTGTATGATGAAAGTCCTTTATGCCTTCATCTGATCTTCATTCTCCAGTCCTATGGTATTCCAGTAATAGGTTGTGAAAAATCCATCAAGGATTTAACCAGCAGGTGGTTAATGCTTGTGTAATGCTTCTCACACTCCTTAGAGTCTCTTGGTCATGGTGGAAGGGCTGAATATGCTGAAATTACCTTCTCTTTAGTTCTTTTATGTCAAGCTTCAATCTCTGTATAAAATTCATATGAATAAAGGTCTATATTTTACATCATTCTGATAGAAAGGACAGAACCCCTACAGCAGTCCTAAAGATCTGTACTTAATGACATTGCAAGGCTAATTGGTTAAGGGATTGGTCACAGCCCCAAGCCTGTCTGAGTTCAAGAATCATTTGGACAATGCTCTCAGGCACGTGATGTGAGTCTTGGGGCTGTCCTGTGCATGCCCAGGAGTTGGACTTCAGTGATCCTTGTGGGTCCCTTCCAACTCAGGATGTTCTCTGATTCGATGACTTGATGATTCTAATCACGCTCAGGTCCTTTCAATTCCTTGGTGTTCTGAGGTGGGAAAAACCATATGATTATCTCTGCACCAGAGAAGACACCAGAAAACTAAAGATGCTAAAGAAGAAAACAAAAGGGAAGCTTTTATCCCTTAATATGAAACACTCATTAGATATAAGTATTTTGCATAACATGAGCTATTTATTATGTTCTGATGAAAGTACATATTGGCACAAATTGAGATGTATCTGTATCTTTTGATGTCAGAAGCCAATTTATTTCCTTAAAACTGATATTCTACTTTACTTAATGAGAATGCTGTTCTTGTGGATAACAGCAGACAAGCTGGGTTAATTTTAGGATGCTTTAATGTGTATCTCAGTGAAAGCTTACTAGAAGTTTTTCATCATGGAAATTATTGTAGAGGCAGCTGATAAAGTTTTAAATAATGTTATAAAACAAAATCACTTAGATCACCCTAGGTAATTTCTTCATTTTAACTTTATGTAGAAAATAAGAAAAATTAAACCAAATATTTTTCTCTACCTATTAATTTTACTACAATCATATAGATTTCAAGTTAGCATTTTTCTTAGCACTGAAGGCATGGAAATTTAATTTTATTGAAAATAATCATAGTTGAGCAATTTTATTCTGCATTTGAATTGAAACATTGCATTGGTGTCATTGTTACAGTAGGAATTTGGGGACAGGATATGTGGTGGTCTTAAAAAGCTATATTAGTAATGAAAGATGTGCTATTCCTACTTACCTGGTCTTTTCACCAATTAGTCTTCCATTCTGAATTGTTCATGATGGTTGTAGAAATAAAATTTGAGAACCAACATCATAATAACTTACTTTCCTCAAGTCAAGCAGCTGGGTATTTTACCTGTTGTGCTACAGAGTCTCAGGTGACTTCTACAGATGAACATCAAAAAGACTACAAGCCAACCATCAATTAGAGGCTATTTCAGCAAAAACAGTATGAAAGTTGATTTTGATTTAAGAGTGAGCAGTCAAGGAATGGAACAGGTAATGGAACAATCCTCCTGCTTACAGAGTAGTGGAACCAAGAAAAACACAGCAATCACACCTCACAAGGATCTCTGACCTGTATCTCCATGCAAGATTTTAGTTCCCGAGGTTTTCAGCCCCAAGCTCCTATAACTGGAAAAAAAGGACTTCACTCACAGGTATTATTTTAGCCTGCTGCTCATGAAAACAGAGTTTTTAAGATTGCTTTATCTTTTAACACTAGTAGATGCAAATTGGAGATAAATTAAATGTTACCTGTCAAAACCAGAAATGCCAACCAGGTGAGGAGAGCATTAAAAAGAATGTAAATACTCCGAAGTGCATGATTCAAGTACTGATAAAGTTTTGGTCATCTGTTCTCACCATTTTCAGCCTGGTGAGATGTGTGAGTGGCCAAAAATATCTCATATATCCCACAGTTCTCCAGTTCATCAGTAATCTTTCTGCTACTCTGCGCTGGTTGAAGGGAACACTCAAGGACAAAAAAACCGTAGACATCACACTAATAAGCAAACAGCCATCATAAACTTCTGAAGCCTTTGTTTATTTCTTACCTGATAAACTCTACAGCAGACTAAGTAAACACCAAGGAAATGTTTTAACACAACTTCAGAGACTTTACATTCTAAAAAAACAAGGAAAGAATAGAGATGTTGACTAGGGAGTTTCCTGCTTGAATACCTACATGGTTGTAATGGTCTTTATTTGAGACTCCAAAGGTGTTTGAGGTATGTCACCTGACATCTGACCTTACTAAAAAGTGCAAAAGAATAATTTCTTCCTCATAGTAAAAAAAGCAGCTTTCTCTGACAGATGTTTTAGAATTACTTTGACTACTGTTTTAGAATTACCCACTCTTTCCCTTCCCTGTGCCTCAGAGTGAAACTTCCTCTAACTTTCTTGTTGCAAGAGAAATGTTTATTTCTTATTTGAAGTCCTAAGGAGACTTTTTATGTTACTTACATCTTTCCTCTGTGATAGGTAAATAAAAACAACAGGGACTGCTCCACACACTGCTAAAATTTGCTGAATTGAAAAAGTGTTGAAAAGAATGTAATTAACTGTTCAAAGTCTTGTATAGAGCCAGTAGGGAATTTTTCAGTTTTGAGAAATTTAATTTTCATCCAAATTGAGCACATTTTCTTTTCCTTAATAGTTTTAGATAAAATGTGATAGCAAATGATTATTTAAAATACAAATAAAGTGGCTTTTGAATTTAATTTTATTTTATTTGAGATGATATTTTACCCTATTCTACCTATCTCTAATCCCATTATATACCCAGTCTCATTCCTTTTCTTAGAATTATTCCAACATATTATAAAGTGGTATTATTTTGTCTCAAAAATAATCTTGTAGAAAAAAATTTATATCCTGGGATACCAGCAGCAATCAAGAAAGGAAGCATATTCAGTCTGAATAAAAACTGAATGAAATGTCCAATTATTTACAATTTGTATTATGCAATGTACCCTGTAGACCTTCTACTGAAGTTAAACAGTTACAGAGCTCAGATGATTTTTTCATTAGAACTGAGGAGAGTTTTTAGATGACTCAATGTACCATGACTACCCACTGGAGCTCTGAAGCCTGAGAAGCTTCCTTTCTGAAGTGAGAGTCAATAATTCTCATCTGAAGCTGAGTACAGTTAAACATTATTAATTACTAGCAACACAATCCTGCAGAGTATGGATGAGAGTTTGGACATGGAGATTAAAATTAATTTAGGCTTTGAACACTGGGTTATTTTCCTTGCTCTATGGATAGATATATCATAGAGATGTTTGACAGGTTTCTTATATTTATCCAGCACGGTCAGGATCTTGGTGAAGTCAGAATCCACGAAACACAAGGGTCTATCTGTGCAGACACACTTAATCAAGCTGGGCATCACAGAACAAAGGCGAGACCAGTTCCTGCCCAAAGAACTGGAAATATAATTAAGATAGATAATGTATACAGTGTATTCTTGGTGTCATAAATATTTTCACTTATTGACTTCACCTCCAAACATGTAAATTTGATTCATGGTCCTAACTACGAAAATACAGTTTTGTATGTCAATACTAGCAGGATAGCAAACTGGATAAAAGAGACAGGAATATGAGTGTCAACCCCACTGCATCCTACAATCCAGAGAAGCCAACACAGAAAAAAGGTGTGGGTGGTACCAGAGGGAATGCTAAAGAGCAATGCAGATTATTATGTCATGCCAAAGAGATACAGTTTAACTTGACGATGGCTGACTTTTACAGCTGCAGCTCCAAGTAACTATTTGGAGAATAAACGAAGTAAGGTTTCTTGTGAAGCCATTCTTGCAAAGTAAATTTTCCTCAGCCTTTCATAACATTGACTTTTTCAGCAGTAAAGCTGCTTTTAAGAGTCATTTCACCAGCTTCTAGGCACATGATAGACTTCTCTGTCAAAATGAAAAGAAATAAACTCAGGTCACCAGGGCTTAGGTGTTGATGTACAACATGTCCTTGGGAAAATCAATGTTCAAAGTAAAAACTACCTGTTGTAACCCATCTTTTGTTGGAGTACTCTATAGTTCCAACATCATTGTAGCTTTTGGCTTTTTTGCGTTAAACCACACAGCTATCCCAAGTACCAAGAAACAGTTTCTGCCAGAGGGTTTTTGACACTGTTGGATTTGGTTTAGTCATGAACAGGAGAGTAAAAGGAGCTATTACAATAAATTTTCTATTTTTTTCCTACTTTTTTTGAATGGAATAACTCACCAAGTGAAACTGTCCTTTGAACTTCTACAGCTTTTTTGTTTGAGCAAGGTGGGAGTATATTCTACAGCTGAACAGAACCCTATGTGACTCAACTCTTTTTGCACAAATTGTCAAATACAAAATTATGTGTCTTGTCTGCATTATCACTTACAGAGATGTTTACCACTTCTTGCTTCATTTTTTAAAAAAAACTAATATACATTTTATCAGCTGTGCTACCGACAAATGTCTCACCAAAAACTAGAGTTAAAGCAAAACTAAACCACAATGTTTAAATTCTGTGTTTTTACATATTTACATTTTCTAGCAAGATGTTTTTGAAACATTTTGTGCAAGTTAGATGGAAATGAGCAATAAAAGTCTTCTTGTTCTTGTGAAGAATTATCTCCTATGATACATGCATCTTCTCAATTGTGAAAACATTTGCTTACCGAGAACAGTTCATATTTGCCAGCTTCTGTAAGATTATAGATTACCCACATCAAGCCAAACCCCAGGCTCTCATTCACTGGGCTATACTTTTCATTTACAGCAGTAAAAATCTAGGGAAATTCCCTTAAAGAAATTTACTCTGATGACAGCTTTACACTGCTTTACTGTGAAAAAGATTTTTAAACCTTTCAAGCCTCTCTTCTAATCCCATTTCCAAAGCATTGCCAAGATTCAGTTGTCCTCAGAGAGAAAAGAGTATAAAATTGTAACAAATTGTAGGCATTCCACATAAAGATATTAAGCACATTTATCCCAAAAGATTGTGTGAAACAAGCAGAGTTAGAATGACTTACCTACAAGATCCCATTATTGACTAATTTACTTTCCCATTATCCTGGATAAAATGAAATACCACACTTTATTGATTTTTCTGTCTCTTTTTTCAAGGAAGGCAAGCTGGCATCTTTTACCAGAAACCTTAAGTGGTTTGACCAGCAACATACATGCAACCTGAAATGGTTTTCCTACCTAAACACAGTAAAATGTTTTAATCTTGTGGGGAAGAATTTGAAAAGGAAAAAGATCTTGAGCTGTTGGCATGTGATGATAATGGCTTAAGTATTAGCACCAAAAGGAAAGCAGAATCGTGATTTTAAAGGGAAGTCAATGGTTTATGTTAGTCGTAATGGGCCAAATCTCTCCATCCTGATTCTAAGTGGCATCTCAGTCCCTCCCCAGGTTCCCTGTGATCCTGACACTGCTCTGCACTTGTGACGGCCAAAGAGAAGATAGACTGGGGCAGTACCATGACTACATCGTGGTCCATTCATTACACCTGGGACCATAGCATGAGAGAGACTATCATGGCCAAATTCTTCACTTTGGGGGAGAACTCTCTGCAATGAGCTCTAAAGCCTATTTGCCTGTCTCTTAGGTTCTGACTGTAGTTTTAAACATATTTGTGGGCTGGTGGCTGCTTAAATGGGCTTCACTGAAGACAGTAGCATTATATCTAGATTGTAGCGGGTGTCAGCCCACAGGTGCCAAAGGCATTCCCTAGTTACCAATGAGGAGAAGAGAAAGATCAGCCTGCTGGAGAACTGCAGGTGTTTGTCATCATTGGAGTTTTCAGGAAAGCTCAGAGGAGTTGAAATGTCTGCACACATTCTTACTCCATATTCTCCTTTTCTCTGTTGAACAAATTCTTAGATTTCTTAAATAACAAGTTTTTGTACCTGGAGGGAAGGTCAGTGATGCAATGTGAGTACTGCAGGCATTTACCATTTAAGGGGAAAGACTGCAAACTAGAACATGACTGAACCAAAGTCAGACTATCACAAGGACAGGACAGAGGCACACTGAAAGGCAATAACAGCTGTAGACGGCAACTGTCACCCATGCAAGTATGAGTAAAGAAAAAACAAGAAAGATTGGCAGGGTAGTGAGAAATTAGGGGAACTTTGAAGCAGATACAGAAAACAATAAATAAGAAAGCTGACAGATTCTTATTGCTATTCTTCAGTTCAGACAAAAAAATGAGAAAGGCAATGGTATAACATTTATGTGTGTGTGTTTGTTTATATCCTAATTTCTTTCTCCGCCTCTACTCCCAGCTCTTTGTATGCCTCTGTATATATACACAAGCATAAAAATCCCACATTGTCTTTCCTTTACCTAGCTAAACAAACCAATCTCTTTTAAGTCTTCTTGTAAGACTGACCTTATTCACCCTGAGGGTTTCCTCTTATTCCTATCTGAACTCATCTTTTCTGAACAAAAATTCCTTCACATTAAGGGCTTTGTTAGAGCTCTGTTACAAAACTGAGTATTTCCCTGACATGACTCGTATGTGATCAGTATGAGGTGCGAGCGAAAACTTTTTCTTAAACTGCAATTGTAACAACTGTCTCTTGGGTTTCTGTCTAGTGCTTTGACCCAGGTAGGTTTATCCCAAATGCACCTTTATGACCTCAGCATACCCAAGAAGCACCCACAGATACTTATGATAAGCCATTGGCACAAAAAAAAAGAGATAATGTAATCAGACAAGCAGCAACTGCTTTAAGTATGAAGAACCATCTCATAATGTCTATAATCTATACTTCCCAAGTGAGATGAGCATATATTTGTAGGCAGTTTAGTCAAATCTTAGCTTGTAGCACTGGACAAGTAATTTCTCTTCTGGCTTACATTTTGAGATATTTTGTCGTGAATCATCAACTGAGAAGTAATATAAGACTGAGCAACTGTATTTTATTATCATTTACACATTATTCCAGTCTCCTGAAGGTTTAAAATTACGTTTGTTTCCCAAAGGGAAAAAAAAAAAAAAAAAGAGAGACATCACTTGCCAATGAATGAGGGCTGTGAATCAGGGGTCAGATTCAAATGCTACAACTAATAGCTGTCTAATGGGGTGTGAATGATTCTCATTGAAAGAAGTGACTCAGAGTAGGCTTCCGGTTTACTTGACACAAAAACTAGTGAGGTTTCTTAACAAATTTTCCTTTGTTCCTCACAGTTAAGAAAGAGTCAGAAAGTCATCAGTGCAGAAGTAGCTTCTGAAAAGAATTTTTAGGACTGATTCTTACTTTACAGCACTGTTAACATATTAAAGTCAGTTGAGTTATGTGACTAAAGACTTGTAACAAATTAGCTCAAAAGGGATCCCAGAAAAGTAGAAATATAAGCAATTCCAAGAAATTTTGAAGAGAGAGAGAGAAACAAATATGATTCAGGCAATTAATTTCTTGAAACCTGTGTTTGTTGCTGGTGTAGAGTGAACAAAGTACAGATTCTGCATTTTACTTTGTTTTCATTTGTCTCATCATTTTTGGTAAGTGTTTTCTTTCTTATATTAATTTGGTCCTGATTTGCAGCAAGAAATCAGGAACAAAAATCTTCACAACTTATTGAAGTTACTTTGGTAAAAGGGTTCAAGCAAGTGTTTGGGAAAGCTGGGCTGAAAGAAGAATGATAGAAGGAGTAAGGGAGATGTAGGATGACTTTGGTTGTTATCTGTGTATGTAAGGTAATTAATAAAATGGTAAATTATTCTTGATTAAAAAATAGTTCCATTTCTAATTATAATCAAATACAAATCCAAAGAGAATTTTGTTCCCTTTCTTGGCTGAGTTTTGGTGACTTCAAACTCAGAGAGAGACAGATAGAAAATACTCAGTGTATTCAACTGAAAAATGTCCAGTTCCAATGCACAAATTTCCCTGAGACTTTAATGGTTTTAAATTTTAATGAGGGAAGAATTTTTATCACTTTGAGGACCGATCCCATGGTACTTCTAATGTTACATCATTTGAAGACTGTCTTCATAGGGAAATCGGCCAGCAGAATTCTAGTGGGAAAAGTATATCACGTAGCTATGGTGATGTAAATCCCTATGCAGGCACTTTCTGCATGGGTACAAGTGCTTTTTTCAGTATAGTTTGTCACTTTACCGAGTTATACTGAAATTCTGCTGGCCTTGCTGTTGCAATACTGTAATACTTTTGCTGCAAATCTCTCCTTAAAAATAAGACTAAAACACTTATACTTGTTTAGTGATGCAGTTACATTGGGGAACCTTGATTCTGACATTGTTTATCCTAATTTACAATGCAGAAGTCAGTGTAACTATACTAATGTTGCTACTCTAGTTACAGTATCCCAAGAACTCTCCTGTTACTTCTTTTTTTGTGTGATTCATTTTTGATATGTATGTCTAAATGTAGATGCTCAGAAAACCAAACTGTGCTGAAAGGAATTAGCATCTTCCTGGACTAAAATAACTCAGCCACAGAATAATCCATAATTCAATCAGATGGTTTGCTTAAAAACCTGTAATTAAACAATGAAGCAAGACAAGAGATACAAAACTATACATTAACAGCAATAATAAAAACGTTAAGATTTTCAAACAAAAAATGATTCTGTGAAATTACAGTGGATGTTGGTGAAAGCAAACAACGAATGTCTGGATTAAGTCAAAAGGAAACAGCTGAGATACAGTTTGAGAATGTCTGAAAGAGGAAACAGATGGACAGCAGGAGAAGAATAATTATCTAGTTAGGGAAGCAAAAGAAGAAATGATAGTTCTGGACTAAAGGAGAATGAGAGTTGTCTCCTGCTGGGAGACACTGAAAGAGAGCAGGAATTGGAACTTTACTACAAATAGAAATGGAATTCATGTGACAAGTCTTTAGGCAACAAGAAACAGAAATTAATTTGTGCTTTGAAAACAGAAAACTGGAGAAATTTGAAAAATAAACCAACTATGGGGGGGAAAGAAAAGCCAGTTCCAAGAGCTATTAAGAAAGTGAGATGGAAAGCAAAGGATTGAAAGCGTGACAGAAGCAGCAATTGAAGAAGGGAATCATGTGAGTAATGCCATTCTTGGAAAAGGATAACTAACTCCAGAAAATGGATGAAACTACACTTGCTTCTTCATTAAAGTTGATAGAACTGTGATATTACTTCCTAGAACCAAAGAAACAAAAGGAAAAACAAGTTGTCCCTCACTGACAGATTCTGATTGTCCTGTAGAGCTTAACTACCGTATAAATTAGCTAAAATTTGGGCGGTCACAGTAACATCCTTTGAGTCTGCTAATTATTTTCACTATTCATGGCAAGTGTGCTCCACTGGGTGCAATTATGATTGTTTATTGAATAATTGTTGTCCTTGTCAAATGTTTGCTTGAATATTTGCCTGCACTGTATAATATTTTTACTGAGTAATTGTCTGCTGCGGATAATATCTTCACTCAGTAATTACCTACTCTGAATAATGTTTTCACTGAATCATTTCCCATTCAGTGTAATGTTTTACTGCATGATTTTCTCTTCTGAGTCATGTTATTGTAAGTTAGTTGCCGAATTACATGTAAAGTTACTGTTCGATCAAATCTGAGTTTGTCTAAATGCAGTGCACTGTGATAATTTCTCTTCAAAGCCTGTGGTGGTAGTGATGTTATTTCCCTCTTAGATAAGGTATAAAGGGATAGCAGTTGGAATTCAGTATGGAGAGGTTGGAGACTCAATATACTAACAGAAGGAGGTTGCTTTCAAAGAAAGAGAAAAAAATATAGCAAAAGTGGGCAAAAAGAGTAAGAACTATAGGGGAGGTAACAAATCTAAGAAAGAAATGTTAGAAGGGAGAAACAGGCAAAAGGAAGAAGAAAAGAAGGCAGACTGTAAGTGAGTAAGCAAAGAAGCAACCCCAGGGAACAGTAAAAAGCAGAATTAAATGAAAGCAATACATACCAAAGCTGCACACGTTAATTGTCAGCCTGGTGTTCTCTCACATTGCCTCCGCATTAGGGTAGCCTTGTAAAATTAGCTGCTAATAGTTTGCAGTGGAGAGAAGAATGAAGGTGTTAAACACATCCTAAGGTACAAATGCCAGTGTTCCCACTCAAGCTTCAATCCTTTCCCTTTTTTCCTTACTCACCCTTGGGCTTCACTTCTGCAACATAAAGAGATTAGACTGGAAAGCGAGGGGCTACTGTGGAAACAGCTAGTCTGCTGAGGAAGTTTTTTCTCAGCTTGGGAACACTGTGAGCTCTGACTTGCCTCCATCCATGTTGATGGTTAGACTGGAGCCAAACAAGAACAGAAGTTAATATCTGAAGATCCCTCCATCTAGGCTGATGTGTGCACGTAAGATGCTTTTAAAAATTCTACTAATTGGTCACACTTCATGCGTTTGAGCATTTATTCTCTTCTTCCTCTGTAATTTTTCAGTAGACTACAAGAAACTGAATTAGCTTCCATAAGATACTTTATTCTTTCCTGTTCTTTTTTGAGAGTGGAAGAATATTCCATTTTAATACATAATATTCATTATTACAGTCCTTATTAGTTGGGATCTATTCCTGCTATAGGTCAATTGACCTTACATGACTGTTGAGATCAAAGATTAATTTGTTCATTTCTTTTTCTGAACTTCTCTTTTGCATCTGCTTCTGTAAATGAAATCTGTTTGTTACTTTGTTTTCTTTTAGGGATGATGTTGCTCCACTTAGTTTTCTGATGTCTGAAAACTATACTGCAAAATCACATGAAGAAATAACTAGTATCTAAATGTCATTTTGAGAAACAGTCTAATAATTATTTTCTTCTTTAGTTTCCATGTCTACACGCTTTCATTATGGATGTTCTGTAAGCACTTTTGCACAAGAGAGTACTTGCATTGTATTGCAGAATTTTGAGATGAAGGCTGTATGAAACACTGAGGATTGAAGGTACCCACGATGTCCAGTTCTTCCTCCATTGTTATTGTATTGCTTTATAAATCACTTCTATAACCCATATGAAAAGAGAATGGAGACAATGTGTCTGATGACAAAGGAGTTGCATTGACATTAGAACTCCTGCCTACTTCTACTTAATTCACGTTTTATAGTGTAAATTCAACCTGCTTATTATTTTTGAATGACATTAATAAGTTGTGAAAGCAGGTCTAACAAGACTAGCTCTGAGAGTTTTGAAACAGTAAGATTTAAGACAGAATATGCTATAAGCATTGCAGTATTTCCCACTTAATTATATGAGCGTATTTGGTGCTGGATTCAATTAAAAAATTACATCAGACTTCTGTACATTGGTCTTCTGTGCCAAGGTTCACAAGAAACCTTCTGATATATACATTATGAAGTTGATTATAATTTCAATCTTACCCTAAAGCTGCCGGATAGACATCAGTAAATACAAGAAAAAACTATGTAAATATCTTTGATTTTTCTCTTGGGATAACTCACTGGAAGTCAATCAGTTTTGTATTCAGAGCCTTCAACTGAATATTTTTGTGTGTTATGTCATTTTTTAAATAAATAGTGATAACCATGAACATTATAAACCATGACTTATTAACAAAACTGAACATTTAGAACTTGTCACTTAAAGTCATGACGAAACTTCCCCTTTCTCATCAACTTGACCAGAGAGCTGTGGTGGTTTGACCTTGGCTGGACACGGTGCTCACCAAGCCACTCTATCACTCCTCCTTCCCCAGATGGGCAGGAAAGAGAAAATAAGATGGAAAACAAATCGTAGGTTGAGATAAGGCAGTTTAATAAAGCAAAAGTGAAAGTTTGAGCATGCACAAGAAAAGAGAAAATAAATAATAGTTTTATTCTCTACTTCCTATTAGCAAGTGATGCCTGGCCACCTCCTAGGAAGCAGGGCTTCAGAACACGTAGTGGTTGTTCCAAAAGGCAAACATTATAAACAACAAATGCCCCCTCTTCCTCCTCCTTTTCTTAGCTTTTGTATCTGAGCTGACATCATATGGTATGGAATATCCTTTTGGTTAATTTGGGTTAGCTGGCCTAGTCATGTCCTCTCCCAGGATCTTGCCCATGCCCAGCCTACTTATGAGGGGGAATGTTGGGAAGATGCTCTTTCAGCGCTGGTCAACACTACAAAACACTGGTGTGTTGTCAACACCTTTCAAGCTAACAATGCAAAACACAGCACACAGAAAATCTTGGCCAGACATAATACAAAAGCCTAGGAAGAATCTGATGTAGCAAAGACTCGACATACATAGAAATCCAACTTAACTCTATTTCAGGCTCTATTGCTTCAAGATTTAAACTACTTGTTTAAACCAATGTCCAGTGATCAACTGGCTCATAAAGCAGCTCATTGTATAAAGAGAATTAAGGAAAACAACTAAAAAGCAAAACTAAATAAGAAGGAACAAATAATTGATAAAAAATAGTTGTGGCCACTAGACATGTCAAGCAACACATCCATGTTTTGGGCAAACAACAAAATTATACTTGAAAAGTCCATCAACAGTAAAATTAAGAGAGCCTGTATCTCGGAGAAGAGCAAGGGAATCAGCACAAGATTTCTTGTACCACATGATGTTTCAATAGAATAGTGCAAATTGATGAACAATGCCTCTCCAGCAAGGTTTGATCATGTCCTTGGCAGAGGAATAACACTAAAGGAACACTTTGCAGTGTTGGAAGGTAAGAATGGAAATAGAAAATGCCAGAACGATATAATATAGTCCTCTACCTCTCATCTAATCTCATCATTCTCCATGAAGTAATGACATTATATGAACTTTTTGCAGTGTTGAAAGGCAAGAACGGAAAAATAAATTCCAGAATGCTCCTTCAGATCCGCTACAAGTTGCCACTCCTTACACCATGCACAGGTAATAGAGCACACTGCAGTCTTTCAATGTACATTTTTTCCCCCAGAAATAGAGTTTTATTCAGCTCACAAAGTAGACCCTTCGGGGGATAGCCACTACTTCAGCCTTAAATTATAAAAAGCAAGAAAAATTCCTACATTTAGCCTAATTATTTATTTTTTCCAGTACAGCAAACAACCTCCAAGCTTATGTTTAGGATACAGAGGGAGTATGTATGTAATGACACACTTACCAAGGGTGTAGGACAGAAGAGGCATCACCTCTACCTTGGGCACAAAGGGTTTACTTCTAGCTCAGAAAGTCCTTGAGACATATGTCACTGAAGACTAGGAAAGTAATCCCAGGCAAAGAACCACCATATGGGTTTCTCAGCTTCTGTATGCCTAAATGGAATTTGGCTTAGTAAAACTATTCTGACTAAGCAACTTTCATACCTTCTTGTAGGACCAGAAAAGGACCAGTTTTTTGGCTAATTCCTACTGTAGGAATTGGTTTTATGTATACTCTAGATATGATAGTTTGTGCTTGTACAAGAAGCCTGGGTATCCAGGATAACTCTGTGTCTATACAAATCAACTGTTTGCAGGCTTTTTTCATGGCTTGGTTTCTATTTAGATATCAAAGACTCTTGAATAATACCAGTCTGTGGAGTCTACAGACTTGAGTTGGAGCCACAGTACTTTCCTTCCCTTCCCTTCCTTTCTGTAGAGTCTTCTTTTTTTTCTCTGGAGATACAGTCATGGTGCAATCAGCTTTTCTTCCATATTATTTCAGTGTGCTTTAGGTTTTAGGCAGAATTTGCATATGAGTGAACAAAATAAGAAAACTTGGAAGTGATAGGATAGCCACATATTCCAAACTATAGAACTTTAGTTAGTTTTGTGAACCTGCTGATCCCTCCAGCCACTTATGGAAATAGGTTCCATTTGAGACTTGGGATATGTCCTGTGACACAAGTGATTGTATGGATAATTAATGCACAATGTGACAATGACACCTGTGGGAAATTGCTTGAGAACTATCTGCCTGTTAACAGTGTTGACTGAAGCATTTTTTGTGCTCATTTGAAATCATTCTACAGTGGAGCTTCAAGAATAGGTAAAGAATTAGCACAAATGCCAGATGATCATATAGCTATGGCACAGGCAGGTGTGGTAGCACATCCAGTCATACAGCCACTCATCCAGACCATGGCTGAATTCAGATTGGCATAGTCCTATGCTAAAAAGAGAAGAGCTTGGCATCCTCGGCCATCATTTCTTCTCTGATACCACGACACCAGGAGTTACTTTCACAGTTGTTTTGAAATACACTCTTTCTAAAATTATCTGATCCTCAAAAGTTCCTTTCCGATAAAAATAGATGGCAGTGATTGTCAGTGGGCAAGTTCTGACTTTTATCA
>NW_016690186.1:10241741-10351319 GCF_001604755.1 Lepidothrix coronata
TTTTTTTTAAAAAAAAAAAAGGGGGGGGTTTTTTTGGGGGGGGGAATTTTTTGCTTTTTATCACCATCTGTTAAAACAAAACAACAACAAAAAAGTCCTACAGAGAAGTTCCGTGCTTTTTTGTTTGGAGATTCAAGGCCAGTTTCTTACCAGCCTTAGAGGCCTCTGTGCCACTCTAATAGTACAAGGAAGCCATGGAGCTGGTGAATCCAGCTGGAACAAGATGGATTTTTCAATCTAAGGAAATCTCTTTTTGGCTGGCAGCCAGGGTACGCAGAGCAGAAAGCAGCACTGGACAGAGAATGGTAGACTCACAAAGTCACGTCCACTTTGTAGTGCAAGACAACATGGAATTCTCTGACAAAGGAAAGAGAGCCTTCGATCTAAGGCAGCTCATCAGGATTGCTGAAGGGGAGTTGGGCCAGGTCCTTGATGGTGTTTAATTGGAACAGCATCAGGACTGCACCATGTCATTTCAAATTTGATACATCAAGTTGATAAATCAACTGAGAGCAAGTTACGCTTTACTCTTGCCAAGTACAGCAAACGCAGACCTTCCTCTTCCTTCAGCAGAGTGGGAGCTGGGAATGAGATCGTAACTGTGGCCTTTCAAGCAGCTTTTACACAGAGTCATTAGGAAGTTTCTTGTGAAACCTTATCTGAAATACTCAATGTCCAAAGGCAGTGTTTCACTATTTCATCTATTTAAGCTTAAGCCTTTCCATGAGGCTTTTTCTCAGTCAAGACCTTGTCCTTTTTATCCATCTACTTGGACTCATATATAGCATTTATTAGTTTCACAACCCTGTCTACAGTTTGTCCTCAAGGGATACATCTCCACTTCAGAAAAGACAGATTCAGCAGCAGATGGTTGTGCTATTGCCATGCAGCAAAATCACAGCCATGTAACCCCCCCAAGAACCGACTGCTGAACTCAGACCTTTTCCTAGGATACAACTGACCTCTGTATCAACATGTCTGGGGCTGTAACCAACTTTCCTGGGTGTTCATATAATCCCTAGGATGATCAGCTCCCAACTTTGCCTGGAACATCTGTAATCTCATCAGTAATATGTAATGGGAGTCATATTAAAAGATATGGATTAAATGAAGGGGGCAAAACAGTATGGACTTCTAACTCCACATATCTACCCCCATTTTCTTGGTAGAAATTTAGTGGCATTTAGTTTCTCCCACAAACCTTTAGTTTCAATCAAATTAAAATTTTTGTACCATTCCTTATTGCTCATCAGTAAAAAATTGTGCCGTCATTACCCTGACACTTGAGGATAAAAGTATTGCAAATGACCATCAATGCTTTATTGTAAGTGACAATAACAATGCTTCCTTGGAAAAGAAGACCTGCTTTTAAGTATGCAAGAGCTTGTGGCTCCTAAAGATATATTTAAATCTGAGCAGCCTTGAACAACTGGAATAGTTATCAAACTGACAACATGACCATTTTTCTTAGAGATTAAAATGGTATATTGATGATGATTACTGTAATCTCATTTTAAGTACCTCATAAAATGCTTGAGAGGTTTGAAGCAATCTTGACTTCAGAAGTTTTCTTCTAATTACAAGCCCTGTATATGTATATTTGCCAAAGATGATCTACTGTCATCTCCCTCTGCCTGGAGAAGGACGATGTAGAACAAAAAATGTAAAGGAGAAGAAATCACAGGTTGACTTTGATTCAGAAACAGGGCACCCAGATTGGTCTTTCACAGCGTCTGAATCTGAAAAAAGATAAAATCCTCCACTTTTCTAAGCTCGGGACAGCTCTTCCAAGATTTGTGGTGTGAGTAACGTCTAAAGCAGTCTAAGATTCCCTGACCTTATTCATTCAGCTCAGTGAAAAGATTGCTGAATAGAATTCACTGACCAGCATCCTAGCCAGACATGGTGATTTTCCTTATACTGTCTGAGTTAGCAAATTGCTGCTCCGTGACATTTATCACTGGTTTTCCCATATCCTTTGATTTCTGCAAGCGGTTCATACAGGTGGGTTAATGTCCATGGTCTGGAGATGGTAACCTAGCAGATACTAAACAGCACAGCTGAAAGTTCTCCCTGGTCTTTGCAATACTACCGTATCAGTAAAGAGTTTGCATCATGGGCTAGTTTTTAAATGGTTAAATTCAGAGAAGTTCAATTCATATTGTGAATTTTCCTACCTCTTCTTCATCCCCTTCACACCCCGAGGGTGCCACGTGGCAAATATGAAAGTGCTCTTTTGGATTCAGTAAAGTGGAGTATGTGATAAGACATCTGATGTCACTCCCTAGAAGGGAATAACACTGATTTAGGATGGTATAGCTCTTAAATTCCTTTGAAACAATAAGTTCAAGTTCTTTCTGCCAGCTGACGTTTCCAATGATTTTTATAAAAACACTTAAGTTTGTGCTGTCAGTCTCCAAATCATTTTTGCTACATCTATTCTCCTTCCAGTCTATCAGTTTTTCATGTTTTTATTGTTCTGTTTTGTTTTGGGGGAGGTCCTATCTCATAACTGCATTTTAATCTTCTAATTCCCAAATTATGAATACTTTCACTTCTGGAAATATTCGAAAAGATTTATGTACTGCAGACTTATAAATAAACATTAACAGGAGTAGTGCTCTGCTAAAAAAAATTTATTCTCAACATGTTAGACCTTAGCTTTTATTACTCACAACTTAATCAATTACTTTTTAGTTCATGTGTTAAACTTGATCCCTTTAAATTAAAGCTTACCTTCAAATACATGAGTAGGGAGAGTTTTGCGTGTTTTCTGTGGCCACAGTGTGTATGATTTACTTGAGCTATTTCTAAAACAGATGTTTTGAGGCAGATAGCAGATTTACAGACAGCAGGTCAGATGAAGAGAGTCCAGATCTGGGCAGCATAGCTCCCAAATCCACTTGATTAATGATGGAACTCTAGCCCATTCTTTTTTCTCAGATTTTTAGGCTACCTAGTGCTAGGATGAACTATAGTTCTGTCACAGCACAGAGGCACAGATTCAGCTAACTGCAGTATTCAGATATGATGATTTTGACTTTATTAATACCAGTGAAAATTGACCTTCCTAAAAGTCTTGTCTGAATTTAATTAAGAAAGAAGAGAACCAATCAGAATTATTATAACCATTGGAAATGGTATTCCTCTTATCTAGTTATCTATTAAGTTTTTTTATCCAGTTGAATAGCCGGTTGTTTATCTTGTTTCAACTTATGCCTGTAAATGTGTCATCCTCCCACCACGCACCACTGTGAAAACCCCAGTTCCATCTTCTCCATAACTTCACTGCAGGTACCAGGGGCTGTTGTAGGGTGCCCCCAAAGCCACCTTGTCTCCAGGCTGAGCCAGACCTAGTACCACAGCTTCCCCTTACAGAGCAACCGCTCAAGCCCTGACTGAACTGGTGTCCCTCCACTGAACTTGCTCCAGTTTACTGATATCTTTCCCATACTTGGCAGACCAAAACTGGGTGCAGTTTAACAAATGCCAAGCAAAGGCATTTGTTAAACTCAGTCCCTTTGATCTGCTAGCTGAGATCCTATTAATGAAGCCCAAGAAGCTGTAATAATCTTCCAGGCTGCTGGGGCTTCTGTTCCACTGTCCTCCACAAACACCGGGGCCCTTCCTGCAGAGTAGCTCCGTGAGCACCCCATATCCAGCCTGTCTCTTTACCTGGGGCTCTTCTTTACCACGTACAGGACTTTGCATTTGTTCTCATTACTTTCATGAGATTTCTGCTATTGCATTTCTGCATCCTGTCTGGGTTCCCCTGGAAGTCAGCCCTGCCTCTTGACTGTATCAAATGACCACTCAATGTAGTGCTATCTGGAAACTTTACAAGAGCACACTTTGTTACCTCCTGCAGGATATTAATAAAGTTAAGTAGGACAAAGCCATTGTGGTACTCCTCTTGTTACCTGCTGTCTGATAAAACACAACCTAGTAAGCTGTCTCAGTTTGAGACAATTTTGAAGGGTGGAGACCTTGGACAGAAGTCTCCTCCCTTGGATTCAATACCCTGCTTTCTCCAATACAGCGAGAGAGACCAAATACAGTGGGATGTAAGTGACAAAGTAACTCTTTAGCAAGAAGAATGCTAATATCAATACTGATAAAACTGGAATAAACCAACCAATGAGGAGAAACTTCCCAAGCTCCACCCACTGGACCAAATCGGGATGGTGGCCAGCATCCCACACCCTGAAAAAACACGTGGCCACAGGATAAAGACAAGATGGCCACCCTTCCATGTGGTTAGCCTCCCCCATATTCCAAAAACCTGGCAGAAGAAGAGTTAGCACTCGCAGGAAGCAGCAGATAGTTGGGATTCAATACCGGCAGACACTTGCATGGTACTGGAGTGAGGCTGTGGTGCTGGTACAGGCAATTAGAGCAGGGCTGTGGACCCCCAAGGCAACTGGAAGGACCCACAAGACACCCATTGGATCCAGCAATGAAAGTTAGTTGTTTCAATTTTGATGTTTGTTGGTCAAAGTGGTGGTTATAGTTCAGATCCATCAGGGTGGTGGTGGAAGCCCCAGGTGGTGAGGGAAGTCCTGCAGCTCAGAGGTACATACACTCAGGTTCACGTGGAAATGCCTCTGGTATCTCCCATGGGGCAGGGAGTTTTACACTGGATGATGTAATACTGTGAGTCATGGGATACCTCAGGAGTACATGACACCTCCTAAGGTGTTGCAGCTGTCTCTGTCAGTGCAGCTGAGTCCATTATGGCCTAGTATGGCTCATCAACAAGAGATGAATACTTTCAGACTAGGTGTAAATGTTCCAGGGAGTTATCACATCTGAGTAATCTGTGTAACTAAAAAGAAACACTACCCCACCTAGCAGGATTTGCCTCTTTCCTTACCTTCTTTAACAGCCAGTTTGTAGTCTGAGGTGTCGCACGTGCACGTCGTCAGCCCCTGGCCTGGATGGCCACTCTGCACAATGTTAGCAAAGTGCTGCTGACTGAGCCATCAGCACCAACAGTCCAGTCTCTTACAGCATCTGGGCGGTCGCTGCAGGTTGCCAAATATTTGAGTCATTAATCAGTAGCAGTTCAGTCTCTTTAAAGAAGGCAAAACACCAAAAATCCAAAAGGCATATTTGGAGAAAAAAAACTTGGATATCAGATTTTTTTGTATAATCCAGGACATAAGCACTGCCCTCTAAGGCTGAAAATCCAGCCAATAGTTTCCATCTATCCAGACCATAATGTTTCAAATTGTGTCTGAGAATAGTGTGCTAGACATTGTCTAAAGTCTTGCTAAAATAAAAGGAAATAACAATTGCTGTTCTTTTCTTGCCCAGTTATTTCATTAAAGTCAGGCTGGTCAAGCATGATTTACCATTAGTAAATCCATGGTGACATCACTGTAACCTTCTTCTTGTCACCAGAATGGTGTTTCAGGAAGACTTGTTGCATTTGTTCCAAGGAATGAAAGAGAGACTGATGAGTTTGTAGTACGCTACATCATCTTCTTGGTCTTTTTTTGAAGACAAGGACAACATTTGCCTTTCTACATTTGCCTTTTCTACCAATCTATAAAAGAAAATAATCTTGTGAAGACATCAGCCAGGTATTACTTTACTGTCTAATAACCCTAAATGGTTGGGGATTTTTGTTTTGTTACGTTTTCTTTATTCTTCCAGGTGGTTGTTGAATCTATGTAAAGTTTTGGCATATGCAACGTCTTAGTAAGGAACTCCACAATTTAGTTAAGTGTAGTTATATATAGGTATTTTCCTTTGGTTGTTTTGAAAATCCCTTCTCCTCTTGCCCCTTAAAAAGTCAAAAAAGTGTATGAACTTGTAATATCTTCCCTCAAACAACTGTTATTTAGGCTGAAGAGCCCTATTGCATTTAAATGTTTCTTGTAAAGATGCCATTAATCATTATCCCAAGCAAAGCAAAGTTGCTTTGGAGTGGGGAAAATGTAGAGCTAAGGGAAGACCAAAGATGGCTTGGGAGAAAAAAATATCTGGAAAGATGTGGAAAATTCCAGGAACAAAGATAAAAACCAGAAGAGAATGAGGGAATGTTGGTCCATTTCTTTATTTGATTACAGTACCATTACCACTGTAGTACCATTGCTGCGCCCAGGTCCTAGTACAATTGTAATCAGTTACCACGTTTATCTTAAAATACTACTCTGATCAAGAAGCTACCATATTAGTATCAAAGTAGGCAGTTTAAAAGGCATTTAAAACTCCCTTGAAAATATTGCTCAGGAGTTAACACAAGTTCCAGAAGTGTTATGATTTGAAATTTTGACCATTTTTTGGTCCCTACATTGTTTCAGATTTTCCCAGATCACCTTGTAGAGGTCTTCTTTGCAATAGATAGTAATCTTTGCAGTTAGATAAGTTGTTTTCATTTCTTGCTAGAGCATCACATGCTACCCAGACTTGGTGTCAAGTCTTTCGATTTTTTACACTGCTACTTTAACGAAAACAACAATTATTTTATTTGCTGGAACTCTGAATTCATGTAATGTATTTAAATTGTGAATAAACTCACTTCTGTTTTGACATTGCTGCATTGTAACAAATTGAGTTTGCTGTACATTTTCTCTGACTGATGGCTTGAGAAAACTTTTTTGACATTTTGAGGGGTTTACTCTTTTATACATATAGCTTTATCACTCAGGAAAAAAAACCAAAAAAAAACCAAAAAAATCCCAAAAAACCAAGATCATAAATCTCTCTCTAAAATAAATAAAAGCAAAAGTAATGAATGATTCTGGACCTTCATTCATACTAACAAGATTCTGTTTGCTAAAGAAAAAAGGTTTTAACTTTCATTAGAATCCTGACATGAAAACTGCAACATCATGAACAGTATCAGAATAGCACAGAGAAGCTGAAACGTAAACTGCAAGATATTTATTCAGCATTTGGAATTATTATTCATTCAGAAACTACACATAGGGTATTAACTCCTGCTGGGGAACCCTCCTTACTATAAGCTGTCTCCATGGCTCCAGTAAATCCTACTTGCATAGCAAACTGTTTAACACCAATGAATGGAAACTCCCCACTATGACTTTTCAAAACCAGAATTTTTTTAAAGTAGTAAAACATCATGAACACAGTATCTTGAAAGACAAAAAACATATCTCATAGAAACAGTCAATCAAGTCAATCAAACAGTCTAAGCCATGTCAATGTCAGATTACATGATTTCCCTCCAAACTGGACTCTGGACGCTGTAATCTGATAGCCACTCCTGCCATTCAGCATTAAGCCCTGTTTCTTTGGTGTTTGCAGGTTAAATAGTGATACCCATTTTCCAGACCTTCCCCAATCATTCCAACAGACAAGAGTTTTTCTCAACAGATCTTAGAGAGAGATATTTATCTGCAAGAGTTATGCATAAGCAGCTGAACTGTGTCCTCTGCTTGAAGACAGAATACTTAAAAGTACAGAAATGAAAGCATGAACATTGAACATAGATGATAAATTCAGTTGAAGTCATGAATGACTTCACAGCCTATCTGTCGTGTTGTGAAGTCATCTGGCAAGTAGTTCGATAAGTAAAAACCCAGGGACTTTAAAATTCCTCTACAAGTGTTAAGCAAAGCTAAAAGTATTATCTTACACAAATATGTTATCAAAAGCCTGACCATTTTACTCCTATATAGCCTGATGTATAGATCTTAAAGGGATTGATTACCATGCAGCTTAAATTCTCCGAAGTGGATATGCCCTTGCCACTCTTGGTCATGAGAATAGAACTGATAATAGAGTAAAGTGACTTGCAGAATTGATATTCTAAAACCGCTTCCCTGAGAAGACACTAAGCTACACCGTATGTTTTTCTTTGCTTGACCACTTTCAAAGATATCCCTCATATCCCCAACAACAGCCAAGGGGATTTGCCTCTTCTCAGAGTCAGAACAGGCTTTTGTAAACTAAACCATATGCTGATAACTTCCACAAGAAGAAAAACATCTGTCTTATCCTCAGATCTTTTTGTTTCTTTGTGAACTTTTTGTTTCTTTGTGGTTTTTTTGTTTGTTTGCTTTTTGGGTTTTTTTGTTCAACTGTGTGAGCTATCTGAATTGTGCATAAATCTGAAAGGTAATAGAGATGACTCTTTATAAATATGAGCATTTTTGGATGGAGAAGCAAAAACATATGAAGAAAAGATCCTTGACCTGAACATCTTACAATCTGAAGAAAGAACACATAAAAGATAAGAACTCTCAAGGGCAGATGGGATGGACAAAGAAGCTGGATGCAAGATAAGGCTGACTTAGAATTTGATCCATGGAAAGTAAGATGAATTTAACAAAAATAATTTTTTGCTTTCATCTTAAAAAATAGACTGAACAATGTAGCAGTGGCCAGCCCAAGCTTGTGCGAACATACAATTTAGGACAGCATCACGGTGATCAAATTCATCATCAGCTTATCAGTCCAATGTACTAGATTCCTTCCTCTTAAGATCCATCTCAATGAACTAATCCAGTTAAAAGTTAAAAATTACATTTATAATAAGAAGATAATTGCTGATTTCCCCCTTATCAGACTAGGGGAGCAGGGGAGAGGGCAGTTGTGAAGCTGACGAGAGAGAGAAGAAAACACCCCAGGTCACCTTCCTATACTCACAAATCAGAGAGAAGACAATATTTCAGATATCTGAGATCATGGAAGTGTTTAGTATTGCATCAGTAAAGTCCAAAGTAAAATGAAATATGGATAGGAGCGTGAGAGCTTGAGGTGTTAATGACTCAAACAACTGGCCATTTGCAAAAGCAGTAGGTGCTTTACTTTCAAGGTAACAGCCTATGTGAAAAGTGGGTGTGCTCCCACCACCAGAGGCTACAAGCTGGGTTTTGAGACAGAAAAGGGAGAAGGCCAATAAGAAGCAGAGCCTTCAGAGGCAGGATAGTGCCTTTTATCATGCCAATGTCCTCCCTTACACCACTGGCTCAGTTGTAAATCTCTTCCCTCCACCCCCTCTGGGGGGAGCTGTCAGGACGTTCACACATAGACCTGAAGGTATTCATCCCTTCTGATGGGACATAACTGGCTCAACTACACTGATGCTGACGTAAGAGGCAGCTGTCATGTCTTAGGAGGGGTCATAAACCACCAAAGACCTCCGAAGTGCTCCCAGACTCATTTTTGCGGCCTTCCACCAGAGGACTGTGCATGGTCAACAGTGTTGCAACAGATCCAGAGTGTTGCATCAGACAGTGTAAAACTTCCCCCCCTTTCCCTGGGNTATCATGCCAATGTCCTCCCTTACACCACTGGCTCAGTTGTAAATCTCTTCCCTCCACCCCCTCTGGGGGGAGCTGTCAGGACGTTCACACATAGGCCTGAAGGTATTCATCCCTTCCGATGGGACGTAACTGGCTCAACTACACTGATGCTGACGTAAGAGGCAGCTGTCATGTCTTAGAAGGGGTCATAAACCACCAAAGACCTCCGAAGTGCTCCCAGACTCATTTTTGGGGCCTTCCACCAGAGGACTGTGCATGGTCAACAGTGTTGCAACAGATCCAGAGTGTTGCATCAGACAGTGTAAAACTTCCCCCCCTTTCCCTGGGGAAGTGCCTGGGTCTCCTACATAAACGCATTGAACTCTCTGTTTCATGGACTTCCCCCACCTTTGACAGATCAAGACTTTGACCATCATTTCGACAAACAGACATCAAAATTGCAATAATCAAGTCTTACCGCTGGATCCACAGGTGGTGATAGCTTTTCTACCTACTATCTTTCTACTCGTATCCTTTCTCTTTCTAGTTTTTCCTTGTACATTTTCTTAAGTTATATTTTCATGCTTTTATATTGCTATAATTCTACAGATAATAACCAAAACAGCTACATGCCTCCTTTCCATTGCAACTAAGCAGTTCTAAAACAAACCCTACACACACACAGACACACATATATATCTGTATAAACAGTGATCATTCAGTGTCATTTCACTCTAATCCATCCCAAGGGATCTATTAACAACCACCTCAGTTACCCTTGCCTTCAGGGGCAGGTCATAACAGGGAGAAATACAGTTTCCTCCCACCGAATCTGCACCTGAGGAGTTATTCTGGAAACCTAACCATAACTAATTGCTTGCCTGTGTGGGGAAATTTGAATAGAGAGAGCAGATATTAGTCATTAAGATGTGGCGGGGGTGGGGAGGGGGAAATGGGATTCTGAGGTACTGTGTATGAAGGTGAGAGCAAGTAGTCCTACATTAATGGGGGGATACAATAAAGTGTCTTAAGAAGATGAGGAGGGCAGCAGTGTGCTGGAAGAGGCTTTTCCTTTTGCATTTTGCCTTTAAGAGGAGTGTTGCGTTTCAACATTCATAGTTTCTGAATCATTCCAGATATTCTGAGGGAGAGATAAAGAGGAAACAGGACAAGATAGACCAGTTACAACCAAAAATGTCATTTTCTGAATTGTTTGCATGATGTTGGTACTCGCTACTGCCATTGTATATCTTTGCTAAAAGGTACAGAACAGTTTTTCTAAGGAATGCCAATAGATTGATCAATTATATGATGAATGATAGACTGGCTTCTGCCTGTAATGTCTCCAGTCATGAGTTAGGAAGGCACTGTTGCTAGGAAGCCAAGCGCAGTGAGGATTTTAGCTGCAGCAGGAAAACATGAATTCATCATGCTTCACTCTCTAAATCTCTTTTAACTCCTCAGAGAAAGTATATTTGTTTTTCCAATCTGTATATTTGACTTCTTCCTCTGATAGATATGTAGAAAGCTATCCAGGTTCATACAAAATAATCTCTCACAATCAATCTTTAAAAATTATTTAAACTCTCTCTGGAAATAGCACTTGCACTCCTGTTCCAAAGATGTGATATGCTATTTCAGCTTTACATCTGGCAATTAATATAATAAGCTGATACTAGAAAGAGGAGAATAACCTGGAGTCTTAAACCTACCCTTAGGATCTTAATGGAGGTCTAAATAAGTAGCTGCAGTAGAGGGCAAAGAAAGAGCTCCAAAAATAAACCCATTTATCTCAATATGAATTTGAAAGTCAATGCACTGTTTGAAACTCTATGACAAGAACACTTTAAGTACTTTTATCTTTAAATGTCTAACCTAAAGCTCCTTCCTCTGTTTTTCTACAGGTCATATCTGGAAGAACTTGGCTTTTCAGAGCTTTTGACTTACCAGTGGTCCAATTGGACATGCTGTAATTTGTGGACAGTCAGCTTTTCTCAGCAGAAAGCCAAAAGTGTCTCAGATGAGTGTTGCAGAAGTACACTCTTATCCTTAGTTTTAAGAGGTTTTTACATTGACTAGAAAAATTATGCTTTTTCTGTTGGCCCATGATACCTCTGCTGCAGCACTGCTGTGGCAATAGGTGGAACCGGATAATACCTGAAGAGGATATGAAGTCTGGCAGAGGAGTCTGGACAAGGCTGCAAAAATGCAGTACAAGTCCTACAGGGAAAAGCTGTAATTTTCTGCAGGAAGCACAGATTCAGGTCATTTCTAAAACCCATTTTCTATTGCAAAACAATTTTCACAGGAAAAGATTGACCTGTCATTAATTTACACATATTTTCCCAAACAGTCCTTCCCAAACTACTTAATTATAATCACTGTCATTGCTCAGAAATTCCTGCAGATCATCTTTCACTTCTATCATCAAACACTTAGCTGGAAACCCTCTATAATATGTGCAGATCATCTTGGAAAGCATTAGTCTACATATTGATATAAGTTTCATAATTTGTTCAGAGACAAAAAAAAAGAGTGGTAGAGAAAATAAGTTTTCACTTTTGTTTTTATTGTTTATATTGTGAGACACCGGGAGGAGTATTGTAAAGAAGAGGGAAGGAAGGAGGGTTTGGATTCTAGCAAATGTTCAAGGATATATTAATGTAGAAAAACCTTTAAAAACTACTGAAACATATAAAATTTCCTTTGAAACACCTTTGGAACAAGGGAGAAAGTACTATTTTATTTATAAAAAATATTTCCAAACATTAAAATCATTCTCCAAAACTAACAGAGAATGTGTAGATGTCTCTTCTAAAAGTTTCTCAGTGAAAGTTATTGTTACATCATTTTTTAGAGCAAAATTATGAGAAACTAAAGCTAAGTCAAAACAAATCATGTGTGACCTCCACAAAAGCTAAATTGGAGTCTGTACATTTATTTTTAAATGATATTTTGTTGGCTCCTCTGATTCAGATGGGCCATAGGCCAAGCTAAATCCCTCAACCTTAACTGAAGCCCAATTAACTAAGATAAATTGTCAAATCACTCTGGAGAGGTGATCAGCATTATTTAATCTTCAAAGCTGAAACTGTTGGCCAAAATAGGTGTTCCACTGAGTATCACAGAGCATTTGCTATCAAATCCAACATTTCTTTATCTGAAGTATTTTGTGTCATAGACAGATGCCTAGAAGTTGGGAAACTTCAAAAATCCATTCCCAGAGTTCCTACTGTCTCAGAAAAAGGCAAAACAGCCCGTGATGGCTCTATATACAACATGGCCTATTTTTTTTCTCTGAGGAGGAATTATTCCTTCCAGCTATCTTTTTAGTCTTTCTTAGACATACTTAACAGAAACGCCAGTCCTTCTGCATTCTGATTCCACCTATTTACTTCAGGTGCATCAAGGGAGCCACACAGATTTGGGCAAAACAGGGGATTTATTTACTTTTCCATGAAGAGTTTTTGATGTTTCCGGACTGAGGAAACATCATTAAATACAGGCATCCATCGTCTTGTCAACTGCACCTCTGCACCCTGAGTCTGCCTCCCCAAGAGGAACTTCAAACCCAACTTTCTTGCACAACCTAGGAACTCAAGTCAGTGCTGAGCTATAGGATGCTGTGGGACTCCCTCAAACTTTGCCATTCAAACCTGGATGGGCCCTGGGGCACAGGCATTACCTATTTCCCATGATATACTTGGTTATGTGCAAAATCAGTCATTGCTAATGAAGGGAACTGAAAGATTTTAATCCTCCCAGTATCCCTGTCTCTGGCCACACAACTTTTAAATATTAAATACTCTTAGTAAGGTGAATAGAAGTACAGATTTCTCTCAATTGTTTCTAGCAATCAGAGTTAAATGGCAACTTCTCAAAATATTGAGACTCTTTAAAGATGGTTTATCTTTTGCATTGTATCTCTGACTATACTACCTCCCTCTTAAATTTAGTGGTTGTCTTGTATTTCCACTATAAACTTCTGAAGTTATGAGCATCAAATATTGTAACTGGGTTATTTTAGATAAAAAGAAGCTATTATGGTCCAAAACTATCACCTCATCTTTTTATTCTGTTTATCTATGTATCTGTCAGGCTGAGAAGCCAGTTTATCAGGATTTCCTATAGTATGGAAGGCATTACATCTGTCTCTCGTGCATTTCAAATGCAGCCTTCTCAGAAGCAAAGTCGCAATTATACAAGGAGCACTTGTGGAAAACAATACAGAACACCCCTGAATTTAACCATTAAAAATCAGATTTGGTTAATAGTTCCTAATGTTCAAATAACCTGCCATAAACTCCTTCTCATAATAGAAATATTCACCGAATTTTTGTACTTAAATTATTTTTCACTAATGTATAACAGAAAAACTTATGGCTGGTTGTTTTTTTTTCAAAAATTGACAAAACCCTGTATGTTGAACAGGATTTCAATAACTGCTATGTGAAATAAACTGGGCCCACTTTCATGTACACATTCTGCTTTGCAAGGTCTGTCATGGATTTTTACACAGAAGATTTTTTATGAACATTCAAGAATGCTCAAGCTATAGAAAAGGACGCTATTGAACTGTTGCATGAGAAAGAGGTGATGCGAAGGATAATGTTTTTTCTATGAAAATCTGCTCTTATACTTGCACTATTGACTGGGTGTAAGGTTCATGGAGCATAAAAAACCATTCAAGTTATGAAACCATTCTCTTCATTTAGTAAGAATATTTGTTTTGCACAGAGAAGTTGATAAATAGTAGCTGAAGTATTGGCATTAATACTGATTTGGATATACACTGGTAGACTAGAAGAAATTCTGACAAAGAGAAAACAAATTGTCCAAATCAGCCTAGGTTAATAGTTATAATTAAGTGAAATGTTTCCTTTTATTTTTCTTCTCCAGCAATGCAATTGCTTTCATCTATTTTTGCTAACTAGCAACAAAATAGCTCATTTCAGCTAAACACACACATCTTCTGATTTGAAGACTTTTCCTTCATTAGAGGAACAAAGACACTACTTCCTTCAGTTACCATACATTTTAGGATGAAGTAGTCATCTTCTGTCTTTAATGCCACAGATGAAGGTTAAATGACTGGCTTCATCTGGATGTTTAAATTAATGTCAGTGAGTTGAATCTTTGTCTTCAGTGTGTAAATACCAAAGCCCAACATCTGAAGCCCACTGTTACTGAAAACAGAGTAAGTTGCAGATTGCTTACCACTTCTGAACACGAGGTTGTACTGTTTAGGTTCATGATTTTCTGAGGAGTAAGCATTCATGCACCTGTTTTGAGAGTCTAGTTCTTCCTATGATGTAAATAAAATGTCTAAACAAAACATTAAAAATGTGTAAAATAAAAATAATTTTACAAGAATTTCACCAGTAAAAACTGTACAATAAGATTTCAGAAGAAACCTAAAAGTTAAACAGCAATGTATCTGGGCTTAATCAGATGTTGATACTTTTGGTCTGTGTTTGGCCCAGCCACCTTTAAGAGTCTATCCTCTTCCTGCCAAGTTATGAGAAAATAAGCACAGATAAACAGGAACTTCATCCTTGAAGGAAGCGTTTTGTACAAACTACACTTAATTGGTGTCTTACTATTGGCTGATGGCCTTCTAAGGGCATTTGAAGAAGAAAGTGGAGGGTGATAAAGCACACTCCCAGACACATTTAGAAAAGATCCCCTGAGGTATAGCACGGGGGGAATTCCAAAGTACACATGCATGTGCAGAAGGGGCACCACTCACATAACAGGGGGAGGGACTGAAGGCCTCTAGCTGGAAGATACTGGCCACGCCTGCCCAGGTAGACGTCACCAATTAATTGGATAAAAAGCAGATGGCTCATGCTCAGTGGGGGACTCACGCTCCACACGAGGGACCATGTTGCCTTTTGCGGAGATGCCCGCTATGTGTGAGTCTGCTGATCCTCCGAGGACACAGCTGCTATGGAGGATTCTTGGCATTCAGAGTTGGTAAGATAACCTTGTAAGTGACATCTGAGTGAGTAGGGTGTTGTATTCAGGGCTTATTTCCCTCATTTTTCTCTTTTTCTTGGGTTCCGTTTACTTGGCCACTTCTTTGTAATAAATATTGGTTTTTTGAGCTTTCAATGGTGTTTTGATTGCAATCTCGACATCCTTCCGAACTTTCCTTGGAACAAGCAAATCAGAAAAACAAATAATGTCGTATTTAAAGAGAAGAATTTAAAAGACCATAAGGTCATAAAGTCAATGTGAAGAAGGAAGATGTTTGTTATGGGTTGAGGTGGCTGGGGTTGTTTTTGGTAGCGGGGGAGCTACATAGGGTGGCTTTGGTTAGAAGCTGCTAGAAGTTTCCACCACAATGAAGCCAATGATAGCTGGCTACAGTAGGGATTTCCTGCTGCTTCCCAAGGGAGAGCCAATAATTGCGTCTCTGTGATAACGTATTTAAGAACAAGTTTGTTGCGCAGAAGAATTTTTCGAGCTGGGGAGAGCTGACCAAAGCTCCCGGGCAGCCCTGCCACATCCCCTGCCGTGGGGGGTGGGGCAGCAGCAGCCTGGCCGAGGCCTCTCGGCACCTAGCACGGAGCAGGCACTGGTGGTCCCTGCAAAGGCATGGCCTGGGCCAGGGCATGCGGCCCCACGGACAGTGACCCCACAGTCCCCGGGCCCACTCTGCGAGCAGCTTGTGCTGGAGCCCGTCCTGCCCGAGCAGCCAAACAACACCGACAGCGCCAAAGTCCCCCAGGTGAACTGCTAGGGGTGGGAGGGAGTGCCCCGCGGGCTAGGCCAGGGTGGCAGAGTGACCTCTGCCGGCAGGCACTGCCCCCCCCTTCCCGCCCTGGCTTAGTCGATCCAGGCCGGGGCCAGGGCAGCCCATCACAGTGCAACCAAGCCCGTGCTGGACAGATGGATGCATGGAAGAAGGTCGTTAGCCCTGTGGAAGGCCCAGGAAGGAGTGGAGTCCTTCAAGAGACTTGTGGCCCATGGAGAGGAAAATCCATGCCAGAGCAGGTTATTCCCAGGTAGGACTCATGGCCCAGTGGGGGATTCACATCAGTACAGCTCACCCTATGATGGACTGCATCCTATGAAGGATGGAGAAGTTATCCTCAGGACAGTAGATATGGAACAACTACTGCCTGAGGGATGGACCCACGTTGGAGAGGTCCGTCAAGGACTGTTACTAGTGGGAGAGACCCCATGGAGCAGAGGAAGGACTCAGAGTTATGGCCCTCCCTGTAACCCATGATGAGGACCATGGTGAAGCGGGCTGTCCCCTTGTAGCCCATGGAAGAGTGACCTACGGGACAGCAGATTTGGAAGACCTGTTGCCTGAGAGGGTGGACTTTTCTCCCTGCCCCGCTGCAGGGGAGGACGGAGAATACAGAAGGAAGGAGGGGTGGATGGAAAGTGTGTTTAAAACTGTTTTATTTCTCACTCTTTAGATCTTATCCTGTTAGTAATAAATTTTAGTATTAACCCCACATTGAGTTTTTGGTTTACCTGCGTGACCTCTCCCAGCTCAGAGTGACTTTAGCAGGTGCCTAGAATCTGGCCAAGGTCAACCTACGACAATGTTCAAGGCCAACAAGGTAGAAAAAAAAGAAGGCCAAGGGTTGAGAGGAGAATAGAGTGCTATGAGACAACAGAATATATCTACTTATGTGGATAGATTTAGAATTAGAATGGTAAGAAGAACAGAGAGGTTAACAGGAGATAAAATGTAATGTAGGTAATTTCAGAGATCTGAGGAAGGGCAAGTCATAAAAAAGTCCAGATGAGAATGAGAATGACATGTATAATTTTGTATGATGCAGTACAGTGTTATCTTCTCTTGGATAATACTAAAATTCAAAATTTCTCACCTTACTTACTATTCTATTAATAAGAAAAGACACATCTTAAGCTGGTGTGACGTGGTAAGGGAAAGAGCTGCTTCATTTAACATGATTTGCTCTCTGCAGAGAACAAAAGCCTTTTGCCTTTATGATTAAATAGTCTTCTTTTTACAAAAGCAGCCAACTAATTGCACATATGTGGTATCCTACCCACAAAACCCAAATAGCAAATGCTCTCTGGACAGATACTTTATGTAATAGGAAGAAAGGAACTTTTATATTTGTGAAGACAAATGACTTCAGTGTCAACTTCAATTCAAAACAATTCTTCCCAAGATTGAAGGCAGTCATGACTCAGGGAATGGAAAGATCAAACCATGACAAAGAATCTTATTTGTCAAGTGAGAGTGTAAAACAAGTCTCTTGAATGGAAACAAAAGAATTATCAGTGAAACTTGCCTTTTCAAAAGTCAATATCATAAAAACCATGGAAATAACATGTATTATATTTTCACTTTGTCCAGACTTTACATTAACATGGTATTCTAACACCCTGTCAAAAATATAAATGTCCACCCCTACTTTCTTTTGGACCTCATGTGGGTGAATGCTGACTTGACTAATGAGAATAGCAAAAGGATTGTTTTAATTAGCTATTTCCTGCACCTGTTTAGGACATAATTCTTATTAAATGTACGCACATTATTTATTATGTATTGAAGAAAAAAAAAACTAAAATCTGACTGAAATGAGAAGAAAGAGAATGGCATTTTCCTATGCCTGACTTGGATGATATGGAAGGCAATGCTATTCAAAATGCCAGCAGCATATGCCAGCTTCAATTAGAACATAAAAGGAAAATCTGTTGCTAAAATATAACAGCACACTTTGAGGATCTTACATGTGCTTATTCAGAACTTAGAGGGTTGAATATCCTTAAGAAATTCTAAATTTTGACATTTTGTTGAAGCTGTTGTTAAGTATTGGTCTTACTGAAAGATTCTCTGAATTAAATACTGTGTCCTGTTCTTTACAGAAGTTCAGAATAGATTACCATAATGATCACTTCTGGCCTGAGAACCTTTCTGTCTGAGAAAGTTTTCATTAAAGTTATTGCATCTTGTCCTTCCATGTCACCTTTCCCAGCTAATTGCCTACAGTAGGAATGAGATAGCTGCTTTTCAAGTGACCATATTAGTGGGCTACCGTGCTCCCTGACATACTGGAAGGACAGTGAAACACAAAGAGCTTTGTTCCAGAGAACTTGAAGTCAATCCATATGATATGGCCTGAACTGAACCAAGCAAAAAAGGTTTCCACTGTACTTTCCAGTGGTGCTAGGGATTCCCCATATTGTTGCTGGAAAAGCCACACAGCACTATATAATCTCGTCATGGTTTAACATCAACTGGCAAGCAAGTACCAGGCAGCCGCTCATTCACTCCTCTCTTCCCCCCACCTGCTTTGAAGGACATTTGGAAAAAAAGTAAAAATCATGGGTTGAGATCAGAACAGTTTAATGATTGAAATAAAATAAAATATTATTATGACAGTAATAATAATTGTAATGAAGAGGGGAGAGAGAGAGGAATAAACCCCAAGAGAAATAAGTGATGCAGAATATGATCACTCAGCACCTACTGACTAATACCCAACCCGTCCCCAAGGAGCAATCAGCAGCCCCTTGCCAACTCTCCCAGTTTCTATCCTGAGCATGACATTCTATGATAGAGAACATCCCTTTGACCAGTTCTGGTCAGCTGTTCTGGCTAGGTTACCCGCCCCTCCCCGCTTCTTGTGCAGCTCCTCATTGACAGAGCATGGGGAACTGAAGATTCCTAGACTTAGAGTAAGCACTACTTAGCAACAACTAAACCATCAGTGCGTTATTAACGTTATTCTTATACTAAATCCGAAACACAGCACTGTACCAGCTACTAAGAAGAAAATTAACTCTATCCCAGATGAAACCAGGACAAATCCACAGGGTAAACTGATGTATGACAATCTCATGTGAAACCCTAAAGCTGCCTTTTGAGCCAGGGGCAGCTCAGAAATCCTTGTCCCATGAGTCCAGCACTTCCTTTGATGGCTTATTACATTTACGGGAAGTGGTCAGGAACCACAACCCATGTCTTTGAAGATTTAGTGACTTAGAGACCCAGTGTATTGATCAGAGTGGCTGTGGAATAGGTTCAGACTTCATATCTAGGATCAGTACCTACTATCCAGGATACTTTTGGGGAAAAACTTTGACTGATCTGCATAGCCTCCAGAAAGTTTGTTTAAAAGAACTGACAGTTGTCGTGAACTGCAGCTTAATTTGAGCAGTCCAGTTCATAATAGATTTTATAATACAAGTGCATCTTAATCACAGATCTTTTTTCTATTTTTTTCAATAAACACTGGCCAGATACTGCTTTCTCTGTGGTGCACTCATGTTTTGTGCTGATAAAATGCCATTTATTTTTGAAAGGCACCAGAGTAATCAAAGTTATCTTAGTTATCCCCTTCCTGCATATTATAGGGAAATTTTCATAAAGTTACCACAACTTACTCCTAATAGTCTAAAAATCTACAACATAAAAGTGAAATTTGAAGTAATTTTTTCTCCTGAAGAAGTTGTCAAGTGGCAGGAAAAGTTGTTTCTAAGACTTTGGTTTGACACGGCATTGTAGATGCCCTTCTGGCTTTAAGAGGCAGTCTTATTCTTATCTGCTAACCTCCCAGGCAATCCTTAAAGATCTACTGGACAGTAAATACTAGTGGAAATATAAACAGAAACCAGATCTTCCTGACTGAATGTGTACTTGAATGCTTTTAGTTAACATTCAGATAAAATGCTCATTAAAAGATTTAGATTTTTAAAAAGAGATATAAAGCAATCTCAATTCCAGATCTCTGACAGATATGGCAGACAAGGCTTTTAAGATTATTTGTCTTTCCACATAGGGGTATAACATCCATGGAGCAGAAGCGGCATGACCTGATCTGTGACGGAAAACGTGTGTAGTCTCTCAATCGCTTTCTCTGTGTGACATTAGAAATAGTGCTTTTCCCCCTTTCAATGGTACATTCTTTTTGTCTGTTTTTATTTTATTTTCTGATTTGCAAAATGTGTGTGTCATGCTAAAGATTCAAAGCTGCTGGTTTTGCATCAGTGACATCAAATGCAAAAATTATAAATGAGGCTAATCAAAAATCATTCACAAGTCTTTGCCTCCCCCAAAGAAAAATGGGCTTTGAATATAATAGTCTGTAGAATCTGACTAATGCTGTAATTTTTCTTTTTTCCAGTAGGAATAAAAAAAACCAATATCTTTTGTGGGAGCATATTACCACCAAAATCTTATTTAAAGTATAACTGCTGTGTCATATTGAGCTATCCAGATTGTTCAGGGTCAGAATCTTGTACTCAGTTCCTGATTTAGGATTCTGGACTTGCCGTGCACTTTCGCATCGCTGTATCCTGAGTGTGTTTCCCAGGACAGTCTCGAGATTCTATTTCCCAAACCTCTAAAAAAAACCCTAGGAGAAAAGAAATGGCCTGAAACTTCAACCAGAGGATCAAAAAGTCCACAACTTCAACTACATGTGATCTCCAACCATCCTATTCAAAATAAGTCAGGAAAACAAGAGCCCTGCTTTAGTGAACATACAATCTAATATCATCAGGTTCAATGCAAATCATTAGGAAGCACATGCAAATCTAAGAACAGATGATATTCTGCTATATCTTCTAAAGTAGAGATGGAAAAGAGCCGAAGAGATCAGATTTATAATTTTGAGTGAAATAAATTATTCTGCAATCAGTTTGGAAGTGAATGATTATTTGTAACATATACAGTGAGGGGATTCCTCATGTGCAGATGTTAGAGAACGTAAATAAAGGCACAAAAAAGACAGAGAAACAAAGGGAAATGAACCTAAGCGTAGTCAAGCCTAGTTAGCATGCAGTATCAAACACTCAGCCAGGCCTCAGGTGGCAGAAGGAGTGAAGAACATGAGATGGCAGCAGGAAAAGGGTGGCTCCTTCAAATTAAAGCAGCTCCATCACCAAGAAGGATGCCTCTCCAGGTGCAGGGCTGGTGCCCTGGGAAGGCAGCAAAGAAGTTGCAGCAGATGGAGAAATTGCCCAAAGTCACTGTATCAAAGTAAAAAGTAAAATATTGTGACATTTTTCTAGAAAATGTACGTTTTAAATGCACAAGAAAACCTACCAAAAATAGACAATCTGGAACTTTATACTCAACATTCCATTCATCAGCAGCCCTTTTGAGACATAAATCGGGATAGCATAGGAGAATATATAGTAAAGGTTTTGGGTTTTTTTGCAGAAAGGAACAACACCTTATCTAAATTTGAAAGTGTTTTTCAGTAACAATATTGCCAACATCCTTAATGTCATCAGATGTATGGGTGCTTATCCCTTTTCCCTGCTCCCATTTTTCTCTTTGTCTACCTCCAGGTCCACTAAACAATTTTTTTTTCCTAAAACATTTTGTGGGAGTTCATCCAACTTCACAAGCCCAGAATTCGTTAATACTTTATACCCTGTAAAAATGGAAAAATAAGACTACAAGATGTGCAAAAAATGAGGATGGCTGTCATGGTTTAATCCCAACCAGCAACCAAGCCTCACACAGTCAATTGCTCACTTCTCCACCAGTAGGACAGGGGAAAGAATCAGAAGGATAAAATCTAGAAAGCTCATGGATTGAGGTAACGACAGTTTTATAGGGAAAGCAAAAGCCAGATGCACAAACAAACCAAAACAAGGCACTAATTCACTTCATCCCATGGGCAGACAGGTGTTTCAGCCACCTCCAGGAGAGCAGGGCCCGATTACGTGTAATAGTTACTTGGGAAGACAAACACCATCACTCCACACATTCCCCTTTTTCCTTCTTCTCCACAGTTTTATATGCTGAGCATGATGTCATATGGTATGGAATATCCCTTTGATCAGTTGGGGTCTGCTCTCCCAGCTCTCTCCTCCCAACCTCTCATGCATCCCCAATTTCTTGCCACTGTGGGTGTATGAAAAGCAGAAAAGACCTTGGCTCTATGTAAGCACTGCTCAGCAATAACAAAAACATCTCTGTATTATCAACACAAATCTGTGTTCAGCACAAATCTAAAACATAGTCACATACTAACCACTGAGAAACAAATTAACTCTACCCCAGACAAAACCAGCACAATGGCCTACATCAATATGGGATGTTTTCCTCACATTTTTTATTCTTCATCATTCAGTCAGTCCGTTTTACATGGCGAGGTGTTGGACTTTTATTATATTGCTCAGGAAAGATTACGAAATTATATAAAAACAAAAGGAGTGTCATCAAAAATCATGCTGCTACACCCATGCTTCTCAAGGATGATTATTTTTATTCTGAATCTGTGAGGCTGTTCTGTAGCCAAGAGACATTACGTTAGGAAATGCTGAAGATGGACATCAATAAGCCAACAGAGCATGCATGTGTGTCACGCTATGTCCTAATACTGCAAAATATTATACCAAAATTAGATGCAATTAGAACAGAAATTCTGTAAGAACAGAAGACAGCACAGTGGAGCAGTGTTGTGAAAGTTTGCAGATATCCTTGTATTTATTTCGCATGAATTAAAGCTGTTAGTCCTTCTCTTTCAGGAACTTCCTATTTCCTCAGGGGAGAAAAAAAAAAGAGAAAATAAAAAAACAACAAAAAGAACATGCCTAAGAAACAGTCAGTCCTTCAATAAGGACTACTGAGCTGCATTGTCAAAAGGTTGCAATGACTTACTCTTTTCCAAATGAAAAAGATGTGGGATGAATTAAGACACACCCTTGCTTCCGGGACAGAGCAGTTTTCATATTATTCATGCCGAATACCAAGATGAAAACTTATCCTACTGTTGTTGTCTTCCTTTTAATTTGTAAGGAAAATTGCACAGTTTTCTTAGTTAGCAGAAATAAAAGAAGCAATCTGGGAACACCCAATAAAGTGAAGGTTGCCCCAAAACACCAGAATTCTCTCTATATTTATTCTACATTATTAGGAGAGGGGAAAAAATTTTGTAGTTCATTACCAGGCTTAATACTGGGAAGAGGGAGGTGATGGAGCCCACAGATAGAAATAGTAGATATAGCCATAGGATAGACTAAAGAGAAGACATCAACCTGATAGAACTTTAGGAGAAAAAAAGCAAACCTGCTTTTCATTTAATACAAAATGAAATAATGGGGGAAAAAAGAGCACATGTGGGTTTATTATCAAATTTTCAAATAATAATTATGCAATACCAGAAAATGTACATGAATTACGGTTGATATCCACAGCATAAATTTGATGCTGGAACTGATAAGAAAATAGTTTTCAGCATGATAAACCATTCTGAAATTTTAAAAAGAATTCATGATGAATAGGAACAAAAAAATCAAAGACAAAAATTGCACTGGATGAACCTAACTTTTATTGTAACAGTATGAAACAAAATATAATTTCTTAATACCTTTATATTTCTAAGCAAAAATACTTTGAAACCAAAAAACCCTAGAAATTAAAAAAAAAATCATGATAAGACATTGAAATATCACAATTTAAATATAGCTCTCATCTGTCACCAAACAGTTTGGTTCCACATGCAAATGAAATTATATGAATCAGCCATGTCCTGTTTTTTTTTACAGATCAGATTGCATCCTATACCATGAAGCAGAGGTCCAGAATAATCTCAGTGGAACACCCTTGCATAACCAAAATTAGTTCCACAGATGGCACACTGAAATATAAAGAGAGAAAGATGCTCTGGGAAAGTCAGAGAGCATAGTGTTAACTCTTTTCTGAGAATGACTTCTTTCAGCAGAGAATGGAAACCGTCAGAGGGAGCAAGAAAGATCCTGTTGTTTGACACAATTGTGATGTAGTCCATTTCCACTGATAACATTATACGGCATAAAATTCATTATAAGCTTCCCCAAAAATACAAGCTGAATCTCAGAAATACTGAAACATCACATAAAAGAACCTTCTGCATTAACGAAATGGATAGAATCAGATATGACCAGAATGTGTATACAGAAAACAGAGCAGTGGTGACATTGATTTTTAGTGATCAAAGTAAAAATTGATGGATTAATGCATTTCAGTCTCCGTAAAAAACATTTTGTGAGTCTTTCATTTAATGCATAGTACTCTAAAATCCAATAGCCCCCTGTCTAAGTGCTTTTTTATTTCCATAGGACTAATTAAAAATTAGTTTCTGCATTGTGAAGAGCATTTGTCTGAACTCCAACTCTCTTGCTAGCATACTGTCACATGCTATGTATCCTCCACAGTAAGTATGGTAAAAAAAAAATCATATGAGGTGATCCATTTAGTTCTTCCTGTGTTCAACCTTGCATGTATAGAGTTAGGATGACATATTCATGAGGACTGTGGACTATTTTATATGATCTAAGTGAAGAAGTCTTGTAAATATAGTCCAGCATTTTCATCATTCTACATTGTCTGAATCAGGAAAGAGATTCTTTCACTCATGTATCATGTTTTTCTAGCCCCATTTCCTTTTATAAGCCTGTAAGCCATAAAAACAAGAACATGCAAAGGAAACGGTTATTTTTAAGTAATGCCAAATACACTCACTGACAACTCTTGATGTCTCTTTTTCTGTACTTCCTTGCTGGATCACAAATAGCACATAGAGTAACTGATTTGGAAGACGCTTAAAAAAGAAAAAAGGAAAAAAGTAACATTGTGTCATTTTAGCTCTGATGACTATAAAAGAAATTACTGCATTGCTGATGTATGCATCTAATGTTACCCTTTTTAGAGTGCTTTAAGACAACCATGAAGGCAATGACCAGAACAGGACAGGATATCCAAACATAAGCATTGGGAGAGCCAACATTTTGGAGGAAAATGTTTTCCTTCCTGCTCCTATCAAATAAAGCATCCTTCCAACTAACACTCTGTCACGTTAATTATATTTCTGTTGAAATAATGCTGTAAAGTATTGCAAATAAAGTCATAAAATAACCAAAATACTGAATGGTAATTAACTGTGTTTTCCATGGAGTGGAAATGGGTTATCTGGTCTATTTTACTTTATCATCTCAACTAAGGATCAGAAGAAGAAGAATAAACCCTGTACATCAGTAGAACCTCAAGTCAATACGTCATAAGGGTCAATGATCAGAAAAGGAAGAGAAGCAGCGAAAAAACCATGGAGAACGATTGAACTAACAGTATTAAAAGGATAAAACAGGTAATTTTCTCAGAGTAGAAGCTCTTAATCAAAAAGAAAGTCGCCCCAGATCTAGTGGAATCTAAGAAAAAGAGATTTAATTGCTTTTGAGAGAACTTTTGAGTGGTAAGGAGATATGTAGAAAATATTAAGACTGAAAAAAGGTTCTTGAGGACAACAGAGCATGGAAGAATTTTTGGAGGAACATGCAATGGAGACCAGCATAATTCTATATTGCTTGGGAAAGGCCCTGCTGTCATGACCCCTGTTTGAAGCACTATGGAAGCTCATGATGACTGCAAAGTACCACAAAAGCTTGGGCAAACAAACCAGGAGTTTGGTTTTCTATCCTGCACTGTGAATAATAATTAAAGAAAATATTAAGTCCATGTACCATGCTGAATCGAATAGTGCAATGGAGGCCAGGAAGAGCATACACAAGAGAAAGCAGAGGAAAGCAGTCCCCTGTAGTAAGTCCTCCAGCTCTGTGCTAACATCCCTGGACACAGTCCTCCTTTCTGTGTGGAGCTTTTGCAATTTTATCTTCCCCTGATTTTGACTAGGTCAGTTTCTCAAATGCTGTAGCATTTCACTCAATGAAAAAAAATTACTCTCCAGTTTCACTGTCATTTTCATCTATTTCACCTTTTTTTCACCTTTTCATACTGCTATCTTCAAAACAGGAGCCAACATTAAGTTCTACCGTGTTCTCCTCCAATGGATGCGTGTTGGATGTGTGATTTCATGCCCACAAGGGAGGATAACACAAAAGAACTATCTTGGCTTTAGTCATTACACTGTATCAAGACCTGAAATAACCATCTGACTGAATGATCCATAGTTTTGACCACTGAAAACAAGAGTGAACAAATCAATGGAAGGTGGAGTACCCAAAATATTATGAATTCATAGAAGACTGTTATAATAATTTCTTCCTATCTTTGATTTCACCAATGTAACTTTAAGGTACCATTTCATTAATATTTGGAATGCAAATCTTCAGTTTTCATGAGAAAATAATCTTATTTTTTGTCCACTTTTATTTAATGACTTAACAAATTTTATCCCAGGAAGAGCTGTGTGAATGACAGAATACTTCAGTTTGCTAATAATTAATAGATTTTGAAGTATGGTTTAGTTCCAGTTGAAAAGAAAACTGAATTTTTAATTAACATCTGAAAAAAAAAAGTCCAGGACATGTGGGAGAGAAAAAGATATGCTTTTCTAGTAATTGAAACAATTCTATTTCACTGTTCAACTTAAAAATGTAAACTTGCTATAAAAAAAGCAGGATTTTAAGATGAAAAGAGTTTCAACAATGAAAAACTGAAAAGCTTTCATTAAAATGTCAAAATCAGTTATTTTGACATTGTTGAAACTTTGTCCCTGATCTTTTAAAATCAAAGCCCAGCTAAAAATGCCTTATTTCATGAAATAATTGGATTTTAACAGTGACATAATATGATGGAACATGATTCTATCTAAGTCTCTCTCAGCTTGTCTCATAAGTCCAGTATAATAGGATTCTCAAAGCAAATACTGAGAAACACCTAACAACAGCCTTATAATTATCTGATAGCCACTTTGAAATTTACCTTTCTTACACATTAAAATCCTTCCTTTAATTTAGAGATTACAAGGTAGAGGGATGGAAATTTGATATCTACATTACTCAGTGATTTGAAATTAATATATTAAAGTCTATCTGATTGCATTGTAGCAAGCTCTAGTGGTGACAATGTGAAAAATCAATAAAGTCAAAACATAAACTCGAGATCTAAACAGTGATCTGAATTGTAGGATAATCCAGTGGTAATTTAACCCTTTCTGACACTACAATAAGAAAATGTTTCTTCCAGGGGAAGCATTTAAAATGTAAAATATATGGTAGCTCATTTAAAAGTAGTATAAGACACTGCACTTATGTCTGTGTTAACATCTACACTTAAAACACCTGTGGTACATCTCAGAAATTAAACATAGTCCTAAATTTGTTCCAGTAGATCAGGACAAAGTCTATGTACAAACATGCATAATACATATATAACTTGTGCAGTGGAGTCTTTTCAAGAGTTTGCTTCTAATGTATTTTGCTTTATGAGTTCCAGTAACATCGTTACAGTTAAATGTGCCGTCAACCTCCTAAACAAATCTGCTGGTTTTTTTCTCTCTGTCCTCCTTGTATATATACAGATAGCAGGCATCTCACCACAACTGTGGCGATTTTTAGAAACTATATTACATTTCAACACTGAAACACAAAGCACCTCCCCTGTATTTTTTATTCCTATTTCCGTACAGAACATACACCACAGGCAGTTATGGACAGAGATGTTCTCTTCACAGCATGATTCTTCCTACTGTGTTGTATCCATTGCTGCAGTGAAACAAGTTTTTCCTATGCATTGATGGTTTTAGGGAAAGTGTCCCTAGAGTGCAGATGCATTGAAAATGACTTTGTGACTGTGCACAGCCAAACTTGTCAAGAAATGCCATGCCAGTTGTATAATTGAATTGTAGGGCACTTCAGTCCCTCTCTGGCCCACTTGCAAAGGTTTCCTTGCTGTGTTAAGCCATGGAAGGAAATAACAGAGGAAAAGGGATGCAGTATTGACTTGAGCTTGACATGTGGTGTGAACATAGCCCCTTGTGGCACCTAATTCCTCAGTATAGTGCAGTAGAGGGGATGGTCAAACATGGTATTGCAGAGCTCCAAAGAAGGGCACTCACAAGCCTGGGTTTTAGCAGGGACCCCTCTAAGACAAAAAATCCTTAAAAGAAGACTATAATTTACCCCTTGTTTCAGGTGAAGGGGGGGTGGTTAGGGGGTTGGGGAGGATAGTGCTTTTCCCTGGTTTGGTCAGGATTCAGAAGAAAGTTCAAGGATAAATATTCTGAAGCCAGATGCTACTCCTGAAACCCTAGTGCAGCACAGGTCTGTCTATATGGGTGTGTACATAAAGTGTGTGTTCTCTTCAATACATCTGCAACCCTCCTTCATGGGACAACATGAGGATGACAAGCCTTAAAGCATATCTATCACTAGGGCCTACCTTCCAAAAGCAAGTAGGTCTGAGATTGCTGAAATAGGGATGAACACAGAGAAGAGAGGGTGTAGAGAGCATAGTGGAAGGAAGACATAGAGGAAAAGGTTTCAGCACCATGATCAAGGCACCACACCTGAAAACTGAGGCTGAACACTTCATGCACAGGCCCAGTACATGAGTTCCTTGGAGAAATGGAGGACCGGCTACTTTGCCCCACACCTGTTTTCTTCCTGCTTTCATCAAAGCCTTTTGTTGGTTTTTGTTATAAAAAAATCTTTCAGTATACCCTACTCAAAGCCAGCTTTCCTATCATCTACATGTTCAGCAAAAGGATTTGTTGGAGCAATAGACCTGAGCACACCTGGTACCTGGTGCATTTGGCAGAAAAAATTCACCTGAGAGATAAGGGAGAGAAATGCCTGGGTGGGGACATGCACAGGAGGGATGCTTGGGAACCCTTATCTATAATGTATCTTTATCTATAATTTATATATAATCTGTAATTATTGATATCTCTGTGTGGTCTGTGTCTGCCTCTGTAATATATCATCTGGATTTTGGTATGATCAGATTTTGGAATTCCCTTAACTGAAAAGTTTTTCAGAGAAAACAGTAGGGTTTGGGGGATTTGATTTAAGATCCTCCTTCCCCCTCAAGTCTGTAAAATGTTTAATGAAACTGTTTTGTGGTTGTCTCAAAACTAAAACTACACAGTACTGTTCATAAGAACTTCATTGGTACCTACTGGAAATTGCATTTCAAAGAATTTTGTGCTCATTTGTGCTCACTTGCACTCAACAGAGCCTTCCACTATGCTATATTTCCCAAGACAGCTCAAATAGGTTCACATTATAATTTTTCAAAATGGAGGTGCTGTAGAAGAGATGCTTTTCAACTTGCACAACTGATCTATTAACACACAAGATCCCCCAAAAACCAAACAAACCAAACAAAGGAATATGAATTAGTGGCAGTAGAAATCTCAAACAGTAAATGACAGCATTTTAACATGTCAATATTTCTTTTTTTCTCTTTTCTTTTTTTTTTTTACTTTTTATTTTCAAATCATAAGCTCAACATTTCCCATGCAGAAAAAAAAAAAATTCTAGCAAACTATGACATTTCAGTATAATTCTAAGCTGGATAGAACTATAGTAGCCAAAACCACTGACGTAAAAAGAGAACCTACTGTGGAATTTGTCGTAGATGTTGAAATATAGTGGAGAACAAAGGTAAGATAAATTATTCTCTTTGGCTGAATACTGCAATAAATTTAGAATTCCTTGAGTTCTTGTCTTTATTTAGAAAAGAAATTTGTTTGTCTATATGGGTGGTGACCTCTCCAAATTTAAAGTTTAAAAAGATCACTCTGTTTTATTGTTAAAAAAAATATGAAAGATAACAAAATTTTCAATTTTTAAAGGGTTAGGAAGAGTTAGCAAAGAACAAGTTAAGGTGACAAATAGGCATTAAGGAATTTGGAAGTGACATTTACTTTGCTTTAGTACAGGAAAACTTGTTCAACACTTCATAATCTTTCTAACTGCATTTGTGATTTTTTTTCCAGGGAAACAATTAATTAGTATAATTTATTTCAATAAACCAAACTATGACACTAATGTGCAAATAAGGAAAAATAACATAAAGTCTTCAGTAGGTCTTCTGAAACATGAAATTAAACTAGCCCTCTATCTGAGCATGCAATTCATAATTTAGTTGGCTCCCAGCAGCTTCCTTAGAAGAAAAACAGTGAATTCCTGCTATGATAAGGAGAAAATTTGTTCTATAAATGTCTAAGGTTTCTTTTGCTTCAAAAAGAGGAAATCTGAGTCAACAGGCTTAACAGTCAGTTTTCCCTTTTCACCAATATGGCCACTCTCTTGGTAATCCAATTAAGAAAACAGGAAGACTAAGATACGAATATAGTTATTGTTTCTCTCTAGAAGATTTGAAGATTATTATTTTTTTAATTAAAAATATGAATATTTAAATCAAATATAGCAGCAAGGGATCACTGAAATAATGATTGACATTTTATTGCCTGTTTCTGTTCATTAAAAACTGTGGGTTTGTGAATAACATTATTTTGTAAAGACCTTTTTTAGTATAGAAACTGGTTTATGGAAAAACAAACTTCTGCCAAGGATTTGTTTCAAACACTTGCTTGTTTCAGTAAAAGGGCTGAGAGTCAGTAAGCAACACTCAAAAAAACCCAGCAGAGCAAAGGATCTCAGAGGCTGGTGTCTTGCTATAATGGATGATGTCTTCTCATTATGGATGATTTCACTTTATGTATTCAATAGCCCATTTTAAGCTCTCGTTATAAAATACTGATTATGATGATGATGAATATTAATATTATAATTATTATAAGAGGAAATAGAGGTATATATAATATTATTATTATTATTATTATTTTCAATGTTTAAAAAAGCTGTCCCAAGAGAGCATCCTGGGGACCGGAAACAGCTGGTTGTGATGATTCTGTTGGGGTATCATGTTTTAACCCCACCCAGCAACCAAGTCCCATGAAACTGCTCACTCACTCCTGCACCAGGAGGATCAGGGAAAGAATTGGAAGGGTAATAGCTGGAAAACTTGTGGGTTGAGATAAAGACAGTTTAATAGGGAAATCAAAGGCTGCACATGCAAACAAAGCAAAACAAGGAATGAATTCACTGCTTCCCATGGGCAGAGAGGTGTTCAGCCATCTCCAGGAGAGCAGGGCCCCATCATGTATATCTTGGGAAGATAAATGCCATCACTCCAAACATCCCCCACATTCTTCCTTCTTCACCCGATTTTGTATGCTGAGCATGATGTCATATGGTATGGAATATGCCTTTGGTCAGCTGGGGACTGCTGTCCTCGTTGTGTCTCCTCCCAGCCTCCCATGCATACCCAGCCTCCTTGCTAGTGTGGCAGTATAAAAAGCAGAAAAGGCCTTGGCTCTGTGTAAGCACTGCTCAGCAATAACAAAAACATCTTTATATTATCAACCCTATGTTCTGCACAAATCCAAAACATAGCCCTATACCAGCCACTGGGAAGAAAATTAACTCTACTCTATTCTAAATCAGCACACAAGGTTTTGTCCAGAGACATATACTCTCATTAATGAGGGACAGACTCCACCCTTTTGCTGACACTGATCACCATGAAGAAGATGATCTCTGGAATAATAACCATGAAATACATAAAAACAAATTAAGCTCAACAAGTTTACATCAACATCATTTCATACTTAGGGAAATCAAGCAAGTAGTTATGTGAGGGATGCAGGGAATAGAAGACACCAGCTTTGTACTCCCAAAGCCCTTCAGAGTGTTTGCTTATGACCAAGCATCAGCTTAAATATGAAGTCATGGATGAGCACCACTCTTCACAAAAATGAGGTAAGCTGAAAGAATGCACTTAGCTCTCAGTTTTAGCTCTGTCATTATTACCTGAAAACTCTCATCTGCTTAAGTCAAAGTCTTTAAACACACCAAGGAGAAAAGAAAAAGTATATTGCTCCATAAACTTATCTTCATCTGCTGGCGCCTGCTGGGAACACCTTTCCATATTGCCAGATTATGTTGCCAGAAAAGAAAATCTTTTAAGCCTATTTTACCTGACTTAATTTTCTCCTCAGTTATTGTCTTATAAATCAGGATGTATTATTAGGCATCTCATCTGCAGGAATGTTAAAGATATGAGCCAGGTTTTAAAAAGCATTTCTGACTGTGTCTTTAGAAAGGCAGATGGGAATAGCTATCGGAGTGAAAGGCTTTTTGTTCATCCCTTTCCCTCCTTTGATACTGCAGAGGTATGTGTCACAATCCACTCACTGTGCAAACTTCTAGCCACCACAGCCCCCACTTTGACTGTTCCAAACAGCACACTTCCAGCATTTTCCCAATAAGTTTACTCCTCCTGCCACCATTCAGATATTTTCTCTCCTCAAAGCACTCATTCTGTCTGTTTCTTTTTTGTCTTCACTTGCTTTACTCTTTTTTTAACCTGCATCAGTGATAAGCTTTTCCCTTTATGCTTCAACTACCAGTATGCACATATACATGCATACACATACATGTACATACAGCTATATTCAACTGGGTATAAACAGGTACAGCTGAAAGAAAGAAATGAATTGGTAGGGAGAGGAAGGATTCCAGAGTTTGCATCTGTAAATGCAAATATCACTGCTCAAGGAAAACAGTCAGTATATAATAATACAGATGGGCACGCTTCATTTATATGTTAAATCTCAGTTTTGCTAGGGGAATCTGAAATATTCATAAACCACGTGGGGGAAAAAAAAGCTTTGAAAAGGGAATTAGGTCTCAGTGTTGTAATTTGTTTGTTATAATTTATTTTCTATGAATATCATAATTTCATAGCATCCTGCTGAATTCAGTAAGTCTGCTGTTCTGTAAGCAATGTGTGCATTAGGTGACGAGGGCAAAGTTCAGATCTCATTTAATTTTTTAATTAATTTAAAATTAATTTTTTAATTTTTAATGTAACATAAACAACATTTTGCTTTTACAAAACCTTTATGTATTGCCTTCACATCCTATCCATATGGACACTGAAATACAAATCAAACTTACAAAAATTAAAGTCTGTGACAAAATACAATAACAACAACAATAATAATTCTAAAATTTGGATGGTTTGTAGTAGGTCTAATTTTTTCCAAAAGCATCATTTCTATTTCTGCTATTCTCGCAGATATAGAAATAATAAGAATTAAATAAGATTTAGTCTGACCACTCCTAGCAACATTTTTCAGCCCTTTTATGAGGTGGAGTGGCATGCTAACAGGTGCTAAGAATAGGATATATATCCTTGCATCCCATCCTTTTCCACCTCAGGTCCTGTAGTAATTAGTAGACATAGAGGATCATTTGATTTAAGATCCATATGAAAGAAGTAACGACTCATTATTTAATTGTGAATGATTAATGAAATGGTCATTGTAATTAATATTTCACTCTGTCCTGTAATTTTTCTTTTGGATTTATAGTCAAATGAAGCCCAATCTAACTTCAGGTGCCTTTTCTGAACTTAAAAATGCAATCAAATAAAAAGAAAACCGGCAGCTGCTCCCCACTGAAAAATAATGAGTACATTAAAAATTAAGCTAAGCAATATTCCAGTGCTGATATAAATATCAGTCATCTTCAGCTCCCTTTCTCTCCCAAAACCCACTAAGCAAGCAGGCCTTGCAGCAAACAAGAAATCCCATCAGATTAAAATGCAGAGAAAAATTCAAACTGCTAAAGCTTAATTAACAAAAAGGCAACATGAAAACATTCTTTTCTCTACAAAAGACAAGACAAATAAGCCATGTGGTACAATGCTACTTAGGTCTGACTCATTTCTTTAATAAATCTACCTAAAAAAAAGATGATTAGTGTTTTGCTTTGCCTGGGACATCAAGTGGATGAAAATGTCCCGGCTGGGTCCAAGCACTGATGACCAAGGGATCCCATCACTGCTGTGACACAGTGTCACACATGGTCCACTGTGCTATCCAATTTGTCCCACATCATCCAGGGATGCTAAATCTTGCAAAGCCAGAAGTCAAGCCTCAGTAGTACTGGCTCTGCCCTGACTTTGTGGCCACAGTCTTTGCATCCCCAGCAAACTCATGCATCTCTTCCTCCTTCCTCCAGCCTCCTTCCCTCACAGCCACTGTGCCCTCACTCCACGTTTACTGTCCCTTCTGAGCTGGTCTCTGCCACTGCATCACAGCATTGTCATCATTTTGCTCTGCTGGTGCCACAATCAATGTATGAAGTCCCACCTTGTGCTGTTGCATATTGTTTCCAACAAGAGATTCTAATTATTTTTTGGGGAACATTGTGAAATATTTCTCTCAGTTTAGCTATTTCATTATTGTGGCTATAACCCTTTGGCCTTTATACTCAGAGCCTGTCAGTCTTAAAAATGTGGAATAGACCTTATATTCTTTGTAGGACTACTGTTTTCCATGATGGTACATGTTTTTCCTCATTTTTCTCGGTCCTGAGCAATGCACTGATGTCTCTTATACACTATTTCTCTTAATTAATCACTGCATATAGACCAAACATTCAAATGTTGCCTTTAAAGGGGAGCCTGTTGGTGTTAATTCTATGCTATTTACAATCAGGTATCTGCTAGAAGATTATTACCATTTGGGGACTTGCTTATTGCCTTTCCTGGAGTGTGAGGTTTTACGGCAAGTACAAGCTGGCTTTATTGATATCTTAAAAACCAATTAACAAAGTTAATGTGAAATAAAGTTTTCTTGTATCAATTCTGTTACAAGTATTTTCACCCAATTGTATGATTTCTAAAATTAAAATAATTAAAATAATTATTTGAGGATTTACATCATGTCTCTTTCAACTATACTGATGAAATTTTACTACAGTCAAAATAACTGACTTTCTTTCAGTTTACTTCTAAAATCTTCATGGACCATACCATAAAAGTGATACATAACCAATCTTATTCTGTACAGATTTGTGTGGAATATTTGTGACATTGGGAGTGTCATGGTTTGAGATAGCCCCAAAATCCAATCCCCTAGTCTAAGCTCCCTCCCACATCTCAACCTAATGTGAGATAGGTTTTTTCCAGACAAAACACACCAGACTCAGAATGGGGGAAAGGGAATATATTACAATGACTGTACAAATAAATACCATATCACATTATACACACGATCACAATATCTCTACCATGACTTTTAGTATTTACAATGGATCAGATCTCTTCTCCCCTCCAAATAAAAGTCCAGGAGGAAAAGAAGGACAGATCCCTTCCAGTCTCTGAACAGCAGGAGCATCTTCCAAGGCAGCAGGTTTCTTCTTCTCATGTATGCAGCAGCTGTGGCTGGCTTTCTGCCAGCATCCACGAGGGAGGTATCCAAGCCTCTCTCGGCCCCATCGCCTCACAACCGAGGGGTCTTCCGTGGACTTCGTAACCCCAGACAAGGTCGTTTCACCACGGTCATATCACGAAGACACTGGGGGGTCTTCGTGACGGTCTGGTATCTCTTGCAGGAGACTCAAGCTCCCGCAGGGCCTCTGTGCCCTGTTCTCAGGCTGCCACCGTGGCAGCAGTGCGAGGGGGGAACCAAGGTCACCCCCTCTGCATTCCATCTGGCCATCCCGGTCCAGCTCCGGGACATCTTTGAGCTTCTTAGCTCCTCTCTCTCCAGTGCTGCTGTACTCCAAGGCTCCTCTCAAATAGGAGTCCATCTATTCCTCCTTCCAGGAGGTCTCAAAGGAGTTTTGGGGTCTGGTGTCAGTCTTACCCCAAACTCTGTAGCTCTGCTGCTGGCTGTCTCTCTCTCTCCCTTTCCAGGAGTGCTTTCTGTGATGCTGCATGTCTCTGTTGCTCCTCCGGTTCAGGTCTTATCTGTCCTGGCTCTGTGCCACTGTTTCTCTGGTCAGTGCCGGCTGCTGCTCTGCGCCCATGGAGAAAAACATCTCCCGGCATAACTACAGACACTTAGCCCAGTCCAAGACTGTTCCAAGTCTCTGCAATCCCCCCAGCCAGGGCTGGGAGGGGGCCAGAGGCCCCGAGGGGCTCAGAGCCCCTTCCTCGTGGCTCACAACATGGCCACCTCTCCTCAACCACCAAAACTACAACTCATCTCTTCCGGTGAGCTTGTGATACGTTTACATCTTTGCAGGAGCGCCCATTGGGCAAAACTTCAAAACATCCAGGGGTTTCCACCCCTTGGGGTCTACCACTTTTCAGCCTCTGGGGGAAAAACCAAGGTCCAAACCACTACAGGAGCTTTCTGCAAGTTACTAATTCATGGCACTTTTGAGGAAGAGATAGCTGGCAAAACCAGATATGCTTAGTTTTTTAGTTAGTATGGATCTTAATGAGATTCACAAACGGAGGTAAAGGTTTGTTGTTGTTATGCAAATCTAATTTTTCCGTTGTAAATCTTTCCTGCTGTGGTACAAGCAAAAATTTCTTCTATTACATTTGTGTATCAGCCATCTCTTCCCTGGACCTTGTACCTGTAATATGCAGATGCAATTCTAATCCAGGCAAAATTCAGTATGTGGTAGCTCCAGTGATATATTTTCTATTAAATAATCAGCAGGTAAAGTACAGAAATAGTCTTGTCAGCAGTCTTTCCTTTTTCTGGCTGAGTGCCAAATCAGAGTCATAATCCCTCCTGTTTAACCTAAAAAAAAGAAAAGGTATGTAACAACCAAGAACAATAAAGAGAAAGGCCATAAGAATGGTAAAAATGCTGAAAAGTTTCAGTGCAGGAAAGAATTAAACAGTGACTCTTCAGTCAGGATATAATGTCTATGATTAAAGCCTGTGTAATTACATCAGACATGGTGAAAGGAAGGGCGGAATGGTTGTTCACTGTGTCACATAACACTTTAAAATCACTGAACTAAAGAGGGTTGAAGGACATGCTCAGAAAGCAGCTTCAGAATGAAAGGAGGTCTTCATCAATGTATCATGCTATCACACTGTTGGACTTATTGCTACCAGGCATGTGGGATGTTCATATTCATCCACATTCAAACAGCATATAGACAAATTCATGGAAGAAAAACCTATTAAAGGGAAATGCATAACTTCTGCTTCAGGAAGCCCGCTAAACCTATTTCTTGGCACTGAGCAAATCTTCTGGGGAGTGGACAACCAGGCTACTTAGAGGTCCTTCAGCCTAATCTGCACACCTCTTCTTGAAAGAAACACCACTACTGTTCCAGTTACCATGCAGAGGTTGATAAGTTTTACCAGTGTTGATATATGGACATGCTTGATCACCTCCTTGTGACAGGCAAGGTACCATTGTCTTTGAATAATCACAATCAGAGAATTGAAGTCACAGAAAACAATCCAGTCACCAAAAACAACTGAAATAAACTCTCTTGCCTGTGCAGCTTCAATGCCTGAACAAGAGGGTTATGGAACTAACCTGTTGCATAAGATGGAGAGCTTCATAAACTGGAGATGAGCAATGGGCATTCTGTGACTGGTTATACATAGCCCACAAGAAAAGGCTCCAAAGTATGGGTTTGCTTAGACCAGAAAGAAGAAAACTCTGGGCAACACAAGAATCCTTTAGCATCTAAAAATGTTGCTAGAGAAAGGTAGGTGAGCTCCACCTCCCCACACCCAGGGAGGCTAGTTGCAGGAGAGTAACTTATGCATCTCACCTTCAGAAGGATTCTCTCTGTCACTATGAGAGAAAAAGATAAATATTTGTTCCTCCCTGTGTCTTTCTGCTCTACTTCTTGTAAGAAAGTACCCTTGGGACTCTGTGGATACAAGACAGCTGCAATCACTACTGTGAAACAGCCCATGCAAGAGAATGATCTTGGTAAACACAGCACAACTGCATATGCATCCTCTCCAGATCCCCAGGTTTTCACCCATGGTCTTCCATTTACATTTGAGCAGGGATGAATTGTATACTAGCTGGTACACTCAGTCTGTAAACCAAGATTATATCTTATCTAAGGAAGGCAGACCAATAATTCCTTCACAGGCAATAGAAGGGAAAGCCTTAGTCTAGTTCCTTTTTGTTTTAAAAACCTATGAAACCCCAGGCTGTTTTGACCTGAGTATACAAGATCGACTGTTTTCCTGACAGTTATTTTGCTTGATTAACAGAATAGAATCCTCTTTAATTTTGCTTGATACTCTATAACTAATAATGACACTCTCTTTGAATCACTAGATATCAAGTGACACAGAAAATTATAATATTCACCATGGGACTAATAAGTTTTTCATTTAAGTAAATATTCCAGCTCTGCTAAGACCAATATCTGATTTTCCAGGGAAAAGTCATTATTCTGCTCAGAAAAGATGAATCCAAACTGGAAAATGTGCAGAAATGGTTACAAATATGGATATAGGGAAGATAATCTCTCTTCAAATATAGAAACTTTGCTTTTTGAAAGAATAAGACTGCATACCATAATGTGTTAAGATTATGAAGGATAGGAAAGAACTATTTGCATAAAAAGGACAAATTATGTAGTGGTTTTATGATGTTTATTTTCAAGAGTATTCTAGTAACGTTAGTGAAATACACAGAGAGTGTTGTCTATAAGAAGTGAGAAAAAATGAAAGAGAGAGACATATCCATTGATAAGCGTTTAAACAAGTGTTTAAGTTTGTTTGTGGAAAAAAAATGTCAGAGTTATATTTATTACGGGTGAATTTGGGACAATGAGATAAATACTTGAATGGGTTTATGTTCTTTAAGGACCTAGCAGGGTGAAAGGACTTCGTACACAGGCAAAAATGTATTTTGAGAGAGTAACTTTGATAACAGTGAGGTATTTGCATCAGCAGTTCCAAGGACTACATCTGAACTTGTTTCCCAGGGAGACAGGATGTTTTCCAAGAAGCATATCATCACACCTTGAAATAGCAATAGACTCCCCTCCTGGAGTAAAACAGAACAGCCAAGAACAGCTTGACCTTTATGGGGGCTGTTCAGTGATTGGGCTGTATTTGTTTACTTACTTACTCTTGGTTGTGTAAGTGAAAGCATGCTCCCTTATTTGCAGAACTTTGCCTCCAAATCACGGATACGTAACATTTGTTTGGCTTCAGCTATAAACTCCAGCAAAGTGATTTGGCTTTTGCAGCTGTTCTTCAAGGGAACCAAGCCTCCCTGATTGTAAGCAGGCAGAGAAAACATGAAGTGCTTGTTTGTGTGACTGCTGAGGGGAACACAGAATTTGCATCTCTCTTCCAATGGGGTTCCTATGAGGTAAGGGACCTCACAAAAGCAGGTAGCACTCAAAGTGCTCCAATCTGAATGCAGCAGAGCATGATGTGATGCATCTTTACTTATCCTTGACAAACTTAATCTCTGAAACTCTGAGGAGTTATAACTGGATCTAGCTAAATTAATTGCCTTTCTTTTATGAACTTGTATATCAAATAAAGGGACAATAATGTGTTGAAATCTAAGAATAACTTACAGGGAATTGTACCCCCTTTAAACTGTGTATAAAATGGGGCAGCATAGAGGCTATGGATTACATCAATTTCTTCAACTTCTCCTAGCCTTAGCAAGTGAGAAGACATCGGGCTAATTAGAAAAAAAGTGAAGGGACAGCATTATCCTAAAAAACTGTGGACTTAAAAAGAAACAGGGGCTCTGGGGCAAAGCAAGTACGGTGAAATGTAGGAGGCTTCTCAGTCCCTTCATTCCAGGACAAAATGTACTCTGTTCCTCCCTGAAAGAAATTTTTCTGACCTGGTTTAAAAATTCCCAGGGCAAGAGGTTTGGCCTCTTGCAGGGAGTTTGTTTCAAGGTTTCACCTCCTTAACAGATAAAAATCTTTTTTTAGTCTGTAACTCACTTCGTGGTTGAAACAGAAAACCAGAAGTAGCATGAGAAGATGGATTCAGTGGCACAATCTGAGCTTCTATGTGGACAGAATTTGAGATATGAGACATCTGAAATGAGTGAATTACTCAGAGTAAGAGCAGTGAACTTATTTCTTCTTGTCCTGTCCCTTTTTTATGTACTCCCAAAGTCCTCATCTCCTTCATGAACCCCTACACATTATTAAGAATGTGAGAGTGACCACATGGGGTCAGAGCTCCTTCCAGCCTTTGTCCTCTCCCCACCACCTGCAGCACATGCCATACGAAGAATATACGGCCAAGAAAAGGGCATCTTAACATTTCCCTCAAGGTATTATTTAATTTTGCATTAATCTGTGTTTTAGTGAACAAGTGTTTGAATTTGTGGGTTTTGTTGCTGATGCATTTTTCTTCCATTAATTTAACTAATTGATTTCAGAGTGCCTGCACAACATCCTTGTAACAATGAATTTCATGGTTTCATTGTCCAGTGAGTGAATAAATATCATAGATTCACAGAATCATAGAATGGTTTGGTTTGGAAGAGACCTTAAAAATAATCTAGTTACAACCCCTTCTGCTATGGACAGGGATGCCACTAGACGAGGTTTCTCAGAGCCCCATGCAACCTGGCCTTGAACACTTCCACAGATGGGACAACTTCTCTGGACAACCTGTTCCCGTGCCTCACTACCCTCTAAGTAAATAATGCTTTGTTTGTTCTGATCCTACTACCTACTTCTTTCTTTCTTCCTTCCTCCTCTTTCTTACAGAGAAGCTGCAGCTCCAGGAGGCTGGCACAAGAGAAGAGCAGAGTCAAATCTGAAATGAGGTAGGTCTATCTGTTTTCTTACACTGAGTTATCCTACACAGAGACAATAATTCTCTTTCTATGCCCCTTGTTCATATAAAAGTTTCCATTAACCACTTTTTATAAATAGGGGTATTTCTAACATGATAAGATACAATATTAGAATGTATGACTGGGATATCCACATTCTCCATCTTAACAACACGAAAGGAAACATCTATGGCGTTTTCTTCCTTGATGGCAATGTAAGTCATGATTTCATAGTTTGAAAAGGCAAAAGTGTATCTGAGAGCCTCATGGCCTTGGAGTGAGCCTTTTAAGCCTGTTTAGTTATGGCATTGCTGCAATCCACGCTCATAGTTTGTGGAAAGTGGCATATGAAACTATACTTGCAAACCAAAAAGGACGCAGCTAAAAACAATCTGCTGCAATTAATGGATGGACAAAGCTGTGACTGATCCTTCACAGCCCGGCCCAAAGAGGGTCCCAAGAAACACCAGTTTTAGAAGACATGGTGATTCATTGCCTAGGAGGTAAACAAGTGTCTAAATACTTATAAGGCTGCCATGGCATGGTGGAAAACTGCCCGTACTTCCAGTTTCACCACTGATCCTTATCACTCAGATACTACGCACTCAGATACCTTGCTGTAGGCTATAGCAGCAGTCAAATGGTACAGATCATACTTAAGCAACTAACTTTGGTATTTTCAGGTTGGTTTTTTGGTTTTTTGTTTTGGTTAGTTGTTTGTGGGGTTTTTTTTACAGAGCTTACATGTGCATCTAAAAGAGTGTGAGATTTGAGCTTTCTATTTGCAGTTTCTATTTTGTAAGGTTTTTTGCATTCTCTTTTGGCTGTAAATTCATTGGAAGCCTGAACTCATGGGAAATTTAAAATTAAAATTGCATCTCCTTTATTGTAAGTCTTTGTGTACTTTATGACCCCACCCAGAATTAAGCTTGCTGTGTGCAAGAAATAAAAAGAAACATAACAAAATTATGTAATTATCTCAAAAACTTTAAAGTTATAGATTGCTCATAATTGCTTTGGCATTTTCTATAAACATTAAAAATTCACAGGACTAACTTTATGGTTTTGAATTCTTCTTGAAATACAAGACTATTATAGTACATATTGTTATCTATCATTAAACAATGCCTTCATGTTAAATAACACTTTCCTTCTGTAGTATATACAGAGCCCATTCCAATATTTCTACTTGAGGACACAAGCATGTAATTAACCCTACCTGGTGAAGACATTTCAGGCTTCTTAAAATTAAAGTTATACCATAAAACATGTTTAAGTGTATCAGTCATCTTCTGTGACATCAGGAAAAAAAAATCAGTTTCTATACTATAAAAGACTTTCTAAAAAAGTATCACATGGATCTCATTAATTTTGAAAGGAGCTAAGCACCTTTTTTTTTATTCCAGCTATGAGTCAGTGCTTTGTGAAAGTCATTGCTGAATGCTTTCTGCAAATTGAGGTTGTTCTCAGACCCTTCACTCAGCCCATTTACTCTTCATAGCCTCTGAGTGTTCATTTAAATCACAATAAGTTAAGTGAAGAGCACAGTCCTAGTACAAATTATTAGAAAAATAATTACAGGCTTTTCAAGATTTACAAGTAATTTTGTGATGAGCGAGAAAGTGGCCAATTACTACTGCAGATAATGGGACTGCATATTTATCAACAAACAACTTATTTCACGGCTTTTTGACGGTCTCCCTTTTCTAAATAAATAAGTATGGATACATAACTATATGTTTACCAAAGATGTGCAAGTACTAATCTAAATCCAAATTTACTCTAAATTTAAGTTCACATATAGATTAGTGAAGTTGTACTCTTCTGTAAGGAAAATTCCACTACCGTGAAAGCGATATTTAATATCTGTGTTTGCTCTTGGGTTATCAATAGAATAAAAAGTCACTCACTGTTTCAAAGTAATGCTTGAGTAGTCTTTTCTGAAAATGCCTTTCATTTTTCAATGAAAAATGTCTTTCTTCCCACTGCCATTGATATCAGGCAATCTACCAGAAAGTAATTTTGACCGTCAGAGATAGAAACCCGTTCAGGAAAGTCTTGGGTGAATAAGAAGAGTGGAAAAGGCTGAAAATGTATCTGATAGCTAAATGCTGTTTGGAGATTAGTTATTCTGATAGAATGTATAACCTTGAGGTGCACACTTTAATCACAAATGAGGGATGTCAGTTTTAGTGTTTACAATGTCAATGGATTATTCTTTCTCCTGATGTTCTGGTCATTTAATACAGCAAGTATTTTTGGTCATCATTAAGCCTAGCCTTCCTGACACTATGCCTCCCTGACAATTGGAAGTTACTTAAAAAAATGCAAATTATGGGCCTCTTAACATCGTGTTCTGAGAAACTTGAGAAACTTAGTTCTGAGAAGCTACCAAATCCAGTGGTATCCCTCATTTTTAATGCAGATGATAGGACAGAGTAGCACAATCTCACAGGAATGATTTCAAAGAGTAACCATTGTATAATTGAGGAGGCAGTAGTATGTACACACACTTCAAAACTTTCTTATTGTCCATAGCTCTTTTACCCTGGACAGGTATTCCAGGTGGGAAACTGGAAAGGGTTGTTTCACAGGAGAAGCACAGAAGTGAGAGATGGCCTGGTGGAAAGCTACACTGAGGGTAACTTGTTTCTTGCTTGAGGTTGCTCTGGTACAAGAAAAGGCTGTAAGTGTATGCTGTAGATGTATTAAAATTGTTGCCACCAGTGCTCAGAGGAAGACAGTGGAGAATAATGAAATCTATTTACTACAACAGACCTTTTCTCTCCTGGATAAAAAAAAAAAAAGGAGGGGGGAAGGGACTTTTTAACGAGCGAGCATCGGCAGGTGTCATTGGCCCTTTCTCTGCTTCAGTCAAACTGTCAGATCTTGGAATCCCGACATTTCTGGAGGCACAGCTGACTATAGAGCTGGTAAAGGGGAACTCATTGAACTCAATGAAATGCAGAGGAATTGCCCCATGCAAGACAACACCACTGCAGTTTAATGCAGGTTGCAATTCTGTATTCTCAACATGGTATATTTTGAACCATTAAAGAAAAAAGAGCAAATTTGATGTAAGGAATACACCACCATGGGCAAGAAAGGCAGTTATCTGCACTGAGACCTGCAGGCCTCTGAACACACATAAATCAGGGGTCTTCCCTTCCCTGTCAGGCCCAAAGTAGCAAGGGGAGAATTTGCACAATACACCAGTGCCCCCAGCATGTACGTGCATGTGTCTGTGCGTGCATGTGTGTGGAGGGGGTGGTTTCTTTTGCTGTCCCTCGAGAGAGCACAATTCTGCCAGCACTGTGTTATGACATCTGTTTTTACAAACTCAATAATGTTCAGCATGCTGAGAAGCCTGGGCAGTTTTGATGGATGAACCCACTACAACAGCACGATAACATTCTGCGACCATGCACAAGGGATTAAGCAAGACACCAGCCCACTTCAGTGAGGTCAAGCTGTGCACAGAATCTGAAAAGATGTAATATTAATGTCTACCTAATTGGTGAATTTGTCAATGCAGTGTTGCCATTAAACTGCCAGCCATCTGGACCCCAAGGTTTATGTGATCACAGCTGATTGTCAAAACAATGGCATTTCACTGACCTTAAGAAATTTAATTAAATTGTTGTATTGCTTTCCATGCAGTAAAGGTACACAAACTGATAGCTAGAAATTAGGTTGCTCCTTCTGTTTCCAAGTATACAGCATAAAATCATTTTCACATAGCCAGATACTCCTGGTAAATCTAAAATAACGTGCAACTACACTGACACTTTGAGCAAGTTGTTTCCTTGCTCTGTGTTCTAATGACTCAGCAACAACTAAAGAAGATTCTTCCAGAAAACAGTACTCTGCAATTCCATTCATCTTTTTGATCTAATGAGCTTATTTAGTGCATTCGTTGTTCAAATTACTGCTCAGAAGCTGTTTTAGTAGCAACTCAGTAACTTTTACCCTATCATTATTTAAACCAGTGTTTTATAGGCCATGGCAAGAAGGCAGAAAAATAACTCTCCTTTTCCAAACACAGACCCCTAGAGATATAGAAATGTGGGACAAAAGGGACTGGGTAACTGAGGTTACCCCTACATATCACATAGCTCTTTTCATAAATGTGTCAAATACCATCTCAAAATAAGTTACTATTTCTCCTAGAGAGATTGGGAGGTTGTTTGAGAAGCTCAGTGTTCTTGTGCTTACAAACTTTCCTTTAATTTCCATCTTAAAATTATTCATGGCCAGCTCATACCCGTTTGTTCTTATGCCAACATTGCCTTTTAGTTTAAACAGCTCTTCCCTAGTGTTTACCCTCCCTGTGAATTTATAGAATGCAATCACATTGTCTCTCAGCTTTCGTTTGGCTAGAATGAAACCCAGTTTTTCAAATCTCTCATAAAATACTCACACTGTTCTCCTGGACAGATTTTCTCATCTGCTCCTTTTACAGCATGAGTTGAACAAGTTGAATGGGGTAAGCAAGGATGCAAGCAGTATTCCAGACTGTCTCTAGTAGATGCCCTAAAGACTGACAAAGGCACTGCCTTTCTTTGCTAGAAATCTTCCATGTAAGAACCTTTTTTTGCTTTCTCATAGAGGCTTGACACATGCCATTTCCTTATCGTGCTGTGGGCAGCTGGAACACAAACACATCCTCTGTAGTCCAGATTATTTCTATGGAGGACATGTAGTTCTTAGCAATTCTTAGAAGATCTCCAGTACTTCATCTTGCTCTTTTTACAGTGAGATTTTCTTTATTTCAGTCTTCAAAGCCACTTAGACCTTTCTATATGATATATTGTCTTTCTTTCTTTTTACTAGTCACTTTTAAGTGTGGTCCTCACAAATGGTATCACCAAATTTGCCTGGTTTTGTGAAGGGCACTAATGGATATAAGAGGGGTTCCTGTAGCTCCCTTACAATATATCTCCATGTTACCTCTTGTCTCTTCCCCTTGAGACCTCTTCTTATACAACTTATGTCTTCACAAATAATTCTTCACATCAGCTGTTTTACTGAAGTTCAGATAAATAAGATATACTATAAGTCAAGATTTTAGCAAATTAAATATTTTTTATTAATTTAGAATTATAACTTATTTTTAGCATTTTTATTTTATTTTACTTCCATTTCTTCCATAATTATTTATTTCAAAATATATTTAAAAGCTTTATATGATACTGAAGTCTGAGTAGCAGACTCAGTGTCTCATATCTTTGATGGTTTTTGAGGGGGTTTGTTTGAGATAAAAATGACATAGTTACTATTCTGTGGTCATGTGATGCTACTTCAAATTTTTTTTTTTAATATTACATTATCTGGAATTCAGTTCCTTCCAATTACTCTACCATCTTTCAGGAGGCTTATAAGCTATTTCTTTTGAATTTACTGTATGCAGTGAGTGCATACCAATGAGAAATGTTCATCCTATACAAGAACAAATACATTGAATTACTTCATCATTTTCTATTGTGCCAAGATGAGGTTAAAATAGTTATAAGAAAGAAGTTTCTAAAGTAACTCACCTGTAAACCACATGAAGATACAATGAAATAGCCCTCCAGAATATGGAGATGATACAGGTTTTTATAAAATGTGTCATAAACATAACCACACTGATGTGTTCCTTTTGCCATAGTGTGTAAGGGGGAGAGAGATGCTTTCAAACTCTCATCGGGCATAGTCGGTATGGCAAGGTTATTTCTCTCTGACTCATGAATAAAGCATCAACTGCAACTTCTGGTGACATGTTTGTTTCACTGACAGCTCATCTTTTAGAAGTAGAAGTAGAAGCTACTACATAATGAAACTCCCATCTGCAATTGCTACCATGTCAGCACAATATCAGTACTTGAATCTACTGCATGTACATAAGCGTATCTTTCTTCGAACTGTACCTTAGGAAGTTGTTAAACATATGTTTGTTTGTTGCGAGTTTCAAAGGACTGACATTGTTTCAGTCCAGCAGGTCAGTCCTGCACACCTGTAATGAGTCACTGGTAGAGTCTGACAAAGCGATTTGAAATCAGACAGTGATTAAAATGCCTGATCACACACTGGGAATATTGTTAGTTAGAACAAAGTTTTTTTGACTGTGAATCATTTCACAAAACCAACTGTCTTGAAGGTTAGCTGTAGTACATTTTTTTAATCCCAGTCCACTAAAAATGAACTGCAGACACATTTCTCATCTGTGAATTAATTATCCTGTGGAGATCAGTCAGTGAGTGCTATAACATGCTATTTAACAACCTTTGGGGAATTGGATCCTTTTTCAAATTCACATCGGCTCTTTATTAACATGGAGTTTGGTGGTGGGGAGAGGGTTTGTGATAAAGGTCAGAGTTGCTCATTAGAAAGCTAAATGAAATGTAGTAACACAGTTCATTCATTCTTCTGGGATTACAGCCCATGCAAATGAAAATATATAAACATGCATCTACATGGTACTGGAAAAGGAGGGTAGTTGTACAGTATTGTAACCTTATGCCATTCTAAAGCGAATATTATCAAAATACTTTAGAACAGGCCTTCAAGTTATACCCAGATACTTCAGGTAGGAACTGTTCCACAGGTTAGTTGGGTTTTTCCACCCAAGGAAGATCATTCAAAGTCGTTGTTTGAGCCAGTACAAACAGATGGGAAGATGTACTTTCTGCTCTCAGTGCCAGAAGCAGAAAACGGTTTGCTCCAACACTGGCGTGCAGGGCAATAACAAGGTGGTAATGTTGACAGTGTGTTATGTCACGTAAACACTGAATTTCTCAGCCTCTGGGCTGATGTATCCCTGGAAGAAAGGTAGGTGACAGCTGTCAATATCTTTAGCATTCACAGAAGTTAATATTCTCCTCTATTAAGTCAGTAGTCCGTGAGGATCCAGGGCAAGCTGCCTTATTTGCTTGCTGACTGTCTATCTAGTTAGGAGAATCGGACCTCTAATAAGGGGTTGACGTGCAGAGTGCAGCCTGGATGGCTGGCACAAAGGGCCTCAGACACTGCTCAGAAAAACCTGGTATAGTTTTTGACACTAGATCTAATCTTCTGCTAGTAAATATTGATATTGTTACTTACACCAGTTTATCTGTTGTGATGAATGATTTTTGAAGCAGGAGCCTTGATGGAGCACCATATAATGCTGCTGGGGAGTAACCATCCCCATGTTATCACTCCAACCCTTCTGTATCAGAAGCACACTCTCAGTAGAAATATAAACAAATATAAAAATGCTACAAACATGGAAGATGGGCACACAGAAAAACCATGGATTTTTGTCTTCATACTAGGCCAAATCCCTGGACACCCTAATCATGGGAATAGGTCCTACACGGAGGACTGACAGGGGTGACTGCATAAGAGCTGCCCCCTGAGGAAGACAAAGTCACATGTGTATGAGCTGTGAGAAAGAGTCCATTTTACATGGCTGATTCCTGTGCTTTATAGCAACCCTTCACTGTCTACCCTCTCTAATTTGTATCGGTGTTTGACAGCTTGTTGACAGCTCATTAGGAAAAAAAACCCAAATGTGACCAAAGCACTCCTTGCACCCAGAGAGATCTCCTCTCTAATTGTGAACTATATTGAAATCTGAGCCAGATGTGGCACTGCAGATCAGAAACCAATCCAATTAGCATGTTTATTAAAATATTTGAAAATGTATTTAAATTATTAATTAGTATAAAATGTAATAGCAGTAGCAGCTATTGTCAGAGTCTAAGTTGTAGTAAGTGGCAAACCAAAGGAAACAGGATGGGCTTTGGGATTTACTTTTTTCTGAAAGAAGGTATGATGCAATATCAAAGTAACCATGTCGGCTCTGTCATTGAACAGGAGCCATTAGGGGGCAGGTGCCTCTGATTTCAGTCCAGACCACCATCAGCACTGAATGTGAACATAAGACTTATTGCATCTTTGCAACAGCAAAGGCAGAGCTGTGGTAAAAACTGTGAAATTCAACCACATTTGGCTCTTGGGATATTTTTCTTTTGACACTGCTTAAATTTAAATTAACAATTTGGGCTTATATTTCTGGGTTAAGATTGGCAATTCTGTTCATTAGTCTCTGTTCTCAAAGAGAATTCTTGAATTAAGGGTGTCAAGTTTTCCTAATATAATGCAGAGACTACAGACCAAACGTGTAGATTTGAAACTTCTCCGAGGAATTGCTGCATCCTTAATCTGAAAGATGTTTTTCTGAATTTTTTTTCACTGTCTGATAACTGGGAAGCCAGGCAGCTCTATGTGCAATGAAAAACTTTCCTTCTTTTCTATTACTTTACATTATTTTTGAACTCTTGGCACACTTATTGAAACACCAAAGAAAACATTCAAGCTAGGAATGGTTCAATATATACATACAAACAAAGGCACATGGGTTAGACCAATTAGGAAATATTTGCAACTTCTGCTGTGAAAAGGTGAGCTGGCTGAATGTTTTATGGACCCTTCTAGATGATGTGCTTATGTCATGGAAACAGCAGTAGGAGGTAAGCTGAAGGGAGTTTTTTCCAGCCCCGTAGTCAACAAAAAGAGAAATGCTTGCATAGGGCTGAGGTAAATTATAGCCTGTGCAGACCATGGAGTGGATTCAACTATCTCCCCCACAAGCTTCCCTCGGACTCCCACTAATGGGCTGACCAATTATTTTTAAAAATCTGTTAATTACAGATTCAGATACTTGGTGGAAGGCACGAGGACCCAGAATTTTCTGTTTGAATACATTTAGAAGAGAAATAACTCTGTGAGTAACAGCTGGTGCTCCATCTGAGGACGCTGAGTGAGGCCTTTAGGGCTATAAAGGTGAGAAAAGCATGTTTTACAAAGCAAGCTGTGTAGTAGAAGATTATAATAAAAGAATGGCTTTCACTTTTAAGTCCATGAGAGTGATAACCTGAATAAAGTCACTCAGAACAGGTATGTCTATTTAAATAAGGTGCCATCAGGAGAATAACTGGACAATAAAATATAACTTTTTTAACAAAACAGATAACAGCTCTCTGCACGCACTATTAGTTTACTGAATCCAAAATGATGTTTGAAATTTATATTAATGTCCTCTGCACCTCATTTATGTAATCTTTTTGCTAGCTCTTGAGCACTGTTTTCTTCTTGCTTGTAGAATCACTGTAAATATTGTCATTTGAGTTCTACGGCTAAATGTGCTATGAAAGTATAGTTTTGTTGCTCCCTGGATAATTGATTTGTAGGATGCACTTCTAATAAAACATATTTTTTTTAGAAAATCCTGCAGCAATTGCATTTATGTGACAGTCCGTGCATTTGACGGGTGGAGAAATTTTGCACTTTATTGCTAGCACTGCAGGTTCAACCTTTCATTCTGTAGACCTGTCTCCAATGGTCTGTCTGCCTGCAATGAGATGTAGTGTGTTGTTTCCCAGCAACACACACTCAGGTGATGTTTGACTGGCGCTCTGAAACTGCTGGATCCCTTGGGGGGTAAGGAACAAACAAAGCCCCAAATAAAACCATGGTACCCCTGGTTGCTAAAAGGGAAAGGCTCGCTACATTTCACTGCTGTTGAAGTACTTTCCTTTGATTGCCTTTGGAAACATGGCAGAGACAACAATTTAGGAATGACTGAGATTCCTGCCATCAAGAGACAAGGAGTCTCTTGGTTAAGTTTGTCAGGTATCACCACACTCTTATTTCTGGACTGCTTGAGTTTTTGCTAGATTTTGGTAAGCCTTTCATTTCCCTTGCTTTCCTTCAGGTACCAACTGCCTCCATTTCTTTACATACATTTTTTTAGTGCAAGCATATCATCTATAAGACAACATTCAAGTGCTTCTATTTTCCACAATATGCAAACACAAAGGCACAGAGGTATCCATCCCATATCGACACAAAATATGTTGTAGTTGTAACCACAGAGAAAGCAACACCAAAAAAAGCAATGACTTGCAAAAATTTGTCTGAACTACATTTTTTTTAAAATCTAGTTAAAAACAGTTTTCTGCTCCTTAAGGAGGATAGATGAGTGAGGAACATGCTGTCCTTTCTTGCTCTTGGAGGTTTTCAGTTGCCTGCTGGTTGTGGTCATTACCAACCAGCCTTTTAAGCAGAGCTCTTCGTGGCTTTGTTTCATCGGTTATAACAACTGCCTCAGTGTTTACCCAATTATTTTCTATCACTATGACAATCTTAATTTTATATAAACTAGTTACTTGTTGGAACCCTTCAGATGTGCTAATATCATACTTTTATCCCAGTAGGAACTGTAAGTATTAGGCATTTTCAGAAAGCTGAGCACTTTTGAAAATGTGTTAAATGCTATTCACTCCATTTTAGCAATTCTCATTTTTATAAAGGTTTTTCTGCATTTTAACTAGTTATGTTGATTTGCCTTTCCCCACTATTTTGAATCTCAGCTTTCAAAAGTTTGTTCTAGTATTTCTTGTGCACATACAGTCCCCAAGTCAGCAAGAAACATTTGAGCAGTTTGTTGATCTGTAATCATATATATTAAGATAGGAAGTGTTATTATGTTGCAGAATTTTGGGAGTTCTAGGAATCACCTAAAGATGACTTCTTCTTGGCACCGTAACGTGATGGTCCTCTCAGGCTGTGACTAACACTCATCACACAGTTCTGGATCATTGCTCCATTATTTCTTTTTTACATCCATAGCATTTTATGAATGAATTTATACATAGATCTACAGAAACAATTCCACAATAAAATTGAAAATAAAATTTAAAAATACCAATCAGATGTTTGTATTCCCAAGCAGTATTACACACATATGCCCATACACTCTCTTAATGAGAGTTCTCTAAATTGTTGGTTCTTTGGGCATATTTTTTTTCCTTATCAATTATCTTAAATCAAAGTACTCCATTTGGACTTTACCTAGGATAAAAAATAAAAGAAATGGGCCCTCCTGAGACTTTAACAAGCATGTCAGAACAGAGAGCGGAGATGGAGCTGCTTGTAACCAGCATCTTCTCTTTGAAATGTTCATGCCCAGGAAGCACATTCCAGACCATTTTAGAGACAGCGGGGGCGCTTTCACATTTCAGTGTGTTCAAAAGTTCAACCGAAAACAGTTTTGAAATTTTAATTGAAACTGAAAATAGAAAGGAGCCCAACTGCCCTCTGTTGATCACAGCAACAGGGAGGATAAAAGAGAAAAATTGATGCTATGAAACAAAAACAAAGCCCTGCAGAGATTTTCACTGAGGATCTTGCTGTTGTTGCTGCTAAGTAATTTTTTCAGTTATCTGTTGATACATTCTAAAGGGGATTTTTAAACGGAAAAATCCTAGTATTTATTGGAGTGCCCCTCATCTTCAGATTGTGTGTGCACGAATTTTCATTCAGTAAATAATATCCAGAGGTGAGGTTGGCTATGTCACCAAAATACATACGCTATAACTGGTAACAGAAGGGTTGGAAAACTTTTGAGTATCAAAGCTAAATCCCTTCAAGTCAGAAAGAGATATAGCTCTGCCAAGCTCCAGAGGCCGATGGGAAGGCAAATGCCATTTTATGAATGCAACCAGTGTTTGAACTCATAAAGGACATTCACATCACTCATTACTCATTACACGTATTACCTTCTTCTTTGCAAAGTAATCTTGAAACTGTTGTTAGCAATAATAAAAATTAAAGGCTGCTTGACTGGATTCCTTTTTTGGAAAAGGATGCCATGGACACAAATAGGTGATCCATGACAAACAGACAAACACAAAATTTTAAGTAAAACAAGTCTATTAAGAGGCATTTATTAAAAAAAAAGAAAAGAAAAGAAAAGAAAACAAACAAAAATGACAACAAACCAACCCCCAACCAACAATCTGATTAGACAGCCCTGAATTCTTCAATGCATCTCTGTGCTGGATGTGGTATTTTCAGCTCCTGTAAATATGTTACTAAGAAATGACAATAACAAGTGGTTCAACAGGAAAGGTCTAAATTATAACAGAATTTGCTAATTGAATGTTGTGATTAAGAACATATTAAGCTTAATAATAAATTTGTTAGAATATCACATATCATAGATAAGATAAATGTATATCAAAATGAATGTTGATTGACAACAGAAGGTTATATTTTTGAACACATTATATATATGAACACATTGACTCACAAAATTAAGCAGTCTTACCTTATTTGAGACTAATGTTAATTTTAAATACAACACAGTCATCTCAATGCTCTTATCCCATCTGTTGTCAACAGCAAAATATAAATTATGAATGCCAATTTTTTGCCTTTTATTCACTGCTTTGCAAACCCAGCAGAAGTTTCATTGAAGAACTTTGTGCCTCTGGTAGGTAAGGATCACTGTGCACAACAAATTATTTCACTTGATTTTCTTCTATCTCAGTGAAACAAAGCAAACTAAGGGCAAAACCTGTTCCTCTATTTATTTTTTAAGAAAAAAACACCTGCAGATTTCACTTGGTCCTTTTAAATATAACACTTCATTTACTCTCTGGAGTAAAAAGAGAATCATGTATTATACTTACATTATGAAAAATCACAATTCAAAGCAGTCTGAACTCCACAACTAGTGGGGCAGAGGCCAGTTTTGAATTCCCTTCAAATTTCTTGTGCTCATAGGGAATGGTGCCTGCAGATCCCTCCGCTTGCCCACAGAGACTTAACAGCAGCAGCTTAGCTAAGCCAAGCTCAAGCAGAAGAGAGGGCCTTGGGCTGAGGGCTGCACCAGCTGACTTAATTGTTGTTCCTCTTCTCTCAGAGCAAAAAAAAAAAAAAGGGAAAACTTTAAGAGAAATTAACCTTCATCAAATAGTGGCTGGTCAGTCAATTTTTTTTTTCATGCCATCATGTAGAATGATGTAACACTATCAAAGATATCACATAGTTCTTTTGAGACACAGATTAGTATGGTAGCTGGATGAAAACTGCGGTATGGTGATCTCCTGAACTCCCATTACAGCCAGTTGCTTCAAATCTGTTTAAAGGAATCTGAGCTGAGCTGTCTGAGTTGAGCTCAGATAAGTGTCTTTCTGACCAGCTCTCAAAAACTGTGAGCCAGAATCAGCCAAAATCCTGCTGGTCCTTACAGTATAAATTCTGCCGATGGTGGGCATGGTGGAAACTTTGGGTTAAATTTTTTTAGTGTGTTTCCACTGAAAAAAAAGTCTTTAGACTGGATCTGTTTTGAGAATACAACTTAGTGTCCACATAAGTGATCTTATCTGTATTGGCCTTTTCTTATTCACCAAGTTACGTTCATTTTCACTAATAGGCTAACATCTGAACAAAAAGCAATTTGCATGTACCCTCATATCAGTAAATCAAGAGGATTTCAGAATACCACTTAAATTGCTCAGTATTCTATGCTGGTTGTCACCTAGTAAGAAAAAACCCTAATATTTTTACCTTCTGACAGCTCATCTTACCTCTTCAGTCTGTTGCCTTTACTGGAAGAGCAGTGAGAAACTTTCACATTCCATAATTTTAAATTACTGTGGCTTTTCTACCTCTTTGATTATATTCACTGTGTGGGATCAATCTGACTGTGCCTTCTGTGCTGATGTGAGGTGTGCTGAAACAGTTTTCTGTCCCTTTCACCAGATCTGTTTGAGAAGAATCACAGCTGTAAACTGGCAGTCTAATTTTATAGCAATTGAAAAACATGTCATTCAATATGTCTCTACAGTCAACTCAATACAACGAATGTTTCTACTCATTTATATTTGTTGTTTAATTAACACATGTATAGTGTAATTGAAGACAGATGAAAATTTGTCTATCAGTGCAGCAGCCAACTCTGCCTGCTGCATGCCTGCCTTATCACGTATCCCTGAAAAGAAACAAGGATTTATTCCATACAGGAGTCTTATTTGAGAAAGTCTTCTCACTCCAGGCCAAAGCCAGAGATAAAAGTTTTGCTGAATGATCCCTGAGATAGTAGGGAAGCTTTCAAATCCTGATCCATCAGGAACACAGAGCCCAACCAAAGTACCTTCAGAACGAATAGAGGCTTTTCCAGCACTTTCAACTCACTGAGAATCAAGCCTGCAAACTGCAAGATGCACTCCAGGGGCAGAGACACAAACTAAGGCAAGGTAGAAAAAATTCAATAAGCTTGTTTTGATATTTGTAGAAAACATACAATTTTATTAATGTGCTTCACAATTTGAAGCCAAAGGAAGGTACTGAACTCTTTCTTTGTTGTTTTGCCTTTGAAAAAAGAGCAACAAGTTCCATTTCTGGTAATAAAATTAAGTAGGTGAGCCAAGAATATTTATAAAAGTTTCAATGTCTATATGCTTTGCAAAGATAAAACACTGGATTCTTTGGTGAAATATATATCTACACCAGTTTTAACAGTTTAGTTGTACATATCTAAAATGTCTTAATGCCATGTCACTCATAGTGAATCTCTGAGACCAGACAGCACTAGAAGTAGAAGAATGCAGGATATGTTTCATTTAACTCCATACCCACCCTCTAAGGAGGGTGCAAGACACATACTTCAGCCTAACTCAGAAAAAAAGAATTTTAGAGTCCAGTTTTGAACATTTAATTAGATAACAGTCAGCATTTCAGTTTCTAATTCTTATCGTGCTAAATTAAGTGAATGATTTTATCTCAAACAAAATGAATCAGAAACACTGCATTTGTAGAATATATTTCCCACATTCTGTATTGAATTTGTCCAAGGCAGAATTTAAATACTATTTGAAAATCACAGAGATGTTTTCTCATGTTTAAGTCTTTATTTTTCTTTAACAAATGCTGATGGTAAACCTGAGGAATAAAAGGCCAAGTTGCTGTTTTAATTCACATCGAGGATAGCAAAGGATTCTTGTTTTAGCTATGGCAGTTTCTGATACAATGATTCATGAGATACACCAGATCAGAGCAATTTAATTTGGGAGAGCATTACGCAGAAACATTATTATTAGTTTTTTTAATTTCTTTCTTTTTTTTTTTATTCTCTGTGCATATAATCTATGTATCACATTTATCTGCGGAATGTATGTTTTCTTTTCTGCATTATCCCCTCATCCCAAGTGATTATTACATTGCTTTGTGTTTCTGAAAGTGTTAGTCATGTGAAATGGCACTGAAATAATTTTGCTTTTCCTGCCAAAGGAAATGAAAGCAAAAAGATTATTACTTTTCCAACTTACAAAATAGTATTGTTATTGACATGAAGCAAGCTAAATCAATAACTCCTGATGATGTGCTAATAAATAATGAATGAGTTTATATTTATTGGGCCTCTTCTCTTTTTATACCACTTCAAATGTGGAGTAACTTCACTATAGTCAACATATTTATAAATAAGAGAAGAGTTAGAGCCACTACATGCCTATGAATTATGTATTATTGGAAAGAAAAATTTTATTTTTTTGCATATATATCTTCACTGATGGGTGAAAATGAATAATTGTGAAATACTAGAAAGTGTGCAAAATCTTAATCTTACAACAATGAGAGGACATTTTCTGTGTGAGCTCGAACTCATACAGTCAAATCCTCCCCTACCCTTGGCAGTGTTGAAGCCAGCAAAGTTTTACCAGACATGCCAACCAAGATTTCTCAGTCATTTAAGAAGCCTGTACAGCCTAGGAAAGCATCTAAATATTCTCTTTTCTCCAATTCTTTCTGAAGCTAGGTAGTTAATGATACAAACATAATAAGAATAGTATTATGACCAATATTAGGTTCAGATGCTTTCAATCCTCTAGCCTGCTATCATCCATAGATGTGTTACCTAGAGTGCTGCTGGGTTCACCTTCAGAGTCAAGCTCAGACTTTCACTTCTGGATTCATGGTAAAATACCTAAATTGTTCCACTGTGACATTCAGGAGGAAGAAATCATGCTGGGTTTGAATGTTCTTGTCTGGTTATTGAGGGTAAATAGACTTGCTCAAAACCTCGTAAGAGACAAATCTAGCTCTGACCAACTGTTCTCACTACCTCGAGAAGCAATGCAAGTCCATCATCCCAGAATCAGTTCAGATGATGAAAACTGCTGCAGAAAACAAGAAGATTGCTTGGGCTGAAGGCTAGCAATCCTGAGAAGAAAACAGGACATGCCAAACTTGGAAGAAATCTTGGCATACACATCAAAGTACTACCAGGCACTGTACCTGCCCCAGAGGGAAAGCAAATCTATGCTGACCTGATAAAATGATTAGCCACAAGTTTAGCTGTTGTTTCCTGAAGACAATCTATGTTTTCAGGTGGATCTTTGAGGGTTTGTGTTTAACTTCAGATAATTAAAAACAGCAAGTAAGAAAACACTATATGAATCATAGCGGAAATGAGCTACCCTTCATTCAGATCAAATGGATTTTTGACCTGAAGTCTAAGGCAATGAATGCAGAAATGGTACCTATTTCTGGTTTGGCATTTCTTTGGATTTGCTTACATGCAAAAGGTAATTTCTGTTAAGGTAAACTATGAACTGAAAAATATAGCTGCTGTTGCTGTATTTCCCTCGAGAATATCTGTATGTGGGCTTATGGATAATATCTGTATGTGGGCTTATGGATACACAGAGAACTCCAGAGATATAGATCAGAGTAGAGGGAAATCAAATGGAAGAAAAATTACTTTTTGTTTACTTGTCTTTTCAATTTTGATCTTAAATTACATGTTATATAATTACTTGAAAGTCAAACCTTTGATTAACTTTCTTGCTCGTAGAGCATGGTAAAGAGTATACCTAGTATCCCATTATAAAATAGAAAGTTTTCAGGATATTTTAAACTTTTAAATTTGTTGATTTTTCCAATACAGCTAATATGTAGCCTCATATTGTCTGAAATGTACCAATGACCAGTGCATGCTTATTTGTTAAACTAACATATTTTTGTAAGGAGGCAGTTTTACCGGGTTTCAACACACAGAATCATTCTTGAGGAGAAAAGACAACGCGGAAAGAACCGAGTCTTGCCAATACTGCCTAAGGAGACAGTCCACTGTACCTTTTGCAACCGCACTTGTCTATCTGGCATTGGCCTTTTTAGCCACCAGCGTGCTTGTAGCAAGCGTGGATAAAATCCTTCTCAAATCTTCGTTCGCGAAGCCTAGCCATGATGATGAACTTGAGTTATGTAGCTTAGACTAACCTAGACTAACTGTATCTTTTCAGGGGTGCTCCAGATTTACACACATTTACATGGGTTTGGTCAGCTTCTGCCCTGATTGCGGAGAATATGGGTAACGTGGAAATTAATGCAGATCCCCTGAGAGTCTGGAACTGTATGTGGTGTCATCAGTTGCTCAGATCAACAAGTTCAGAGTTCATCTTGCCTCTGCGGCAGGCTACTTTTAACACACCTCGATTTCAGGGCTTACTTTCCTCCTGTTTACATACACACACTCTCAGTGTCCCCTCAACAACACTGAACAATTTTTGTGGTGACAGCTATAAGAAGAAATATTCCCTGGCAGTCAGGAGGTTCAAATGTTCATTGATTTATTTCTTTGTAATAAGTAATTTTCTATAAGCTCTAGGAAAACTGACTTGTTTTGTTCATTAAAAGTTGTTCTATATAGACATGGTTTTATTACTATGAGCTAATGTTAAGAAAAAAATTTCCAAAATAGTCAGTGAGCATTCCCTTAGATTAGCACTTCCAATTCCTCACAACTTGTGCAAGACTCCACTTCTTGAATCCAATTAAGTGAATAAATAAGCGGGGAGAAAAAAAAAGCATTGTTTTTAACATGAAACAGAAACCAGAATAGGCACAGAAGGATGCAGCATTTCCTCCTCTCAGATATTGCTTAATCCGAACTTGCAAAAATCCATGTGGAAAAATACATTTGTTGTGCATGTAAATTTCATATTATCAATGTGAAATTAAAACATTTTTTAAAAAATGGTTTTGGAAGCCTCCTAAGGGCAAGATTGGAGTATCACTATCTACCTGTTAGTCTGGAGTAAGCCTTTACCTAACAGAGACAGAGTTTTATGTGACTGTTTAGGATTCAGCACTATGATACCACTTTGTAAATAAAAAGGAAAATCTGTTTTTAGAATTTGGATCAAATTTCGGATCATGCCATAAGCTGTGTTTCAGGTAGTACTAAGTATCTCAGATAGACTGGTTTTCACACAGTAATCTCGTATGCCACAAACTTATCTGTGGAGAAACACAGAGTTTTACAGAGCCACAGGTAGGACTGTAATACAAGTGCAGAGTCAATAGTAGTGCCCAACTAGGGATGCAAAACAGGTGAGATCCTATTGTACGTTCATCTAACCTTCCAGGCAAGTTTTTCCCATGGCACATATTTTAAGAGACAAAAAAAAAAAAAAATCTAGCACATGCTATGGCTACCAGATCTTGCATTATTTTTGCAGCTCACACAATCTGGTCTTTTTTCTTAAAGCTCAAGCTCCTCGAAATATTTGACTATAAAAGAATTTCAGTTTATATCTCAGAAAAACACAACAAAACAACACCGAGCAGTGTGGCAGTCCAGATCCTCTATTGTAATGATAAATTTGCAAATACACTGGAATCAAATGTGTTTTACAGTCCTGGAAGCCAGAAAACAAAGGGAGGGGTAGTGGCAGCAGTGGAGGCTAAACTTTAAACTAATGAACATGAGGCAAGTTCAAAACAGTTTCTGACTCAGGGAAATCTCATAATTTTCGCTGGCTAGAATCACGACTTCTGAAAACTAGGAACTCTGGAAGTTTGGTTTTTTCTTTCATTTTTAAATCTAAACTTGACCTTGTGGGGTCTGAAAGCAACACAATGTCTACATGTGTTGTCACTGAGTAGGTGGAAAAGCGCTGCCAACTTCCCTGAGCCTTGACCAGAGCTGTTGTTCTCCCTCCCAGGGACAATTCCTGCATGGCACACATTTGGGACCCTGCAAGCAGCACGAGCTGACACCAAGGAGGAATTGCAGGGTCTGATGGGGTAAAAAGAGAGAATGGATGAGTTTGGTCATAATCCCTCCTCCCTAACTGCTAGAGCCACTCCTACTTCATATACAGAGCAATCTTTTTTTGCTTCTGTTTGATTTTTCAAAGCCTGAGGATACAGAACATACTCTCCTTTCAAAATAAGAGAAGAAAACCCCTCTTGTGGATTTTGCCAGCCCCCTGACCTTTAGGGCTGCTCACTCAGGCTCAGAGTCACCCCGGGCGAGTGGCTTCAGAGACAAGCAAACTCCACAGAAACACCCAGACAGAAGATTCCTCTCAATTTAGCCAGTAGGTCTCTGCTCACACCCGAAGCTGCACAGCAGCCCAGCACCCCCACTCTGTGCTCATGGCTGGTTCTGCCTAATAATCCTGGGTAAAACCAGATAACCTCATTAACTCTCCTTCAGAGTTTTCCTCAGGCAGAGTTCATTATCCTGGCTTTCAACATTTAAGAGAAACAGGCTTCTGGAAGGGACCTTGCAGGGCAAGAAGCAATAGGTGAGATGCGACTGCAAATATTCTGCCAAAAGAGAGATTTTTTCTTATCTCTTTCTAGCTTAGTGTGCAAGAGTTGCTCCCATCACGTTAGTGGCTAGTGGGTTTCTTAGTAACCTTTTCCTAGTGGCTTACAGGAATCCTTCCCAATGTATGGTTCTCCCTCTGTAATTCAGAATATTCCTTGGGCACTTCCTCTCAGCCACAGGCACACACTGCCACCACTAGATCAAATGGATCCACATAACAGATTCGGGGGATTTTAGGTAGAGCAAAACAATCAGGTTCATTTTTTTTTTAACAAAATGACAATTTATAGGAGGCTGCACTTTGGTGCTTGCAAACCTTTAACAAAAACTGATTCAGATTTTTCTGTCAAATGATTTTTTTGAGACAAAGTACAGAAATTCATAGAAAGTTCTGATTTTGCTGCTCCCTGACTTTCTGCTGGGAAACAATTTAGGTGGATTTTTTTTACTTGATTTTGTTGTTGTTTTGTTAAGAATTGGAATTTTGATTTTGATTAATTTAGTCAAACAGTTTGAAATTAAGTTTCATAATACATTTAACTTTTTTCGTTTGCACCTCTGTTTGTGGCCAGTGTCTATTGAGGACATATCTCTCCTAACACATCCTAGCTTTTTATCCACTCAGGCTATAATATGCAGCACAAAACATGGAGTTCAGTCAGGAGGTCTCACTATAGTGCAGAATATAATCATCATATCTTTGAGACACATCTGCTGATGCTTTGATCAGGCTGTTTCTGTTACCTAGAAGTCCATGTCTGATGGTATCTTAAATATTCAGATTCTGGATATCAGAAAACTATGAATTTCATATACTTACTGGCTTTGCAAATTACAGGAAGCAGAAAGGAGAGAGTCTGTTCATGGTCTAAGTTGAGGTGTGCTAATTATTTGTGCACTTTAGCTGGCAGTTTGAGTTCTAGGAGAATAAAAGCTGCAAGTGTGCTAAAACTGCTTGGTTAAAATATGACATACCCTGAAACAAAAAGGGTTCTTGCTCTTTCCAGGATGCAATTAGCATGGATCAGTAAAGAAAGCAATAGTGGCTCAAAGCTTGCTGTCGTTTTCTAAGTTACTCATGACTGAATGTCAGATATACAGCAGAATGAAAGTAGGACAATTCATTAAAGGAATTGTACACTGGCTGCTAAAAACAACGCTCAAAACATTTTGCTGGTATGGAACTATAAAAAATATGGAAGAAAATTAGCCATAGTTGCCTCTGAAACAGCAAAATTGTACCATAGTGTTATACAAACCATTTACGGTAGCAAATTAAATCCTTTTGTTTTTCAACATTCCACTGTAGCTAAAATTGTACGTCTTGATAGAATAAAAGAACCCTGTATTTGCAAAAAGCATACTAGAACTTCTTTCAGCTGAGAAAACAATTAAAGGCTTGTTTGAAATGGGGATTTTTTCAAGCCATACAAAGAACAAAATATTTTTCGCAGTTGTTAGCTGCTGTGCAGCTAAACACAGAATAACCTATATGTCCTTGATTATTTTCCAGAAAGCAAGGAGATTGCTTTAGGAATATTTTAAAGTAAGTTACAGTAAAATTGTTTGAACTTTTGAGAACATATCACTGTTCCCTGCTGGTAGCAGTAACTATAACAGAGCAAAACTGTGCAGCATCTACACAGATATTTGCTTTGTTAGTTAGCAAGTTCATATTCTTTTCAGTGTAGCAATACAGGCTAAAAATTATCATTTTATTTTAAAGGCTAAAATGTTTGATCCTTTTCTTTAGAATTACAGGGTGTATTTCACTTTTTCAGCTTCAAACAGTTGGGAATGCTGAGGCATACTCTATACAATAATACTGCTCAGGCTCACCCAGAAGGAATCTTTGACCATTTTTCAACTATTAACAGATCCTTTGTATCTTAGGAACAGACACCTAAATAAAAAGTTTAAGTTCTCTAAGGTTGGGAATGATGAAGACAACTGCTTTTCAGTTACTGTATCTATTTCACAATACACTAAATTCATTCATGATAGAGTTTTAAAATAGCAACTCCTTTTGTATGGGGTGAAGTAAATGGCATAAAGCATTCACTGATGGATAAACTTTGTCACTGGATGTCATTGGATGACAAATCATTTAGTCATAAATATGACTCTTATCTGAAAGCACACCTTGGCAAAGCAGAACAAACTGCAGTGTCATTCGGAGTGCTGTGCTTTGGTTCTCAGATACCTAAGTTCATATCACTTCAGTAAACAAAGATATCCTATCCTGATTCAGACACTTCCAAAATAATAAAAAAAATTAATACCACTTTATAGAGTTCTAGAAATCCTTTTTAGAGTTCCTAGGCCTTTCTAAAGAGATGGAATTGGAGTAAAAAATTCTGAATGTGGGCTTTATTATATTGAACTTGGAGACTGACACGCTGAGCAGAAACTAAGTAGATATTTAATAAGTTAGGTAAATGGAATTATTTAATATTTTACTTTCAAGTCCTAGTTTTCTCAGTCATTAGTTTTTGAAAATCAATGTCATATCTTTCCTCCAAACAACTCCAAAAAGAAAAGCTTTCTCTGTTCATACAGGATATCTCAACAATTTGGCAGAAATGTGCTAATTGTTGGTTCTGCTAGGGCTGAAATCCCAGTTAAAGTCAATTCCGGCTTGACAACATGGTCTATAGTCATGGCCTTCTGCCCTCCAGAGTCAGTGGAGTTTGGAAATTCATATTTCTAATTTTCTGCAGCTAGTAAGGCAAAAGTGTTTTTCATGTTCCTCTTCAGCAAACTCTTCACAGAGATAGTGTTTAATACAGTAGGTATTAGAGTGCTCTCAGACTCCTGTGTTTGGCAGCATCCTAAGTCCATTGTTAGACATACTGGGATCTGGACATTACTTTCTCCCGTTCTACATCTTAGTTTCTGTTGGAAGGCAAGTAGCTTGTCCCCAGTCTTCCCACAGCCCTGATCCAGATAGCTGGGAGCCTCCAGGAAGCACTGCACTGCTAACCTTTATGAATTGACATTGGCTTCTGGTTTCTGCTGCTAATATTTACTTCCTTAGTTGTATAAAACTAATACAAAACTAAGCCCCGACCCTAGATATTATCATTAGTTTCAAATGCTAAGAGTTGGGTTTTTTCCATTTAGACTTTTTTACTAAAGTCTCTAACTTAATCAATGTCAGAAGAAAGCTAGGGTTTCAAAGTCAAGCATTCCAGTGGTAGGAAATATCAAATTTAATGCTGTCTGCATTAATCTACAGCCTTGTGCATATGCATTCTGATACAGTCTTCAATTACATAATCATTTGCTTCCTGCAGTGCTTTAAATGAACAGTGAGAAAAAAGAAAGAACTGCAAGTAGGCTTGTTAAGTTGGTACTCAGGAGGCTTGAGGCTAAGAATCATTACATGTTATTGTATAAACTCTGTATTCATTCATTCACCTAAAAGGCCAAGTCTGGGTGGCAAGGGATGTATTCATTTGATATTTCCTAACTTTCACGTCCTAGGTTTTGCTTAAGATTTGTTTTTTGGGCGAGCGTAATATAAGTCTTTATTATACCTATTATAGCAGCATACAGGAGGTAATCAGTGACAGGACCCAAGAGGACAGCATGAAGCTGTGTCAGGGAAGGTTTAAACTGGATATTAGGAAAAGCTTTTTCACCCAGAGAGTGGCCAGATACTGGAACAGGCTCCCCAGGTAAGTGGTCACGGCATCAAACCTACCAGAGTTCAAGAAGATTTAGGACAATGCTGTCTGGCATATGGTGTGATTCTTGGGGCTGTCCTGTGCAGGGCCAGGAACTGGACTTTGATGATCCTTGTGGGTCCCTTCTAACTCAGGGTATTCGATAATTCTTCAAAATATATGCCAATATTTTAGCTACACCTGTCACATGTCAACTCACAACTAGATTTAAAGTTCCTTGTCCTGCCATTTTCCTTCTGAAAACATGGTCAAGAGCACTTTTCTTGCAAGGGCTCTGGCTCAAGAGGCCACAGTAGTTTCAAGGCTCTAACAATGGCTTTGGTTCTACATTTGGGAACATAAAATAGGTAGAGAAATGACTGGATCTGTATCTACCATCCAGGTTAATTGGTATTAGAGGGGCGGCTTGGCAGGACAGGTGAGTGTCCTGTGACACTTTTTCATCATACTTGCTCCATTCTCTGCTGATGATCCCAAGTCTCCTGGTGTTCGAAAGTCAGAGGTAGGCTGCCTGCGCTTTAGCTGCTGCTGTGTGGTTAGTTTGCACTTGCAGGCCTGAGCTACCTCCTATGGTCTATAGGGCAAAGCAGAAAAGGAGGAAAGCTATCTCTGCACTTAAGCACAATTGGTCCTACTGAACCTTTGATGAACTTGACTCTATTTTCCAAATGAGAATTTAGATAATTTTATTATCTAAATAAATAGCATACTGTATTCATATTGTGGGATTGCCAGTTATTTAAAGACTGTAAAGGATGTACAAATTTAGTATGAACCACTACCCATGGTAAATAGTACGGTAAATCCTTTACAAACTGTCATTAAAATAGCTATCCTATTACCTCATCCCCCTGGGTGCAGCAATTCCAGCACCCTGCAGGGCTCTCTCAGCTGCAGGGACAGCAACAGGAATGAGCCAACTTGTGTGTGCAGGAGTCAGTGTGCATCTTGAAAAGACTGGGCTCCAGACTTCCACTGCTTATGTCAGTGAACCAAGAATGTAAAAAAATCCACAGCCCATATTCCTAGAGCACATTCCCTGGCATCTTCTGATATAATAAGGTTTATTACATCACTGACTTGGTCTCTTTTATATCACACTAGATATATTGGTCAGGTTGACACTGGGAAGGGAGTAATCATTTGACTCTAAATGGTGGACTGAAGTTGATTTGTCCTATGCTTTTTTTCCTGTAGAGACAGGAGACATTCAAGTATGAGTAGATTCATTATTTTGCAGTGAGAAGCATTTCCCTGAGGGTTTTCAGTGTCAGGCTTTAATTCCCATTTGGCACTCTATGAGATAATAGAAACCTCTTATATGACTGCATGATATGCTTGAAAACTACTGAGAACAGCATATTCTTCAATCAACAGGGATTTATCTTCATTCTTCTTGTCAGTTATAATGGGGTCTCCTCAGTTAAAAAACCCCATTCAATAAATGAGAATACTTCCCCACACATTATCCTGCTCATTATAACTTCTAAGCTTAAGAAATAAGATAATACTGGTCACTGAGAATAACACAAAGGAAGAAGAAGTGACAGAAAGTCTCTTCTAGTCAATTCAAGTTATATATGTTGGATTCCACGTGAAAAATGTTGCTACATTAACCTACACAGGTAGCACATCAGTGCCAGTATAATCTTAATATCAGCAAAAAAGTAATTCAATATAGTTGTTTTTTCTTCCTATTTTGAAGTTTTGTTAGTAGTTCTAAAAGATGCAACAAGCTCTGAAGCATCCCTAAAGTTTTACTTTGGCCAATTTTCCTTGCAAATGTCTTTTATTTTTGATGCACCATCCTTTAAACTGAGATGTGGTAAAATGTAGTAATGAGCAACTCAAGAAACTCAGGAAGCAGTGGATTTGACAGATCAGACTGAAGTGGACTTTTCTTGCAAGGTGGGAGGTGAGAAGCTCTGAACCATGAAATTGCTCAGTTTCTACTGTGAAAGTCAGGGCAAAAGACATTTTTGGATTCGATGATCCTTATGGGTTCCTTCCAACTTCAGATATTATATATTTATTGATTTTTAAAATCTTAGCAGTTATTTCCTGTCCCTTCATTGGATCTTGTTGCTGCTGCTGGATTGGTTGCTCACGACAAAATCTCCTGGATAAAAATGCTGTAAGACACTTTACTCTTTATCCTGTACAGCCTCATGTGCTTTTGGTTAATGTTAGACAATAGTAAGCACATCTTTCCCCTAAATCACCCTGGTACACAAGGTTTTAAATAGGCCTACACAGCTGAAAGAAGCATCTTAGTGTATTTTGGGCTCATGGACACTGCCAGAATGATCCGATTCCCAGGTTTTAAGGGTATATTACATCAGTAGAAATGAAATGTCTTATTGTTTGATAGTAATGTTTAACACCAGAGTAAGGTAGAAATAGACAAAAACACATAATCTTCACCTCAGGGAGTCCTAAACCCATAGTATGAAGTTTTTCTTGTGAAGATATAACTGTACATTTACTTCTTTTTCTCATAGTTTTCCCTAGTATTTTGGTTTTGATCTCTGTTCGTATCTGACTCTTCAGAAATGATGGACAAAGAGATTTATTTTGAAGAAAAAATGCAAACCAAATAGTAAGATTGCATAAACTTGTTCCAAAAACAGAGAAAAAAATTACAATCAAAAGGAACATATTACTTTAAAAACCTAAATGAAGGTTAGAAGAGCATTCTTTAGATGTTTAATTTCTTTGAAGGTGTACACAGAACTGGTAGACTCCACTCAATACTTTGACCTCAGATATGAATACAAAAAGGGCTGGTAAAAACAATCTTTGGAAAAGCTCCTTTGCAAAGCTTGCTTTTGCTTTGGCTGTGAATAGCTAACTTCAGTAGGGCCAGAAAGCTAAGGAGCAAGAGGTCTCAAGACTTCCCTACAGTCTTGGTGTGGATTAAAAGACGTGAAGGGAAGTGCAGCCTGCATGAAATTATCCAGAAAAGGATCATCAGCTAGAGCCCTTAGGGTGCACAATTCCTGCTGCAGAAAGGACATGCATCAGGGGAGCGTACGCCATAACACTCCACACCCACATGTCCCTAAAGGGCTCCTTGTAATTATAATCTAAATAACCCATACCATTACAACAGAATGAGGCTTGGCCCATCAGGGCATCTTGCCCCAGTGTGTTGAAAAGAGGTCCCAGGATTATTTTGGCTAGAAAAGAGAAGCGGTGCATTGTGCATGTCATTCAGATATATCCTTAAAACCTGGGAATCTGATCATTCTAGCAGAGCAGAGATCTGGAGGAGGAGCACCAAAAAATCCAGAAGGGGATGAGACTGCCTTCCCATAGGCACTGTCTGTGGGCCACTGTTAGTACCTGGATACATGCTAGGTGGAATACTTCATCCAACTCAGTATAGCCATTTTTGCGTTCTTATCTTAGTAAAATGGTGATACTCACACAAACCTTCTAAATACAAAGTTACAATGGTTTCAAAGACACTTCTCCACAGAAATAAAATCAGTTATAGCAACCCATGCTTACATCAGTTCCAAGAGGGTTCTTAATCTCTGAATCAGGCAGTTGTCAAGCTGTCAGTCCTATTCCCCAAGGCTGGAGACAAATTTCTCATTCAAAGCCCTCAGGTTTGCCATACTGGAGGAGAATCTGGATCTGGGGATTTATGTGTCCTTTCATAGTCCAGCCTACTTAGGTGTCAGTTCATGTTCACACTTCTCCCTGCTCCTCTCTCCAAGGGTTTCTTGACCATTAAAGTAGTCAGATTATTAGTTTTTTAACTCCACTCAGGGCACTGAATGTCTTTTTTTTTTCTTTTTTTAAGGAAATGTCAGTATTTTAGGTGCTGACTGAATAAACCCCTTTTCTACTAAAACTGAAAATTGATTCTCTTACTGACTGTGCCACAAGTTGAATAAATGCAAAGAAATATAATCATACAATCACATACTTTGTAACTGACTTCTGGAGGTCACCCAGCTCAACTCCCCACTCAAAATAGGGATAATTTTAAAGTAAGATTCAACTTCAGACTAAAGTCTTGTCTAATTGAAATTTAAATAACTCAAGATAGACTTTACGTAACATGTCTGAGCTACTAGTTGCAGTGTTTGACTTCCCTTATTGTGGGATTCTTTCTAACAACTAATTGACAGTTTCTACCCCACGAGTAGTATCTGTTGCCTCTTGTCCTTTTACTCCATTGTCTTTAAACTCCAATGTTAGGTAGATGAAGACAGTTCAAGACCCTTAGATATATCCACTTCAAACTGCATAAACCCATTTCTCTCCGCCTTTCCTCACGCGTCCTGTTTTCCAACCCCCTTACCATCTAGATGTCCCTCCATTCTATTTGCTTCAATATTTGAGGTTCTTTCCTGCCAGAGTACCCAACAATTGATACAGTACTTCAGGGAGGTATTGTGGGTGCTGAACAGAGGGGAGTGACCATTTGCTTCAACCTATCAGCTGCATTCCCACTAATTCACGCTGAGATGTGGTTATCTTTGTCATGGCAAAGCCATGCTCCCGATTTGTAACCAGCTTATTGAGTACTAGGACTCCCAGGCTTTCTAGCCATTCTGCCCCCACATCTGTCCTGTTGCATGGGGTTATTCCACCACTAGTGGAAGATTTGGCATTTTTATTCCCAAGATAAATCAATGTTGGGTTTTCCAAATCACTCACTTGTTCCGAGTCCTCTTCTTCATATGCCTGGGTATGATTTCCAGGGGGATTTGCTCTATATACTTCCCAGCAACTGAGATTGGGCTGACCAGTCTGTAATTCCCAAGTCTTTCATGCCTTTCTTCCTGAAGAGATGTGTGACATTTTCCTTCCTCATCAGGGAGATTCCCCAGTTGCTGTGACCTTTCACAGGTGTTACAAAGCAGCCTTGCAATGACACTGGCCACTTCCCATGGGACCTTTGGAATACATTTAATTTTCCAGCCAGTGGTTTACCGTATTTCGTACTGACTCCTTTTTAAGTGAAGGGCACCATAAATTATTTGGACAAAATAAACATAACCACATGATCATCATCTCTGGCACTTAGTCAACTTCTAATTTTCAGGTGAGTGATTAATTCTTTTCCTACATGAAAGAATATCTGCCAATTTGTAACTAATATTTAGTTATTTCATACAGCTTACAGAACATGCTGTATTCAAAAATTACTGCTTAAGGATGGTTGTAATCAACAGATGCCCTGTGGCTTCCAGTCCATGAAAAAGAGATCTTTTTTCCCCCTACATAATACACACAATCACTTATGTTTCATGAGGGGTCAAAAAGTCAGTAACAAATGTACTACTTTAAGCCAACTCAAAATTTTTGAGAATCTACTGTCCTAAACCCTCCCAGACTCTGGACTAAAAATTGGTATCTCTGAAAAGGAAAAAAACATCCATCCAAATTTCTACCATTCTCTTTTAGGAACAAGTCACAAACATTAAATTTTGAATTCCCATTGAATAACCTCCCAGCAAGCTTCTGTCAACAACAATTTCTCTTTTATTCCTCATTTCTCAGTTTTCATTTCTAAATCTTCTTGTTAATCACCTGGATTCTTACTCTGATGCATAACCAAATAATTAAAAATAGTTTAGTTGTGTGACCTTTTGTTCTTGTAAAGTTGTTCTTAATGAGGATTATTGTTGAGTCTAGCTTGCTTTTTTTTTCCTATGTCTTCTGTTTGCGCAAGTTCTTGGCAAGTTTTGAACTTATTTTTTAGCTTATACAAAGAAATACTGCTTTGAAACACAGCTAAGAAAAAAAGATGAAGGACTGACACTGTTGTTAGTAGTATTACTGTTCCTTTATGTCTCAAAAGAAATGGATTTTTCCACTAGTGATGAAGAATAATGGAATGTTCTACCCTAATACTGAATGTTCTCCTTTGTCACATAAGCAGCTTCCTTTGATTGCTTCTATATTAGTGTGTAATATCCATGACCAGGTGTTTCTACTTGACCATTTGATTTGATTTAGATACTGTTCTCAAAAACCTCTGTTTTTTTAAGAGATGTTGATTTCTTCAGTGATACCTGTATTATTAGGAGTTAAGAAACTGTGCCCAGGTCTGCACACAGCTTGTGTTAACACTCTGTACTGTGTTCTGCGCTCTCTCTGTCCCCTACTTTAGGTCACTTCTAGTACAGTAATTTAGGTATTACAGAAAACAGAAGAAAATTTTATTGCTGGCCTGTTACTCTTGCAGTAGTCATGAGAATCAGTTTTGAAAAGCAGCACATTTTTAATGCAATTTTTAGTGAAAGAATTTGTGCGTAGGGTGTTTTCACAAAAGTCAAACTGCGCAAGTAGCACATGGAACTGGCCCGTATCTCTTGGGAGAGCTTGATATGACCTGCAGAGGGGATTGAGTCTGAGTGTCACTAGAAATGCACTGTCCCTTTAACAAAGGGTGTGCCAGGGTAAATCTGTGCCTTTGCTGCAAAAGAGTGAATTAGCCTTTACACTTCCATTAAAAGTCTCTGCCCTGACTCAGAAGTGCAGTTATTATCAGCATCTTTCACCCGAGCAACATGAGAGAACTGAAATGTTACAGACCAGAGGCTGGCTAGTTTGTCTGTCTTATTATTCCATCGAACAGAAAGTCCAGATCTGTCTCACTTCTGTCTTCAAAAGCTGTAGCTTTTCAGATACTACCTCTGGAAACAGAAAGCATTGCTTCTTCTTAACTGTACTGTACATGCTGATTTAGTTTTGTCATTTTCACTCTGAGGAACACATTTCTTGTTAAAGTTCCTACCTTCAAAGTCCCCCATATTTGGCCAGCTATTTTTTCCCTTCCCTTTCCAAACCTTCCCAAAACTTCCCAAACCTTTCCTTCCCTTCCCAAACCTTCCCTTCCCAAACCTTCCCAAACCTTCCCTTCCCAAACCTTCCCTTCCCTTCCCAAACCTTCCATTCTCAAACCTTCCCAAACCTTCCCTTCCCTCTCTGTCTTGCTCTGGGAATAAAATCTGCTGTTTCCATTCTGCAATGCATCTCAAACAAATAGTAAGCATTTGTTCTGCATTAGATGTAGCCCAGTAGGTACACTGTATCGAAACCCTGACATTCCACTGACTGCATTATAATTATGTAAATATATTCAAGGTGACGCTGCCTGCAGACTTATAATGAAAATGATAGTTGTAGCTTCAACAAGTAATTTTGAAGGTGCTTATTTTTAACTTGATGCTATACAAGAATGTTTTTAGGATACTCTCTTCAGTGTGTTAAACATCAGTAGGCTGCATTTTCATTTACAGAGCTGCTGAGACTGAGACAGCATGAGCCAAAGTGTCTCTGAAATGTAAGATTTAAAATTCTAAACAGAATCCATACAATCAAAAACATTTTCAAAAGGAAATGAAAAACTACAAAAATGAATATTTTATACATCTGAGTAGTCCAATTCATTACCTTGATTCTGAGGTCTACCAAAATACGCAAGGTAGAAAAAAAAGCTAGGTGTTGCCATGTCAGATCTGTCACCCACTGGATCCCCTTTAAACTGCTACTCCAGTTATTTTCAGAGTTAAGTTTGTGACTGGATCATGAGCAAAAATATTTTGTCCCTGACAGGATTATGTTGTGTTTGTTGTCTTCTCCTCTTCAAAAAGAATATGTATGTACATCAACATCTTCAGGGGCAGCCTACTGACATAGTCTTTACCTCAGAGATGTAGAGCCCTCCCCGTCCTGAGGAAGAAACTTACACTGACATTTCTGTAAATTTTGAGCTCTCTCATACAAACATTCTCCTTTCACAAGTACTGATATCTACTTCTATAGAGCTCAGCCCAGTCTTTTCTTCATTGACATTTCATTGATAATGATTTAATTACAAACAACAGTAGATGCCTACAGCCAGACCTATCCTTCATGTAACTTCACAGAAGGATTTAACCTGGAAATGAGACTTTTTTCCCTAATATCAGCAAAATCATACCAGGATAAATCTAGACCATCACAACATAAATACGTTTTAGTATTTTTTTCTCAGGGATCATGAAGAGCAAATTTCAGATAATTAATTTGGACAGTAGCATGCTTATGGGTATTATAATATTTTCAATATCTTTCATGGCTTTTTCTACCTTATAGGATGACTTGTCACAGGTCAGGAACTTTAAAGGTAGCCAACAAAGTCTTTTTGATAAGAGGAAGCTCTTTAACTAGCTGGCATCTCTCTATCTTCTGATAAGTCTTGGTTGCAATAGCTGTCCTTACACTTTGGTGTTTAAACATGCCTGAGGGGGAGAAAGAAAATAAGGGACATGAAAGTCACTTAGAGACTCAGTAGCCTAAGTTCGAAAAACTCTCAGGAGGCAAAATGCTCCCATTACATGTATTTTCAGGTGCAATCATACCCAGTGCCAAGCTTGCTTTTGTGAGGCAAGTTAACATCCAATCTAACACAGGTTTTTGGGGTGGGATGATTTATGATCACCACAGAAAATGTTTTTGAATATGAAGAGCCCATCTGCTCCAAAAAGATCAAACAGCTGGGCATGAAAAAGTGTGGACATGAAACTTAAGATCTTATAATTTCTAGATGATGTAAGGACAAAAAACTGTCACTGGTCCCCTGTTTTGCACTAAAACTGCCTGAGTACATAAGAACACTCTGTGTATATTACTTTAATAGTTGAACTATATTGGAAAAAACAACTATTCTTTTCCCCTTCAAGTTCTCTGAATAGAAAAGGTCAGTATTGACTGCATGCGAAAAAATGATTGCTCTAAGTCGATATTTGAATCACCTCAGGATTTCCCTCTCTTCTTTTCATTTGAATAGTTGTCAGATAGGGCTTAAATTACAGAGATTTGGGGAATACAGTAGAACTAAACAATTTGTTGAATAAATACAACCAGTAACCCTGAAACATATATGTTTAACAGCAACGCAGAAATTTGCACAGTAAGAAGTAAAGCGGCTTATGGGGTAACAACTAACAGTATTAGAGTTTGGGGGATTTTTGCTGTGTTTTCTCTTTTTTTTTTTAAGTAGGGTTCTATCTCCTAAAGCGATGTGCAGAAAGTCAGTTCTGGAGTGGGTTCTTCCCACAGAAATCCAGTTCAAAAGAACCTGGAGCAGAGAAACCTGGAAGACAACAGTGAATAAAATACCTTCATATGGCCACTTCACACAAACCACTGTGGTTTTCAGTGAGATCTGAAATGAACAACGGCATTGTAGAGAAGTGTGGCAAAAAAAAATAAAAATATCTGATGATGGGTCCCGCGAGGCAGAGACGAAAAGGGCGTATTTGCTCACTGCTGCAGTGTAGGCTTCCCAGAAAAATACTTGTGACCCAGACCCTGAGGTAAAACAATGCCTTGAAACTCAACAGACAAACACCCTCCACTGACAGCTAGTCATGTTTCGTCAAGCTCTCCATCCCCATAGATTGTCTCAGCATTTCTGACAGTGTGTGATAAGAAAGACAGACTGTATTTTTATATTAAATATGAGATCAGGGTTTGTGAATTTTCTCACTCTGGAAGGCACCCTACACGTGTTTTTTCATAAATGTTCTCCAAATCCCCAGCCACGCATTCATCCAGTTTATCGGCCTCCCCATCCCATCCTGCCTTACAAACACATTCCTGTGCAGAGCTGTGCAAAAAGTTACTGCTGCATCACGAAACAGAAAAACAGTCATGCCCCAGGTTGCAGAAACTGAAAGGGATTTCCAGCTTTCACAAAGCAGAAAGCAGTTTTCAAAGGTGGAACAGTGTCATCTGCACATTCAAATATTCTCAGGAAAGACCTTAAATTCTGAGAATATTCCTGTTTTGTATGGTTGACAGCACTTTGCTACAACAAAATGACACAGACAAGGTCTTTGATGGCAAAGTTTGCCGATTTTAACCACCATTATCTATACCTCCAGAAAGAGGAAAAGAATAAAAGATAAATGCAAACTATAAATAATGTCTTGCAAATACATACTCTGTTTGGCCACCTGTACGCAAAAGTAACATTGCCTTGCTGGCTTGTCACTCCAGTTCTGTCAGGGCAGAATCTTGGCTGATGTTTTTCCACAGAATGTCTTTGAATGAAAATCTGTCCTTCCTCTATATCAAGGAAGGTGCAAGTTCATAGTCAGCTGTGTGTATTATGAAACAAGTTCAGCAGACTTTGTCTGAGCTTCTTCCTACTGTACAAATGTCATGACAAAGACCAGTGATTGTTGTCAGTCTCTGTCATGGTTTTTGGAGAACAGTTGAAGTGAAGAAAGGTGAAAGAATGAGATCTCAATGGAAAGACTTCCTAAGTCATCCCAAGTAGACATCCTGTTTCTGTTGGGATCTTCATAATATCTCTAGTCTCAGTATGGAAGATAACATTTATGAATTATGAATGACAGCACATCTAACCAACAGTAACTTGGATTAATACACTTTGGTGAATTAATCTTCCAGATGAAGTCATATTATATGCAACAAGAAGTCTGTTTATCTTGCCAATAACCTCCAAGTAGAGGAAGATTACTTTTGGACACTTATCTTTTCCTCTGTGGGTTCATTTATAGTCTTATAAACATAGACTTATGTTGGGGAATTCTGTACAAAAGAATAGAACGTACATTGGTCTTTTTAGTTTTCTTCTTTTTTCAGTTTGGAGGAGTAGTGGGATTATTTCCTTTATTTGATCCTTGAGTAGTGAAGTAACCTTATGCACACCTTTATCTCTAAAAATTATTGTTGAGTTTACTTTTTAACTAACTTGTGTTATTGGATTTATTTTCCAATGTTTTGTTTGAAATTTGTGCAATTCATAATGTGCTAGTCATTGATTCAGTTGTAATTTTTATGTACCCCAACCAACAGAAGGACAAATCTTCCAACTGAATCTTTTCTTTTGAATATTTTAATATTTGATATTAAAATCCTGCCCAAAGCTTGGAGGAAAATGAAGGTAAAATATGTGAAAATATTTTGTAATGTGTTTATACCAGTTGCTTAATGCTATACTTGGAATCCCTATCACTGTTCAAGACAAATTGCTAAAAATCTATCTTACATTAAATGAAAATGAATCTGTTAAAGGAATTTTATTTTAAAATAGTAAAGGGAAGTAGCATTTCTCTTCATACATAACAGCAGCCCCATCATCTCATACAGGTTCAGACACATCCCCATTGTGCCTCACCTTTCTCCAGAGGTATGTTTTTAGGGTAGGTGTGATAAACACATTGCTCTGAACTGCGCACATCCCCCTAGTCAAACTTTGCTTAAGCACTTATCAGCACATCATAAAATGAAAATCCCTAAGTTGTTTTGGACAATTACCACTTGACATGTACAGAGGGTCTCACACTGGCAGTAGGGAAATATTTCCTGGATTTGTTGAAGGTTCTGGATGGAAACTTTCAGCTTCAAGAGAAGTTGTATTCAATTTTGTTGACTTGTAATGACAGAGAAAAAAGAGTTCATCAGAGATCTGATTAAATCAGTGGAGACATTGATTATATCACAAAGAGAATAACTTGTCAACCAGTAGTATATACTCTTGGTTCTTTAACAGTAGGGTTTACAAATCCAAAAATAGTTAGACACCCAATCAGCTGGTAAAAATAAGTAAACAACAATAAAAATTAAATGTGTCAGAAAAATCTGAAGAATGTTTCATTTTAAGTTCAAAAAAGTCTTCTTCATTGTCTAAAATCCAGGATCCAGAGGTAATGTCACACTAGCTGTAAGCAAAAACAAAAACTTGCTTTAGAGAAAAAGTGAAAGCAACCATGAATATATAGGTATATAGGATGTGAACTAAAGACAAAGTTTTTAATAATACTGTAATTTAGAAGCTAGAAAATTCATTGGGGAAGTCAACGAACACATGAAGACCCACCTAACTCTCACAATTAAGACCAGTTAGAAGAGATCTTGGACACTTGAGACAGCTCCTGGTTGTTTTTCCTTGATCTTTCAAATATATTTGAGAAACAAAAAAATCTAGGATTGCAGCTGAGCTCATTGCCCCTGGTAGACAGTACAGGTCCATTAGTAGAAGAAAGTTATAAAAGTAATCAATAATTAAGCAGAAAAATAGGAGTATTCAGCAAACATTTCTCTTTTGTATGTGTAGGGGGAAAAGGTTATGACTTTAACATCCCAGATGATGATGATGGAATAAATTCCTTTACAATAGTAAACATTAAAATGATAAATACATAGTAAAACTACAATATTCTGTAGAATTTATTAATAAGTGGGCATAGTTACTCTAAAATCCTCTCTTTAAAATGCTGCTCAAGCTCTCTAGGCCAGTAACGTCAACTTTCAAGGAGTCTTGGAACTCAGTGGATGTCCCAGAAAGCTGCAAGAAAGAAAACATCACAACATTTTGAAAAGGACAAACAGAATGATCTACCCTGATGTTGATCACTAACTAAATAATACAACAACCAGTTGAGGAGAACTAATGGATGGTAATATAATTAATATCAATCAACATGGCTTATGGAAAATAAATCTTGTCATATTAACTTTCTTTTTTTAAATGAAATTGGGCAGTTGACCTAGCACTAGCTGATATTTAATGAGGAATAGAATACTCTGAATGGATTAAAATCAAGCTAACTGCTCAGTCCCAAAACATCTTTATAAACAAGCAATTATATAAGAATGGCTGTGTTGCTATTGGAATTCAACGAGAATTCATATGATCTTAATTCAATTTACACTTCAGCATAGAAATATTGTCCCTCCACTATCTGGGAGTGTTTTGTTTGCACAAACAAAACCCTACAGTATCCCCTCACAGTGTTCCAGTGACACAAACACAGCAACCTGTTGCTACTGCACCAGCTATACCATGTACCACGTACAGCTCTCCTGGACCATGTATTGCTGGTAGTTTGTACCCAGACTTCTAGTGGTGGCAGGAAAGGAGAGCATGGGGAGATCCTTTTCCAGCATTTCAAGAAATGCATTCCAAATCATAAATGAAATAAAACATAACACTCTTTCACTTGACTAAAGAAAATGGCTGACACAGACAAAAAAACATGGAATAGATAGTAATCAAGAGAGGAAGAAACATCTGTATACATTTTGGCGTATAAAATCCAATTTAGAAGACAGTAATACAAGCAAAGGTGTAAGTAGTGTGGAAGATAGACATTTGGATGTATGAACCAGGTAATATATGTAGCAGTTCAACAGAGATAACATTATTCCCATCTATATGTGTGATTTTAGAGTATACTTTAGGACAGCCAATCAAGCTTTCCTTCAAGTACAGAGATTTCAGTCCTGAAAAGCAGGTTAGCCAATGAGCATAGCATTTAGGCAGAAATGAAAAATATAATCCAAAAGGGCTTGTCTGCTAATTCTAAAATACAAAAGTGTACTATCAAACTCTTTTGAAAAAGTGTTTTCTAAATGAATGTTAAACTCCAAGGGGTTACCCAGGGAGCTATATATTACACTGACATTAACACCAAATGGGTTCATCTTAGTTAATGTTCTTGCAGTGAATGCCAAAGTAATTCATCACTAGTGGCTACATATGGTAAAGTATTAACACATTTCATCAGGAAAACATCCTTTGAATGTCATGGTTCCGGCACCTGGGACCTGAGGATAGCTCAAGATATGTGACACAAACCACTATCACATTTTCAAATGCTATCTTACAAGTTACAGATTAATCTGGTGTCTGTTAAGCACACAAATATTCGATTACTTGACAGAAGTTCACCATGTATTGAAAGCGATCACGCACAGGAAAATAAGAGCTGAGTACATTTTAATACAACATTTTTTAAAAAATTAAATGACCATCTTTCCCAAAAAAAATCACATTTGGGAAGAAGTTTGTTTATCCTCCCCCCTCACCCTGATACTCTCAGATAGTCCAGATTGATCGCTGTTGCCTAAAGTGAGAAGCAGTAACTACGAAATGGAAATAGGGATCTGCTGCTGTCTTACCAGAATAAAGGGAAAGATCATAACAGTGCTGTTGAGGAGTTGTACCTTCTGGAGCTGAGGGTAAGTGCTGAATGCCAGAGCTGGCCACCAAATGATAGAGAAGGTCAGCCTGAGAGTCACTGCTGACAGTGCGAGCCTGTAAGCCTTCCTGTGAACACAGCAGTCTGACCCCACATTGGTCACACTGGCCCAAATTACAGGCTTCTCATTGCACAGAACCATATATATCCACGTATATGTCAGTGCCGGCTGGTGGAGACTGTGGAAAGAAGCCAGGTTTGAAGTCCATGGAGAAAGAATGGAGGAACTATTGGTGACCATCCTGTTTGCTCAGATTTTTCACTCTTCTGCATTATCTGTGCATATGGAAACCTTCTGTGAATTGTCTTCTTCCATCCACAATAGTGTGAACAGAGCTGTGGTAACTGGGAAGACTCTGAACCCCCAGAAGGAAAGTAATCTCTTCAGCTCAGGTCCTTAACATTGACTGTCATGACACTGCTCAAGAGCTCAGGGTGGCAGAAAGGTATTTTCAATGTTACAGATGCACCATTCTGTGGCTTTTCTCTTTACTTACCGTACTTGAGCTGTTGTTTCACAGGGTCTGGCCCAACACACGGGTGTTGCAAGTTCTCTTTTCCCTGACAGGAGGTCAGCCCAAGGGAAACAAATGTCACAATCAATACTTATGAGTACAACTTTAAATAATAAAGCTGTATAGGGTTAATAATAACAACAGTATCCAGCTGCTGTTTTCATTAACAGCAGAAAGCTATTTCTGTGGTGCTTATTCCCTCGCATAGTTCACAGGCATACTTGCACTCTCACTCATGGCTGCCCAGCTGGAGGAGCAGCACAGGGGCCAGACTCAGCTGTTGACTTAGAACAAAGGGACAGTAAATCCCTCAAGGGGTCCCTTGTTTCATCAGCATATGTGTGATCCCATATTTTCTCTCTAAACAGAGCACGTAAAATCCTTCTTGGATATAGTTGGATTTGTACAAGCCATTACTGATGGTGGTGTGTGGTGGTGGTGGCGGCCTTGTGCTGATCTGGACTGTTTGTGGTTTCCTGAGTTTATCAGCTCTGATGAATCCAACAAGACAACTAGTCTACAAAGCACACAAGCTCTTAGGAGCTTTGATACACTACCTCTCAGCATATATTTTCTCTCTCTTTGACCCACTATTTTTAGTAATTTTTTCTCTATCCACAGCCTATAACTGTAAAGCTCAGTTACGCAAATTGACAAAGAAAATTTTATGACACAAAGCTCTCACTTCAGACACATAAAATATTTATAATCAGCAGAGTCCATAGAAAGTCATAGAAAACACACTCAAGCAACACCTTTGTTGAATTATTTTTACTGATAAATTGCTACTTGTACATACTTATAAGCACATGTGTCAGCTGATGCAAGCAATGAGCAAATAAAACACAGTCTGGGAGATTTCATTCCTGCTGAAAGTGAAAACATTTATTTTTACATTCTTTTACCTTCATTACAGAGGTCAGTTATCATGCTTAGTTTGAGCCTGTCATGGGGATATTACCTGTATTCAGGGAAGAATGTGAGGGATGTTAGAAGGGCAGAAGGAAATGATGAAGAGAGAAAGGGATAAAGGAAGGAAAACTCTTGAAGATTTTCTGTCCCTTCTTGAGCTCAACTCATTATTTTACTCCTTGTTTCTAGAACATTTGAGCTAGAAATATTTGAGCTAGTCTTTTATGTCCCAGAGAAGGAAAATCTAAGTCTCTAAACTCCCAAGTCCTCGACAAGAAGAACTAGCCTCCTTTCAGAACTCCCTGGGGCAGCACACTGATGTTAGCAATGCGACAACACCCATTCTTTTGAAGGCACAGTCATCCCTGAGTCCTCTCTTCCAATTTGTGGGCTCCATGAAATCTAAATTTTGAGCTAGGATTGGAGAAATTTCACAGCATATGCTTGAAGCCAGTGCCTTACCGATATGTTTTAAACTATCCTCTTAGCAATGTATCTTCAAAGACCTTCTTCCCTCTAGGGCATCTCAGATTCCTGTGATCACGACCATAGATTGTGGCTATGGTGCTGACCAAGGAGAAGCAGAATAGAGGTAGCTGTCCTTTTTCATCCACGTGTTTGAAGGAATGAACTGACACTGAAGGGCTCCTCCATTTGCCTAAATTTTTATATGCCAAATGTCCTTTTAGCTGTCCTTGATTAACAAAAGCACTGATGAGAAGTTACATATGAGATGTACATTTTTTGTCTAAGAGTCAGACAAGTGATATACAGCTTTTCGTTTCATGTCAAATTTGGAAGAACAATGACAAAATCAAAAAACTCTAAAATTTTCCTACTGCCTTTAGCTGTGGCAGGTTTGATTTGATGGCTTTGTAAATTATACAAAAAACAAGATACTGACTTGCCCCCAGTCTAGCTCTTGGTGACACCGCTGCTTCTTTAGGTACTCGAGCTTGGGAGCACCCTCTACAAAAAATGTCATATGCTCACAAATCTTCATCTGACTGCAATATATATTCATTAGCACCACCAGTTTGGAGGGTTGCTCTTCTCCGTTTTGACTTGAATCACTTTGAACCATTATAAGGAAAACTTGAATTTTCTTCTTTTCTATTCCTAAAGCATAATAGAGTGCCCATGCCCCTGTTTGAAGCAGAAGTTCTCCCAGAGGTCTTCCTAGGACATAGCACCTTTGTAACAGAAGCACAACAGCAATGAAAAGTATAAATGGCACAAGCAGCACAAATTCGGTATTTAAAAAGGGTCTCGCCTAGCTCCATCTGTGGGCAAATGGTTCCAGTGGTCTTTCAGGTGTGGAAACAAAACTTTAGCCACAATCAGGCATTTAGCTTAAGCTGCAATAGAGAAAAAATGGAGGGTTTCTTAATGCTCATTCAAAAACCTGATCTCTTCTCCTGAGGAAAAAATAGCCACAAGGGACCACCAGTCATCCCAGCTGCACTGGAAGAGGATGCACATGTCTGGAAATAGCTGATGTAGCAGTCTCATCTTATTTTGTGACCAGCCTACTGCATCAGAAATGGTCTGTATTTTGGCTAACGGGAACTGAGTGTTTGCATCATGCAGAGGTACCAGACCCAGATTTGTCCAGGCTAGTGTGTCTAGACAGTGCTGCGTCACACCGGTGAGTTAGCTCAGGACACAGAAGCATTACAACTGCTTCAGCCTGGCTCTGCGCCTGAGGCAATTAATCTTGCTTTGTAGTGGGATTAATTAGTCTGGGGGAAGCACAAGGCTGACCATTAGTGTCAAGACCAGAGCTAGTTTATTCAAGGCTTTTGCAGATGTCTCTGCATGGGGCAGTGCTGTGCAGCATAGACATACCTAGAGTAAAAAGTGCATGAGGTTGTGGGCCTGAATTTCATCTTCATTAAGGTCCTGGAGTAAAGCAGTCCTAGCGAAGGCATGAGTGTAATCATCTTTGGGAGAGGAAGAAGCTAACAGCTGGGAGCGTAAGGAGCCTTGGAGATGTGCCTAAGGCCCTGGGATCTTTGCATGTAACATTTAGAGAGCTGAGCTCAGCTGAAGTTTTTGGACAATATGGAGGTAATGAACAGCAAACCAGAAAACTGGCAGTGCACTTATGGTATTAGGAATTCTGCAAAAGTTCGCCTGGTTGAAAATTCATTCCACGTTTAAAAAAAAACCAAATAAAACTCCACTATTATTTTAGCATCCAGATGAACAATCTGACCCAGCTGGCTGCCCAGACACTGGATTCTTCGTGCTGTCATAGGGAAAAAAGTAGAGCAGGGAGCAAGGCAGGGAGACAGAGCTGCCCTTTGGAGGCATCCTGCAGTGAGACTGAGCAGTGTGATTTACAGTCACGGTGATCTGCAAGGGATGGAGACAAACAAAAGTGAGCAAACCGTGGGTGAGCAACTTTATTTATAAGCCTCCTACATGTTGAAAGGCAAGCAAGTCTTTCTGACAGAAATCACCATCTCACCATTTAACAGTGACACACCAGACTTTTCTACTTTCTTGTTTGACTTTTATTTCCCTGTAACTAAATATTGATGTGTTTGTTTCAAACAGTGACCCCAAACTCCTTTCCATGACTTTTTATTTTAAATGGATAAGTACAAGTTCTTTTTTTTTTTAAGAAAAAAAGGAGAGATGTACAAAGGATCAAGGAGGGCCACTGCCTGTTAGCTGAAAATAATGGATTCACTTAATCCTGCTGAGGTAAATGAAAGCTGACTACTGAAGAGAGCTGCTGTGTCATAACAAAGTTGAATGAACTTGGGCTTCAAGTCCTGCAGAGATTTTGAGGTAAAACTGTGAGAGCCAAGAGGAGTCTCCAAATATTCCTTATTTGGAATACAGAAGCTGCAATGTGAGTCTACACAGAAATAAATGGTAACTCTTCCCTTTTAGGAATCATCCTTTAACTCATTTCTGGAAAAATAATAGCTTAGAGGTGTCAGAGACACGTGAAATTTCATAGGTGCTAAGTAGGAGCCAATGAAAACTTTTATAGAGTTGTGATGACATCATTATATCATTTGCTTGCAGATAAGATAAATCGCTGTTCTAAGAAACAGAACAGGGAAAATAAACACATGGTGTGATCTGCAGTTAATATTTTCCAGTGAAGTTCTATCAATGCTTCTGAGGTCCTCATAAACTTCATACGGGATAGCTCACCACGGTGGTGAGCTAAATTATGCTGCTTCTTACACTTTACGTAAGTTTTATCAGAATTCTAGATTTTTCTTTCTTTACTTTGCTTAAAGACAGTGGAGAAAAACCACAATCAAAATAGTAAGCCATAGATGTAACCCATGTTTCTAATGACATTAACCTTTGCCAGGTGCCGGGATGGTCCACATAGTCAGGGCCGAACTGATTGCCAGATTTGCAAGCAGTAATATCCAAATAACAGAAACAGCTGACATTTTCTTGTCTTTCCTGGTGGCACTAGGCAATATCCATTTTCTCTTGTCAGCTGGGATTTCCACTTCATAAATAAATCTTTTTCAGTTGCAGGGACCTGTGACATTGGCTGTGATAGACGTTGTCCCACCTTTCTCTGATGCGTCATAGTTATGACCTTCCAGGCCTTTTACAAAGTTATAGCTTGTTACAGTGTGCTTTATCCTGTTGTGAGTGAGGATTTGGTATTTTGATGGCAATTCTGGATCAAACGTCTTTCACAAGATTGCCTGAGAAGAGCAGACTCACTCTTTTTTGTCCAGTCAGATCCTGTGTTCACATGAAATGCAGTCAAAGATGACAAAATTATTTTCATCTTTCCTCTTCATCCTTCTTTGTTGATCAAGCTCCTGTGCCACCCTGTAGTTTCACAAGCTCTTGAAGAAAAATCATGAGCGAGGAGTTTAACAATTCTCAGATCAAGATCTATGTCACAACTGTGTTGGCAAAGGTATATCAAAATTCTCTCTGCCACCTCACCAGTCCAGCTGTTCTGCTGGGATTCTCACGGACTCCCAAGGCTGGTGTTTGTGTGAATGAACGAGGCTTCCCTGTATTTGATTATTAAACATTTGAACCTGTCATTGCAGGATATGGTAAGATCCAGAGCCTATTCCAAACAAATGGTATGGTGAAATCATACCAAGGGGGTGGGGGAGAGGATTTATTCCTGGAAACGTATGTTGTTCCTTGCCATTTGTCCCTAGGGGCAGGGAACGATCCCTATCCTTTCAGTTGCCAGCAAAAGTGAAGGTAATACCGAACTCTGCTGTCTGAAAGCTTTCAGAGGGAAGTCTAAGCTCACTCATTCCTCAACAAACCCTCAGAGCATGTTGGAAGTATCTTAGCCTTCCTGAATGGATGTAGACTACTGTAGCTGTCCTCAAACACTTTGACTGTACTGCTGCTTCCTCTGGGAAGGAGGACCTGGGTTGTCTGTTGCTGTAGGAAGGAGAAGCAGGAGCACAAGTGCTTCTTATGAAACTACAGCAGTAATGTTCTTGCAGGTGCTCTTGCTTGGCAATTCAGGATGGATGCACACTGCTTGTCCCTTCAGAACTATGGAACTTCTAAAAAGTAGCACTAGAAGATTAAGAAAAGGGTGAGTTTCAATGGTTAAGTGTGACCCGTGAGGTTGTTTGCTTCTATGCACATGAATTCTTACATGGCATCAAGGAGGATTTATTTTTCATCTGAGTAGTTGCAGAGTGATTGCTGGAAGATTTAGAAGACTTAAATTGTACAGCATGAATGGGCTGGGTGTCAGTAACCCAGTATTAATTGTGTTGTCACTTTCTACACTTTGATTATTTGTGAAATAAAAAGAGATGTATTGCAGTCAAGGGGCTAGAACAGAGCAGAATGGTGCTGGTTTTGTAACAGCAGACTCAGTGATAATTACAGAAAAACATGTTGTTGCTGTATGACTAAGGCAAGCCATTAAGAGCACACTGTGACTTCACTATTGTCAGACTCTGCTGCTTTGTGTCAGCTTGTGAGTAAACTGTGCTTGGCTTCAGTATGAGTTTTAAATGAGTTCCTAATGCCCTTTTTGAATCTTAGAAAAGTAGTTTGATTTTGGAGGTATACACCTGTTTTGCAAGACAAAGTAAATAATAAATGATGATTTTTCGTAATGTAGAAATGGCACTGAGTAGTCATAAGGAACAACAAAAATCTGAGTTTGCAAGTGTTATCAACTGTTTTCTACTAAAGAGGTATTATAATGTGGTAAATTTGTATCTTGCCAGCGAACCAGGTGAACAACCGAGAAATGTCCACGTAGCATGACAATTTGCTCCTGATCTACATCTAGAATATTTACTTGTTTTCTGGCAATACAGTTATCTGATGTTCTTTCTAATGCAGCCATTGGTACTTCTGCTTCTTTCAGGCAATTCTTCCTTCCCCTCGCGAGTTTCTCAGCTTTAGGGAGACAGAAAGATCTGAATACACACTTTTCCTTTTCCACTTATTTTCTTCATCAGCAGTTATGAAGGGAATGCCTGTCAAATGCTCAGGGCACCACTAAAATTACTAAAAAAGCATTATTAGACTTAGAGGATAAAAAAAGTATCTTAAATCCCTTGATATATTTAAGGATTCATCATAAACCAGGCATAAGTTTATAAGACCAGATTTGCCTTTCAGATGACACTCAGAGAAACTCATGAGCTCCCATCACGGTGAGGTGGTGAAGGCATTTATGTAATATTTGTTTTAATGGTGCCTGTGCCAAAGGAGAGGGAAAGAGAAATTATCTTCAGGTAATATCAAAATAAACCATTTAGAAACATCTGCTAAATTTCATATAGAAGTGTGGAATTTTAGCTCACATAACGTTTCTAAGGACCTGGATGCTCAGGAAAACAAATGCCATGGGGAGGATCCTATTTGTTTCTGAGCCAACATATGGTTGCCTTCCCCAAAAAAGCAGCAAAGCTGTTAAGGAAAGATGTCCTTCCCATATCAGGGGAAACAAAACAAGTTGGTATCTTCTAGGGTTGCCAAGCAAGTGTTGTGTATTAAGGTTGTGTCTGGCACCAGAAGGGTCCCTCATACCAGTGTCGATCTTATGGTCTACAAATGGGAAAATGTATCATCACTACAGACTTCTGCAAAAGCAGCTCAGAGAGAAGATTCTCTTTCTTCTGAAGGACTTTGTTTAAAACTGACAAAATACCAATTTTATTCATTTTACTTTTGAAATTAAAAATATTTTTTCTGCATGATTTCTCACTGTTTGTTTGTAAAGTTCATTTTAATTTTTCTGTGAATTTTATTCAAATGTTGCATGACCTACTTCAGTGGAAGTCTCTTTCTACTCAGACTTTATTGGTTCATTCCTGTAGAAAATGTGCTTACTGGCTTGTCAAGAACATGTCATGGTTATGTTTCCATTGTTTAAATTCACTCACCATTTATTTCAGCTGACTTCCAGAGAGTACTTTTAACATAAATAATGCAGTGTCCGCATTAAAGTTGTAACCATGCAAAATGTGTGGCAGAAGACTTTGACCTTTGAGCAGCAGGCTAATCTGAGTGGTACCCGCTCAAAACAATACGTATCCAGATAAAAAAGGAATGAGTACAAATGCGTGCAAGGATGTGTGAACCTAGGTCAGATTTACAGGTAGAAATGTGTAGCCTAGTTGAGATGTAAGCAGTTCAGGAGACAGGTGATTTTAGTAAATTGCAAGACCTCTCATCCTTTCTCAGTGGCAAACATAATATGACTACAAGTATACTTCAGTCTTAAAGATCAGACTTCTTAAAAAAAGAAAATCACTTCTCTGCAAATGTTATGTTCCTGTCCATCTCTATGCTCTAGGAGGTAGAACAGCTGTTACATGTTTTCCATGGAACCAACTTGTAACCATTCTGGAAAATGTGACAAATCAGAAACAAATAATAAAGTAATTTGCCAGTGATTGAAATTGTTGTCATGGAATTAAGGCATTAGCACGATCCAACCATAATGATTTTGTAAGCGTATTATCTGCATTGAACAGCTGATTTCACATAGTAAGTAAGCATGACTTTATTCATTGGTTTCATCTCCTAGTTATAGGGATGATCTTCCATTAAAAAACTGTTCTTAAATCAGCATTATTCTTGCATTGCCTTTCAAATCCCCTAATCAATATCTAGCCTTTGCCATTTTTTTCCCCTGCTTTTTTCCTTTAGGACAACTGCATCTGTTTTAGCCCATTATAAATTTAACAATGTATCACCGTTGCAAATCTGATTCAGATCAATGGCTCGAAAGTGGCAAACCCTAATGATCTAATCTGTTGTTAAATATTCATGAAGGAAGCTTGGAGAATACACACTCCCCTCCTTTTTAATGGATGTAAAAGAACCAACTGAATTTTACTGCTGGATCACATGCATTTTGTTATTACAGGAGAGTATTACGAAAACCTCTACACTGTGAAACTCTTATTTCAATCTGCAGCATTTATTCACCATTAAAGAAAATAGCAACATCATTCCTTTTATATATACTTATATATATATATAAATGTCATGAGTATATTTGTGCTAATCATACCTATTTTTGATAGCAGTTTTTCAGGTATAGACCTTTGTGGGGTATAAGCCATAGCAGATGCAAGCACACACAGACATAAAGCTCTGACAGCTGTGAACTCTGAAGCTCATGATGCTTTCTGGGTAAAGGACCAAGGACAGCATATGCATATGGAAATAATACAGGTCCCTACCGTGCCAAAATGCTATGGGAAATGTGTAAACCTATGAGAAAGTTTAAGTATTTGTTGATCTGAGTTAGGATTTTGTAAGGAAAGGGTATATAGTAAGTCATGCACTTTTGCCCACATCATTTTCTTTTCTCAGACAAATACATATACTTTTAGATTTTAAGATGAAAGAAAAAAACAATGAAAAGAAGCTCAGATAATACTAGCAAATGAGTCTTGTCATGAAACACTCTTTGGAGTATCAGCACCCCTGTAATGTCAGGAGGCTTCTGATTCTCTGGAAACACTGAGAAATGGACTTAAGTGAATAATCATCTTCTTCTGCCATAATTTCTATGCCAATTTGTTTTTTGATTATCACTTTTTAAGCGTTAGGGTGGGGGGATGGGGGAAATATCAAAAGCCACAAAGTTTACAAACAAACAAAAATACCTTCCCACTCTTTCCAAACTAGCTGCTTGATAAAATAACTCAATTTGAGAGTCTTAGGCTGACTCAGCACTCAAAATGGACCTGATTCGGAAGTTGTTATGCAAGTGATGATCTCTGCTGAGATCAATGAAAGTACTGCCTGTGCACATCCTCCGAGATCAGGACTCATCTATGACTCAGAGTCATTCTCACTCCCCACTTTCTTCCCTTATCTCAAAAGATCCTAAATTTGTTTCAGCCATAATGTCATTAGATTTAGTCTATTTTGGCACATGCAGTCAAATTTAACAGCTTTCCATGTGTACTGCCGTGCTGTCCTGACTAAAAAGGTTTTACTACAGTAGCAACCGTTATATTTGCTCTTTCATACTTAATTCATAGGACAGAACAATGCAAAAGGCTCACTCCTGCATTCCAACCAAAGGATAGTTTCTAACAAGGTGATATAAGAGTATGTCTTTTGCTTTCCTGAAATGTATCAGGCAGCTGAATTGTGACTCCTACCAAAAATAGAGCAGGCATCCTGAGGGTTTGCAGATCATGACCTCTTTGCCCTTTTTGATTTGCAAACGTCAGACAGTTTGGGAGTATGAACCACAGATGTGAAATTTCGCAGGAAGGAATTTGTCTCAATACTCAATATACACAGGTAGAGTTTTCTCTGGACATGCTGGTGTTGAACAAGAAGCTGACGTTTTATAATCTAATAACATTGATGTGCAATGATTTTATGAATAGCGGATGCAATCTAGTCAGGGAAGTGACGTTACTGCATGAGAAGTTAATAGTCTATTCTGCTAAAGTTTTAACTAGCTAAATAAGGGATAACCAGAAAAAAATAACTCTTTTAGCCTTGGCAATAACATAAATGCCATCAAAATAAACAGGAAGGGAAAGAACACTTGCATCAGAATAACCTACTTCCAAGCTGTGACACAGATGTTTTGCCACTACAGAGAACGGTGCTGGTGTCATCAACCAGCTCAGAAGTGACTCGAACTCCTGGAGGGGAGGGAAGGTTATACAAGGGTCCTACCCAGCAGATAGACCTCTTCCTTGATACCAGACAAGACAGAAATTACTGGTAAGTATGAGACTGCTACCTGCATCCCAGCTGCTGTACAAGTGTTTTAGGCCACTGAGAACATGTGGAATCACCATATGGAAGACAGACACATGCTATACAGCCTACAGCTACAGACAACTTATTGAATCCTTTTCTTCTTAAAGATTTTGCTCTAAGTAAATTAAGCTTTACTATAGCAAAATGTTTGTTCACACTGGATCTGTGAACACCCCTGTTACCCCATATCTCCTGCTCATTTTCAAGCTCACCTGGTATGGGTAGAGTTACATGGAGCTAAGTGAAGGTTAGGAAGCCTGCCTGGAAAAGCAAGTAGGTTTGGAGGCTGCTAGCCCTCTGCAAGGTCCATGCTCCTGAAAATACCATGCTACCTTTGACTCTGGTGCAGACATATTCCCCGGTGGGCAGGTTGAACACCATTTCATGCGCTGCACTTACTAAGCCCCAGGGCCAGCCCCAGGGCCAGTTTGAAAGTGCAAGGGATAGCTGGCATTATCAGTTCCCTGACTTAGGTAGCCCTGCTGAGGAAGAGGTTAATTTAATGAAGGAGACTGTTGGAGGTCTTTTTTGGGACAGATTCTCAGCATTTCTGACTGTTGTGGTTTAACCCCATCCAGAAACTAAGCAACACACAGCCACTCACTCTTCCACCCACCAGCTGCACTGGGGAGAGAATTGAAAGAGTAGAAATTAAAAAACTCATGGATTGAGATAAAAACAGTTTAACGGGGAAAGCAAAAGCTGTGCGCGCAAGAAAAACAAAAGGAATTCACTCACCACTTTCCATGGGCAGGCAGGCTCCAGGAAAGCCAGGCTCCGTCATGTGTAGTGGTGACTTGGGAAGACAAATGTCATAATTCCAAATGTTCCCCCACTTTCTTCCTCTTTCCACAGCTCTATATGCTGAGCATGACACCTTATAGTATGGAATATTCCTTTGGTTAGTTGGAATCAGTTGTCCCAGCTGTGTCCCCTCCCAAATTCTTGTGCTCCCCCAGTCTGTTAACTGGTAGGGCAGTATGAAAAGCAGAAAAGGTCTGGACACTGGAAGAACAAAAGCTTCTCTGTGTTATCAACACTGTGTTCAGCACAAATCCAGACCATAGCCCCATACTAGCTACCATGAAGAAAACTAGCTATCCCAACAAAAAAACAGCATACTGAGATGCCTAATGATTCCCTCTTTTTTTTCTCTTTAAGGTTTCATTCTTTTCACATCAACACTATCCCTTCTGAATCCTTGAGTTGCTGACAATCCCAATCTGAAATCCTAATTTTTATCTTCTATCTATACAAACTTTGTCGCAGCTCTTTCTTTGATGCCCTTTCTCAGCAGTCTGGGGGAAGGTTGCACACTTGTGCTATGTCACAGCTGGACCCTGGACACCCGGTCATGAGGGACATAAAGCCCTTGAGGCAGGACAAGGCTTTTACAGCAAGGGTTACAGACAGAGGTTGCAGAAGATGCAGATCTGAAACCAACAAAGGGTTACCCTCGTGACGGTAGCAGCATCCCCTGCGGCTTTGGCAGGAACATCTACCAATGCACACAGCTCTGCATCCCGCTCTGTCTGGGCAGAGATGTCTGTTTCTGCATCACCGGCAATCTATTAATACCTTAACTACTCCTTGCAATGAATTACACAGCTGGTGAGCGGGAGTGAATGTACAAGTTAGCATTCTTCCTGAGGTGTCATTTCCAAGGTGTTCCTGCCTGCAAGCTTCCAGGCTACAGCTGAATCTCAGGGATAATGAGGAAGTAAGGAAAGCAGAGAAGAAACTCAGTGGTCACAGCACTCATTCCTGAACAACCTGGGATTTTTATAATGTTACGAGTATATTACTAGATATTTGATATTATTACAATTGCTTTTACTTTTGTAACAGAAGTTTCTGATGAATTCTCATTTTAAGAGTAACATCAGCCTTCAATGTTGTCAAATTGGTAAAAATAGCATAAAGGTTTGTATGAGCCTTTTCCACAGGTGTTAGCACTGGACAGGCTTCTCTAAACTTCCCAAGAGCTGAAGAACATCTAAGAATTTATATATCAGTTTTTATTACCTCCCCTCCTTTAACTTGCTGAAATCATCATTGAGATCAGCAAAATGGACAAAAAAAGGGCTTATCTGACTGTTTCATGATTTGTGAAGACCCTGATAGTGAGTCATAAATAGGCTGGATGATTTAATGAGTCAAAACTCCTTACTTGATGAAAAAGATATATTTCCTAATACTCTAAATATGTGAAACATTCAAGGGCTTTATATGTGAGTAGAAAATCCCAAATAGCAGCCTTGGGTTGCGTAGACACAGATCTTATCTATATTTATGCACAGACAAGAGCATGTCATTATATATTTTATAGTATATTGCTAAATCCTACATATTTAATCACACCAGTACAGATGAAAAAACTACAGATGAAACAAAACTTCTCCAGTCACCTTCAACATAGACACAGATGTTTCACTCTAAATCTGTTTGCATCAACAAAAATTATTTCCATTTTGACACAAGAAATAAGCTACTTTAGAATATGTACTGCTTTCTCACTTAAAAAAGCTCTACTTTTAATAAACAAGCATACAAAGTTACATGTGAAACAAGCTCAAAATCCCAAATTTTACTCATTTACTTCTTCTTTCATGCAGAACCAAGGCAATAATATTCTTTGTCCAGCTCAAATTGGAAATATTTTGGCTTATCACTATATAGTAAGCAGACAGCCTAAGTCAGAGTATTTAACAGGTCGAATTATTATATTAATCAGAGCACTGAAAAGATAGGCCAGGTAAAGTATAATTTTAACTATATTTGTTTGTTTACATGACAAGTTCTTTTATGTGCTAAGGAGATTTTTATTTTTTAAAAAAACCTCCCCAGTGTAGGTAATATAATTCTAAAGATAGACAAATCTAAAAATCTATTCTAAAAATAGACTCTTAGTTACACAAAGATCATCTCAAATTAGAAAAAAAAAATCTATTTTTAAAAGGTACAGTGCTTGTTTGCAGGAATTTTTCTTATCACCCATGTCAAGATACCTATTTCTAGAATCTCAAAATAGAAGGAAATGTTGAACAGCCAGAGAACCACAATAAAACAAAAATGTTGAATATATTTGGTCTGTCAGACTGGAATGAGTGAAGAGCCCCACTGCTGTAAGGAAAGGTGTGAGAGGCGTCTCAAAACATCACATTTGGCCACAGATGCTCTCAGGCCCCAAAAACTTCTCCACCCCCATTCATAGGATTCTCCATTCATGGAGGTCTTGATTTGATTTTAATTTGTGGCTTTCTTAGGACCTGTAAGATTTCTAAGCTCTTCCACATGCTTTTTAAAGGAAAAGTACAGATTTTTACTCAAAAGAATATTTTTAGGAAAATATATTCAGCTGATATAAATACACACCTGTATGGCTCTATTGAAGATTGTGAATCCAATGGTTTACATGAGCTAATAAAATACCTTCAATATCAGAAATGTGTTTATAATAAACAAAAGAGAATAAGCTTAATAGTATGACTATAACATATTAAAATATTTCCTTGAATAGCTTTCCTTAAATCTGATGGAAGGTATGTTGACTGGAAAAAGTTATAAACTGTATGTTAAAATGTAAATGTAGACTCGAATCAGTACTGGTAATACCACAGTTCAACCAGTTTCTATAAGATATTGCTGATATCAGGAATGAGTAAAAAGCGTGACATCACCTGTGTGATTTGTTTCTCCTTTTAACTGTTTTTCATAAGTGGGTTAAGGGAATTACCGACTGAGAAACCGAACTAAATCTTTATTATTGTTAAAATTGTTTAACTTCTATTTTAAAAATTATTTGTATTCTTGGAGTCATCCGGTCAGGTGAAGAAAAAAAAACAGAAAAGCATTTAAGTAACCAACTGTCCAGTACAAGCAACAAATGAGGAATAGCAAATAGTCAAAGTGATAGTGTCTCTCCGACCTTAGTGAACCACCTAAAAGCTGAAAATAACTCAGAGAAAGCATTTTTTGAAATAGTTTAAAATAAGAAACCAATTTACAAAGTAATTAAATATAGGCGTATACAGCTAGTGAAAACAGTATCATTATTATAGGAGTGGCTGTGAAACTCACAGAGAGTTAAATGTTGAAATAATTGCTAGAGAGATGGCTTAATGACAAAGAGAGTATCTAAAATGGCTGAAGAAACTCCATCTAGAGTGGAGTTAAAGCAGCCATAAGACAGACTCTCAAGAGATTTTGATTAACAGTCTGGAGTTGTGGAAGCTATTAATAACTAACTGACTTTGATATGTTTGTTTCTTTTAATCTCATTGCCTTTATTTGACACAGGTACAAATCACACAATTAGAAGCCTTGTTCCACTAAGAAATCAGTGTCAAATAACACTGGGCTCATTTATCAAGTCGGAGTCAATAGGCCATGCTGGTTGTTTTAATCATCTTTATCCTCATAAGAGTTAAGGCACAGCACAGTAACTGGTATTTGAAACTAAGAGTACTTGCAGGTTTTTTAAGTAATTTGTAAATAAAGACCGCATGGGAGTATATGCTTTAAAAACCATATATTTAAAAGAAAATAACAAAAAATAAAAAAAAGCTGAGGGTTTTGCATCTGAGCTATTACTTAGCTGNTGGGAATAGGTATATATAAGGAACTCAAAGATCTGTTTCTTTCTAAAAAGATACATAATTTATTTTTCTTCATTATTTTTAGATCTTTGCGATGAATAGGTCAACAAATTTCTTTTCTTCAGATACCATGTGAGAAGTACCTTAGGTCAGAAAAGGAGACTTTTTTTAATTAAAATAACATTGAAATGTCATCACTACAGTTTTCCAGTAGACTGTTAAATGAATAATCCGACTGCCATCTTTTCAGTGTTAAGAGCAATGCGATTCATTTTTGTATATTGGAAAGTAGGTTATTCACACGGCATTTCATCCTGTTGTCACAAAGACAGTGTAAAAGCTTCTGTTGAGATGTAATAGCACAGGACCAGAGCCTAGAATTATGAACCTTTGTGAAATCATGGATTTATCATACATATTGTTAATCCCAGTAATTAGTCATTAGGTCCTGTTCTTAGTAAATAATAAACACAGCAAATATTTTTCTGAATTGTCTATAGAAGAATATAGGAAATAAAAGACAGTTTGACTTTAATCTAAAGTTATGCAGATTATTTACTCTTTTTATCTCATTACATTTCCAAAATGCAATCAAGAGTAAAGCATACAGAGTAAAGCAACAGCAAAGTTAAATGCTCAGTGGATTACAGGAGATTTAATAGGGTATTCTAGATTATTTTAGTTAATTTTTACTATTTTACTTTGCCACATTTTTAAAGACTCTCCTAATTCTTCATGTATTAGTCTGAAAGAATGCCTAACATCATTATACTGTTTTTAGAGACAATAACCAATACCACAATGTAGATGAAATGAAGAAGCTATAAAATTTAAAATAACTTCTGTCCTCTTTGCCACATTTATCAATTGCTTTTGTGTTTTCAATTACAACACTCTTGTTATTGAGTTTACAATTCAGACACTTCCTATTTTTTCTAAATATTTTGAACAGCAATTTAAATATGAGTTTCATAACTCAGCAGCTGTTGATGAATACATAAGCAATCTAGCTTGCTAACTTTCATAAAGATTTGGAGATAAAGTCAAGGAAAGTTGCAACCAAATAGGCTCAGAAGCAACAAAAAAAGATGTTATAGATATGTTGAGGTCCTCTACATCACTGTCAATTGATCTAAGAAGAAAGATTGATTTCAAAATATTAAGACTTCAAAATTCAAAGAATTCCCCAAACATATAAGGTTAATGAAAATTATCATGACTGACAGACACTGATAATGTACTCGTCTTTCTGTACAATTTTTTGGTTCTCAAGAAATAAGAGTCTGTAAAATAAAAACAGAGGGTTTATTATGAAGGTAAAACTGTCATGTTAACAATCAAATAACATGCAACAGGAGCATTAGACAATTCCCGACGGGAAGCTATCTCAGCTTATCAATATAAGGTTGTGGGTTTTTATAGAGAAAGGTAAAGTAAAATTGAACAGAAACAGGAAAAAAAGGCCACAAGAATTCACACCAGAATGAAATAGAAATCTCAAAGAAGATTGAGATTGACAGGTTCTTTTAAGAACCTGGATGTGCTGAGACTAATTGTAGCTCAGCAAAATGCATGATTCCCTCAAAAGTGTATGCCTATTGTCAGAGTAAAAATACTTAATTTGGGTTCTAGCTCTCACCACTTTGGAGGAGGGAAGGAAAAATAACCAGGCTGAAAAGTAATAAATTGCTATTGCTTACAGAGAAAGATTAATTAGAGGTAGAGGCCCTTAAGTAGAATATGAGGACAGAAGGTGTTTCAAAAAATAAATTAAAAAAAAAAAACACAAAAGGTCCAGGTGATTATTAGATCTGAAACATATCACCTTAGAAAGCAGCAGATGGGCTATGGAATTTTTTAATCACAGACTAAAGAAGAACTTGTTGGTTTATTCTGAATCTCACTCTAAAGAAAACTAGAAGAGAGAAAAGTTTCAGGCTTGAAGATCTACAGTCCTTGATAAAATAACAATGAATTCAGTTACAGTGAGTTCACAGCTCTGCTTTCTGAGGTGTATTTATGCCCTAGATTCAGTGGGGAGGAAAATAGCTAGTTGGATGTTCACAGATGTACAGGATTCTTCTGCATTTCCCATATATCCATAACTTTGCTCTGACTTCTGAACTTAAAATCACCATATCCTTTTTTTTAATTAATCTGTGTTTCCTTTTCTTTCTCATAAATTTACATAATGATTGAAAACCTTGTCATGAGTTTGGCAAATTCATCTTCATTTCATGCCATCTTATGTTATGTGCACTAAAATAGAAATTTCTTTCTGTTCCTCTAAATTCTGTATTTTAGGAAGGCATGGATTTTTTAATTGGGTATTGAGTTACTGACCTGGCATTAGTCACACCTAATCTGTCTTTTTTAAGACAGTATTTAGACTTATTTGATTAAAAATTAACATATTTTTCATACAAATTTTTAAAGTGAAGATCATTATTCAAAACACAACGCTATCTATAGACACAGGTTTTTCTTAGTAAACCCTAATAAATACAAGAGGTGATTCAACTGAACTGTCCTTCCACTAGAAACGAATCAAAGCCAATGACTATCAGCTACCTGTCATCAGCCCTTTGTTCCCCCATTGTTTCTGAAGCTGCATTAATACATTTCAGACACAGGATTTTCACATGCTCCACTCTTAAAGTCACAGGAAGCTTTTCTAGCTTGGGTCATCTGCCTCTATCTGGCTGAGGCCACAGGTGAGTGGCAACACTTTAGAAGGATAGGAGGACTTGACATGCTCTGAGTAGCAACACAAAACCAGGCAAGGAGTCTAGGAAACCCTCTATAGCCACCTCAGCCTCCATTTCAAAACAGAGAGCTAGCAAGGGAAGACCATTGTCTGGTGTTTCTGTCAAACAAGATGTCAGTCCCAGATTCCCTTTCTGTGCTTACAGGCACAGTTTATAACCAAAATATTTATTTGGATGTTGGCCATTCCTCTTGCTTAAAAACACAGCAATGAAGGTGAGCCTAATGAAATTTGATTCAGGACCATTTTGCATTTTGCACAGAAAATCCCAAGCAGAAAAAAAAATTAACAATAGTATTTTAAATTTTAGCATGTGGAAATCATGGAGGAAAAACCTCTAACTTTTTAGGGTGCAGCCAGTTATCCCCCAGCCTGCAGGATTTGAGTCCTGTGCTTTCAGGAAACTTTATGATTGAGGACAATGTTACACTACATGTTCTACCACAACAATAATGGTTTTGTGGTCAATCTGTAAAGAGCCATGCAAGGTTTGCCCTACAGACAGTTGTGTTTAGTACTGCACATCACTTGAACACTTTTTGACATGTTTGTGTCTCCAGCCCAGTTAATCCAGATTTCTACTTTTTCTCTTCTGCTTGTACTTAGAATGAAAGCATGATCAATATCATTTAATTACACATACATAAAAATTATTACAAATTGCTTCAAAGATGATTTTCTGGACAAGAGCTTCCTAAGTGGTGCACTGCTTCTCTGACTCTTCAAACCTAAAAAGAAACAGCACCACCAACTCCAACCCTGACAGGAAACAAGAAAATGCCTCCAGCCATTACTCAGGCTTCTACAATCATATCATTTTCACCACACACAGTTTGGATGACAGGAACTTTACTTTCAACAAGCAATGAAGCTTTTGAATCAAAAGTAGATATTCAGCCCATGATCTAAACATACTTTGTATTCTTAAAATTCATGGCACAACTTGCCAAATGAGATATATAGATATAGATATAGATATATAGATATATTATAGAATCCTATATGCACCAAGGAAAAGCTAAACCTAGTGCCAGCTCCACTACTTGCCCTTTCCTAATCATAATGTTCCAAGCTTTGTCCAAGACCCCACTTCCACTTGGTCCACTCTGTGACAACTTCAGTGAGGGAAAAAAATCTTCCCCATTTAAGCATGGCTGCATTTCAAGCAGTCAGGGACAGAGGAATCAAGTTGTAAAGTTGCCATTGAATTTTCTAAGTATCAATTAGTAATATAATAAGATAAAAGTCTGGTCCATCAGCAGAATTTTAACTGTAACACATTAAAAAGTGTTACACATTAAAAAGTCATTTCACTGTAAACACTTTTTAGAAGAACATCACCACGGGACTTTGTTGCATATTGAGGTAAATATTTTGAGAATACAAAATGCTCCTTTTAAGTGAATCAGCACTTGCTAAGGGAGACTGAAGAAAAAAAAAAATCAGCACGTCAACCAAAGCACTCTCTCCAGTTCAGATGAGTTACTCTCACGTTTTCCTTAAGTACAGGTAAAAATAGTAAAGCTGACTCTATTTTCAGTTTCGCTTTCATTTTTTTTCTGGATTATCTTCCTTTGTTTCACTGGTTTTGAAACACAATCGCATGCAATGGGAGGAACTGCTGATCTTAGACAGGACGTGTGATTAGGAGAGATCAGCAAGCATTTGTTGGAAACCCTGCAAAAGACAGAGACCACCTCCACAGCTATGGAAGCCAGCCCAGCTGGCTGCCTGACGCACAGCAGGGAGGACTCAGACCACCACAGCCTCAGGCAGTGTGTGAAGTGCAGGGGGGCAGGGCAGGGGGACACTGAAGTCCCCAAGCACCACAGCCTCTTGACGCATGGGCATCTGCCCACAGCTGTGTTTACTATGCACAATATACTTCAAGCCTCAGAGGAAATAAATATCTCCTTGCATCCAAGTCAAAGGAGTTAACCTTGAAGCAGATCACTGTATTTCACCGACAGCATGATGACATCCAGCGCATTCAGATTATGAGTAGATTTTTTTACACCAGGCCACTCATTGGGTTGCTTTATTTTTATGAGAACAAAAACTGTATCAGACTAAAGAATACATATGGGTTTCTCAACTCTTGGTGTAACTAAATCTTTACACATTGAAAAAGACCATTTCACTGGATGCTCCTTGAAAATATATCAGCAAGCAGTCATCCACACAGCTCCACTGATTTAATTTTTGAAGATCTAGTCCCTACTATTTTCTTTATGAAATAAAAATTATCATGAGGCTCCAGGTGTCTTGCAAATTTGCCAAGTGCTTGTGAAGCTCACAGAACTTTAAACTCCTCTGGATTTCATAGCTTACTAATGTTTGTTTCAGAGGTGAAGAAAAATCGCTTCTATTTTGTTTGGCTTATGCAAGCCTAGTTTTGTTCAATATTAAAAAAAAAAGAAAAAAAAAAAAAAGGAAATATCCAGAAAGTGAATTGTTGTTTGAGAATTTAATATAAACTGGATTAGTTATGGGACTAATAAATATACGTATTTTGTGGCTGTATTGAATTTTAAGTAGATGATTCTAGGTCCTCTGAGAATTATTCTGAAAATACAGAATTATTTGTTAAGATTTATGTCGAGGTTGGAGAGGTTTAGGGTTAAAATGAATTTAGAGATTGATTACGCCAGCCATCATTGTTATGAAACTTTAATCTTGATGGCAGTGCCAGTGAGCCTCATTAAACTGTCTTCCACTGTTTCCAGTGCTTTGTGCTTTTGTTGAATTCCACTCTTACACAGTAACACAGAACTGCGGTAGAAGCTGGCACTGTATTTTAGAAACAGTAAATTTTAGAAGCACAGAGGTATTCAGAAGTTCACCAGAAACACATGTACTACAAGGAACAAAGTCTTTATTTATAATAAGAATACAAAGTTTAACACAGAATATAATGAGCTATAAAGCTTGGTGGTGTGTGAATATGATGATAATTGCCCATGCTTTAAGGAAAATCTTCACCCTGAGCTTGATTTTGGGACTTAGTCCGATATGTGGGAGAGAAGCAGGATAAAGAAAACTTCAGCTTCTCTTTAGTTCAGCAGTGAACCTCCTTCACAGAAGACCCAAGGCTGAAGTACTTTCAACCCTGTGGCTTTGTATTTTTTGAACTGTATTCCTTCTACTTCCACATGCTTTCGAGGTGGTGCTCACACTTTGTGATATCCTGAGCCTACCTGTGGAGATCCAGTACCCTTCTTTGTGTAACAGATGGCTATCACTCTGTCCCATTCAAAATTGCTTCTGCTGTGAAGACGGGGTTTGAAAATGTGCCTTGATACATATGGGAAAAACCACCACACAGTAGCTGCCAGAGATATGCAGAGTGAGAATCTCTTCTCTAGTTGAATTTGAAATTTACCCTTCTAACAGTCATCAGACATACTGGCCCTACATGCAAATTTTCAGATATTCTCTGTGTGTCTAAACAAAAATGAGGCACGAAATTAAAGCAATATCTCTGCCATTACCTGAGAACAGCTGCTACCAGTGTTATGGATCAGCCCTGTTAATCACTTCCACTCCTTGCAAATGATAAATGAATGTTTCTTTGGGTTCTTTTGGCCTTCACATTCTGCATTCTGCTTGGGCTTGGAATGAGATGGTTATTTGTACTGCTGTACAGAGAAAGAGATAGAAATATGGACAATTTACTTATCCCTGGATCCTCAAACCTGTGGTCTGTTCAGAGAATAAAATTGCTGAAATCTTACACAGGTAACCTAGCAGCAGATCTGAATTCTTCATCTCCATCTGTAATCTCTAGTCTTGCATGATGTGCTAAGAGTAAAACAATTGAATTTATGGAGCACGGGCAGGGAAGGCCAGATTTCTGGCCAACATTCAAGGGTACTCTGCAGGCAGCTCCAGTTCCCAAAGCATCAAAGAGCTCCACACTACGTAATACCTTTTAAACATTTTGGTCAAGTAAATGTGGCTTGTCCTTAGCTGTCACATGAAGATCCCTTCTCAAGGTAAGCTGACAAGTAGCATTCTCTAAGTTTTTCTCTGATGAGCAGTGCACACATATGGAGAAGCCACTTGAAATAAATGGTCCTAGTTCTGTAAGAGCTACTCAGAACCAGCAACAGTGATGAAATCTGCTACATTCACAGTCCAAATGAGCAAACCTGGACACACTATATTTCATGAGGAGCCTGAAAACATTTATCTTTTTTCCATAAGGTCTATAATTTTCCCCAGCTTCACATGGAAGTGGGCAGAACATTCAAGTGCTCTACAGTTTCCATCCTGAGTCCCCCATTGTACTGCCATTTGGCTCTTCCAGTTGTAGGAGTTCACAGTTTACCATAAAATCAACGCTTTAAGGCAGAAAACAATGTAAGAGGGGCATGTCTCCTCTCTTTTAGGAGCAATCCAAGATAATTTTCTCAAATTGCCTCTGCTGGACAATGCACTGGATCATTGTATGCATGCATCCAGTTCCTGGTGCAATTAATATGTCCACGTGCACAGAGGATGCAAGGTTGATGTAAAGTAAAAATGGAATATGTGACATAAAATCACCTTATAACAAAACAAAATAAGGCCAGGAATGTTCTGGTTGCCTTTTGCTGTGATAAAAGAAGCACACTGCTCAGATCATGAGGAATGCAGAGTAGAGTTCAGAGTGCTCACAAGCACAGTTAAGCGCCTGATGTTTTCCCACGGTTCAGATACTAGCATTATCAGTTATAAAATAGTCATGAGCTCAGCATTCAGAGGAGTTCAGTAAGAGCATATCTTGAAATACCACATGCAATTTATTTCTTTAAGCCAAGCAGCAGTGTGAAGTGAATTAAAGTAACTACTTTTTAAATCTTTGATTAGGACAACAAAAATGAAAATGCTAAAGCAAAAGAAAGATCTAAGATAAGCTGAAACCCACAACGAAGAATAGTTGAAGCTGATTTAAACTTGAGAAGGAGAGTCCTTCTGGAGCAAAATCCAGCAAGGAGTATGAAGGGCAGAAGGAAGGTTTCTACAGGTCTATCACCAGCAAAAGAAAAACTACAGAAAATGTAAGTTTGATGGTGAATGGGACAGGGACCTTGAAAAAATGGACCAAGGCCAAGATACTCAATGCCTTTTCACCTTGCTCTTCATTAGTAGGACCAGCCTTCAGGAATACAGGCTCCTGAGACCAGTGGAAAAGTCCAAAGAAGGTAGACTTACCCTCAGTGGAAGAGAATAAGCTCCGGGAACACTTAAGTGAACTGGCCATACACAAGCACGTTGGAGCTGATGAGGCGCAGCGTGAGTGCTGAGGGAGCTGACTGATGTCACCGTGAGGCCGTTCTCTACTGTCTTTGAATGGTGATCTAGGCAAGTTCCTGAGGACTAGAAGTAAACAACGTCAATCCTTTTTTCAAGAGCAAAGAGGAAGATCCAAGGATCTACAGGCTGATTGGCTTTACCTCAGCATTTGGGAAATCAGTAAATCAAATAATACTGAAAGCCATTTCCAAACATACAGGGACAGGAAGGTTATTGGGAATAAGCAGCACAGATTTACAAAGGGGAAATCACACCTGACCAAATCATATCCTTTCATGAAGAGGTGATTAACTTGGTAGGTAAGGGAAGAGCAGCAGATATTTTTTATCTTGAGATAGGGCTCGTGACATTGTCTCCCATAATATGTTCATAGAAAATTACAGGAAGTATGGGTTAGATGGGTAGAGAGGGAGGTGGTATAAAAACTGGCTGAACTGCTGGGCTCAGGAGGTTGTGAACAACAGCATGAAGTACAGCTGGAGGCTAGTCACTAGTGGTGTATCAGGGCTCGATAGACATGCACTGATAAACAATCGGACTCAAGTAACCACATATACATGTAAATACTCATAGCAGTGTAAGAAATCCTCATGAGGCTTTACACATTACACTGCTTAACCTTGCTCAGGATTTCCCAGAAAAAGGACCCACTCTGAAAACTAAGTGACACAGCCAAAGGAAACTGGGCCCAAGACAATGTTAATGTGAATTTGCTGGAATTAAGCCATTGACTGATCAGCTAGAATGTAAATGAAGATGAAGTAGAATAATTATTTCTGGTAAATATATGAGACATGATTTAAATTATTTACCTGCATCTTGAGACTGAAATCATTAAGTGCTTAAAATAAAAAGAGGACAATTCTGAATCCATAACCCACACTGAAGTAAAACAATACTTGAATTCTGCCAAGTTACTGACCCGAGATGTTATTTAAGAAAACATGGATTGATCTATTTTTGTGTAACTAACAGTCTCTAATTTAAGAATATTTCAAAAGATGGCTGGAGGGGACAAATCCTACCTTTCCTTGTAGAACAGAGCCTTCCTTCCCTCCCCACTAGCAGCTGTGTTATTTCCTTTATGAAATGAAAGCAGCTGTACACTCCAGAGAATAGAGCCATGAAAGCCTACCAAAGCCTCATGGAAATATTTCTGTTGCCAGTGTCATAATTGCTGAGAGGAAGAAATGCTTTCCCCCTTTTTTTAAGACTGTTATCATCAGAGACACTTTCACATAACAGAATCTTAGTTTCTTGAGAGATTATCTGATCCCCCTTGTATCAACATGATACAATCCTTTCTCTGTGACCTCCAACTCACAGCTACAGTCAGAGCTCATAGCTACAGCTAAATTATTCTAATGTCAAAGTAGCAAATAGTTACTTCACTGAAGGAAAAGGCAGCAGGAGGCATGCTAACCTTAGAAACGAAATATATTTTCTTATCAATGGTTTTCAATTCCTGGTATAATGTTGATAACCTCATTGAAAAGTTGACCTCATTGAAATGTCCAACACGTAAGCTTCACCAGTTCTTTATATGGTCACACCTGGAAAGCCATGTGTAATAGCATTTCAGCCTCCAGCATCCTGTTAAATCTTTTCAGTCCTATCCCACCGTTGCCATCCCTCTTGGACCTTCCCATCTGCCTTGTCACAGGGTGACTTGGGCTTTGACCCAGAGATGAGAAGGTGGCACTGCCCCAGCTGGTGCTTAATTGCTGGTTGGGATCAAACCCTGACACACACCAATTCTTGGAATGGGTTATTTCAGTTTTTAAGAGTGAGATTGTGGAACAACTGCAAAATCATAGGGCTGTTTTGGGGGGGCTTTTCAAGAAACACATATTGTGGTCACAACTAGTGAACAAAATATTTAATACTTTTACATTTTTAGTGCAGCTTGATGATTTTGACTGATTTATATGTTAAGGGGTTGCTGATAGCTATTTTCACAGTATTTATTGTATTTTTAAGTATTTGTTTGTTTATAAAGGTGCTTCTTACTTTACACTTCCAGAGAAATAAGTGTATTGAAGATTAATATTGTGCATCATCTTATATTATAAAACTACAAATTATTCAAGAAGCTGATTCTATCACCAACATTTCTTTCACTATTAGATTTCATCCAGCTGTCAACACATTTGCAATCTTTTCTTCCTCCTTATATTCCACTTTCATGGTGCTCCACACACTTATGCCATGTGAACTGCAGCAATAACCTCCTTCCTTTGCATCTTAATAGAGAAATAAATGCAAAGCATAAAAAGGCAGTTTTGAGGTCTAGCCTAGCACAGACAATTTAATCAACATCATGGATTAGCATTTTCTAGTTGCTAGGAAATGCCACCTTGGAACATCTGACAGGCAGATCAGGCAGATGCACATAGGCTTCTCTTCATGACAGGAGAGGTTAATTTGATTCCAACCACTTGCCAATAAAAGGTGAATCTATTTGTTGCTGGCCAGCAACAGCAGCACGACTTCTCTCGTGGTATTTCTTCTCAGAAATGCAGGGCTTTATTTTCATGAATTGTGTATTAAATGTATGTATTACTTTGTATCCAAAATGCATAGTTGCTATCTCTAACATTAAGAGAAAGGCACTCTCAGACTGTATCACCATTAATCTGTTTGCCAGAGGTAATAACCTTTCTACACCTACATGCACTGATCAGCTTTCACTGTTATTTAATTAAAATGAAATTTTTTAGAATGCTTTAAAAATAGTCACCAGATCAGTCTGGGTGCATTTTCCTGTTAAATTGTATTTAATAATTGTTAGTCTATTACAAAGCTGCTTTAGAATATATCTTTCCTCTTATTAGAGTATTAAAGAAAATAAAGTTTGAGGCTTTTGAGAAATGAAACCCTGTCTAGGACCATCTAATGAATTTACTTGAGGCAATAAAACTTCCCAAGAAATTAATAATCTTATTTTTAAAAAATGAGTCTAGGTGATATTAAATCAAGAACTGATGCAATAAAGTCACTTGCTGTACTTTCTCTAGGGAAAAACTGTATATAACCCGTGTGAGAAATATTCTAAGAGGTGCCTAGATATGTACTGAATAGGTTTACTGAAATCCAAAAAAATTGCAATGCTTTCCTACTCAAAACAATCTAGTCATTGAGAGACAGCACCAAAAACATGTCAGAAAAAAATAATTTAAATGCATGAAGTAAATTGTTCAGAACTCAAGCTAATAGGCTGCCTAGGAAAAACAGTGTATTTCAGACCTAAAGGATAAAATGCAGATTCACAAATGTCAGATGGCAAAGATTTATTAGTAGGATGATTGGATTTTGTCTTTGTACATCTCTGTTTTACAAACGAGGGATGACCTATAAATAATGTCCTTTGGCTGTGCTTTTATGTCCTTTTCATGGTTTAATTATACCAGTTGTCCTTTACCAATTACACATTAGTACCAAAACACTGCTTTCTCCTAAACACGAAGTGCAATGTCACAAGTATGACATTGGATGAAAAAAAAACCAACTTAAACCTCAGTTCTCTTTTGCAAATGAATTAAAACTCAGAAGCAAGCAGGGGCCAGTGCTGGAGTTAGTCAACACCTTTGACTGTTGACTTTAATAAATGCTGATTTTGCCCATTAGTTGAATATTTTTTCAGTGTCTGAGGGGAAAATACCAGGTTTTGTTTCCATTGCAAAGAAAGAAACAGAAAATAAGTTAGGGAGCAAGAGAAAGTGAGAGAGGAAGGGAGAGGGTGAGGAAGAAAGCAGCTGAAATGGACTTCTGGTGGCATCTAAAGTATCCTCCTGCTGAGACCAGAGCCAACTGCAGATTCAGAGCAGGTTCCCCATGATCCAGTCCTGCTGAGTTTTGACTATCTATCTCCAGTGCTCTGGAACCCACAGCTTGGCACCAGCCAAAGTGCTCAACCACTCTTAACTACCACCAGAGAGAAGGATCCTGTGGCTCCTCAAATAGAGAGACTATATGTAGGATGAATGTGAGTTTCTCTAAATGTCCCATCCAATCTGACATCTTCAGGTGTCAGAACATGCACCAGTGCTCCCATGCATTCACAGCAGCCTGTACACCGTGGTAAAAGCAGATGCAAGTGCCAGGAATTGCCTTGGAAAAGGTTAGATATTAGTTTAGAGGTAATAAAGAATAGAATAAAGGAAGTTAGATTTAAGGGGGAAATTAGAACATTTCCAAAGTAAAACAATGGGGCAGGGTTTATGCCAGTATCTAAGAAGAAGAGCACAGCCTAATTCAGCACCTGCTGATTCACTGGCAGAGGCAAATGGAGCTCATTTGGCTGTAATGATCACACCATCTCCGGTCTTGGGACTTCTTTTAACTTGGAGCTTAATTTTAAAGCATCAGTTAGCCAGGGTTCATGACCAAAATCCTGTCAAACTACAAGAACATGATCTTCAACCAATATAGCCTGGTTATATATAATTATATGGTTATATAATTCCACTGAGGGTAGAGAACAGGTGAGGAACAAAAATTAAAAATGACCTGATGGAGATTGTCAAAACCCAGTGATGGGTTTCAACATTTTCAAAAATGAATCTTTGCCTATTCCATTAACAAAAAGTGACACAAGCCTAAAAGGCTCTGGAAGAACACAGCACTTTGAACCTGCTGGCCTGCCTCATTCAGAAAAGATTATTATATAGGAGACTGTAGAGATTTTTTCATAGAATCACAGAACATGCCAAGTTGGAAGGGACCCACAAGGATCATCGAATCCAACCCTTAGCCCTGCTCAGGACCATTCCTTAGAGTCACACCATGTGCCTGAGAGTATCATCCAAACACTTCCCGAACTCAGGCTTGGTTCTGTGACCACTTCCCTGGGGAGCCTGTTCCAGCATCCAGCCACCCTCTGGGTGAAGAAACTTGTGTCAGTTTGTTCTGTCCAGGATAGTTGCTCTACAGGGACGAAAAGTGTGTGATATGAGGAGAGGCTGAGGGAGCTGGGCTTGTTTAGTCTGGAGAAGAGGAGGCTCAGGGGAGACCTCATCACTCTCTGCAACTCCCTGAAAGGAGGTTGTAGCCAGGTGGGGATTGGTTTCTTCTCCCAGCTATCAGTAAGACAAGAGGGTATGGTGTTAGGCTGTGCCAGGGGAGGTTTAGGTTAGATATTAGGAAGGAATTCTTTACAGAGAGGGTAATCAGGCATTGGAACGGGCTGCCCAGGGAAGTGGTGGATTCTCATTCCCTGGACGTTTTTAAGATGAGACTGGATGTGGCACTTAGTGCCATGGTCTAGTAACTGCAGCGGTAGTGGATCAAGGGTTGGACTTGATGATCTCAGAGATCCTTTCCAACCCAGTTGATTCTATGATTCTATGATTCTATGATTCTATGAATTAGTTTTTCCATTCAAGGAAATTTTCATTTTATCTTCTAGTGTGACAACCTGATTCAAGAGGTTTGGAAAAAATATATTAATATAAAAACATATTAATTTTGCACATATTCCCAAGGAATGTCTGATTTCTGGTTCTGTAAAATAGTTTCTTGCTGTCCATCAACCTAGCAAAGTCTTTCTGAACCTATTAAAGCAGGTGCTGAATGGGCATCCTGAATATCTATCATAAATAATTAAAGCAAATTTTTAATACAGGTTCTCTAGCATTAATCATTTGCACTTCCAATCTATTTATCTGAAAATTTATTCCTAAAGTAATCATCTGCCCTAAATCAACACTCTCCTCAGCAGATGTCACAAAAGCCTAATGATCATATTAAGCAGCAGAGATATGCTAACACAAGAGGGAGTAGGTCAAATAATAACAGAGAAGTAGTGCCCTGCTTTCCTGCCAGTCCTATGGACACTTGGAAAATCCAAATTTAATGTTAAAAACAATGATTATTTTTTAATCTGCAAAGCATAACTGTACAAGATTTAAAAGAGTAAACAGAGGTGATGAAACAAAGACAAAACATAAACCAAAAGTTACTTTCAAAACAAAGTATATGGAAGGCAAATAGAATGCCTTTGCCCTATGCATGTGGCCTGGAAATAAACCAAGAAGTGAGCAACATAGAGCCTTTGTTTTCTGCTGTATTTTCAGAAAACAGAATGGTTTTATGAACACAAAGACAGATTAAAAGTTAATAAACCTGTAAAACAGTAAAGTTTTTATACAATTCTTATAGTAGCAAGGAAGAAAATTTTAGCAACCTACCTGTCAGGAAAAAAAAATCAAATTAGGTCCAAAGAGTAGGATGAGAGGATGAACACTGAGGCATTTACTAAACATCAGCTAGAAATGGATTACTTGAGGTTACAGTGAGAAAAAGAAATGCTGGAATGAGAAAAGCTCAAAGAGAAAAGCTGGAATGCAATCAGCTAAACTTTAAATGTATGTATGTATGGCCAGTCTTCGTGGATGAAGATTTGGGAAAGGTCATTACCCTTCAAGCCTGCGCAGTGGATTTTTTAGGTGAGACACAGTGTGTGCTGAACTGAGCCCACCCTTTAATCCTAAGGCTCATCTGCCCGGGCCGAGCAAGCTTGGACAGTGGCAGTGAGGTCCTTAGAACATAGGTTTGTTTAGAGTGACCTTCTCTTAGATGGATGGCCTTACAGGGCTGATGAGCTCCATCTGCCCGGGGGAGTTTCCCTGACCAGGATCTGAACCCAGGTCGCAGTGGTGAGAGTACTGCATCCTAACCACTAGACCACCAGGGGTCCCCAAACTTTAAATGAGGCACTAAAAAAACATTTATGCTGGATATGTGTGGATGCAAGGCAGAGGTCAAGCAAAATCTGAAAGAACTGAATGTCTACCAAGGGATGGAAAATATGTCATAGAAAGAGTTAGCAAAAATAAAAAAGCAAACTATAGAAAATCAAGGGCAAGGGGGGAGAGGGGACAGGGGAGGTGACAATACAAATTCCAGCAATGAAAATTTGGTAGCAATGTTTAAACTTCCTTGTAAAGACAAACCACCTGATAAAATAGTGAACAATAAAATAAAGCAAGAATTCTTCTTTTCATATCTTCTTGGGGTAAAGGGTATCAATATCAGATATACCTACCTTTCCAAGAGGCACTGATAGTTTAGTTCACTTGATCAACACTCAACATATTGATGTGGTTTGGTTAGCTGATGGCAGTTCTTATTCACTGGTGTGGGAGCAGTGGGTCTACAGTCACTGGGGTATGGTGATGCTCTTGTTATGTCAGTGTGTCTGCAATGCCAGGCCCTGGTGAAAGTCTCATAACATTGTTTGCAGACCAAAGCTCTGTGCAGAGTTTCTAAGGTGTTAATGGCACCCCATGTCCTGGTTTTCTCTAGGATAGAGTTAATTTTCTTCCTAATGTCTAGTACAGTGGTGTACGTAAAACACAGGGGGGTTTGATTAATATGAAAATAATGTTGATAACGCAATAATATTTTAGTTGTTACCACGTAGTGCTTACTCTGTCGAGGGCTTTTCAGACTTCTCCCTTCATCTTCTCCTTCTCCAGGGTAATTACCATACCTCTTGAGATTTTTTTAATATCCTTGGGATATACAAATCAATTTGTTCCTATTACTATGTCCTCTGAATGTGTTCCAGGTCTTGTTTTTTAAGAATACCACAAGAGGTCTGTCCCAGGGTTGGATAGCTATGAGTAATAGGGTGTGTGTGGAATAGCATAGGACAGTGGACACATCCCTGGGCACATCCCATTGGGAGCTCATCCCTGAACAAGTGCAGAATCCAAAATAAACTGGCGAAAAAAAAAATTGGAATAAGTATTCTGTCACTCTGGTAGATTTGGGAGATGCAAAAAGATTTCAGCCATTGTCCAGGTGAGCACATTATCACCTGGCTGCTCTGATGCTGGGACAACAGGCCTAATAGCTTGGAATTAGAATCTGGGGAAGTCAAGCAGCTGGAATCCCTTTCTAGAGAAGTGAGCACTGACAAGTAAATTGGAAAAGGGACACAAGTCTTCAGCCTCTGGATATGATTCCTGCCTAGTGCGAAAGAAAAGTATCCTTTCAAAGAAGTTGTTACATGTCACCCAGGTAAGTGGACCACAATAGAGAGAGGTGTGTAAGATCAAAGTCATCATATCCCAATGGAGGTGATCAACAAAACAGTTATGCCTCTGCCAATTAGTAAAAGGGAAACACAAACTTTCTTAGGCATTATGGGTTTTTGGAGAATGCACATTCCAAACTACAGTCTGATTGTAAGCCCTCTCTATCAAAAGAATGATTTTAAATGGGGTCCTGAGCAATGACAAGCCTATGAACAAATCAAACAGGAGATAGTTTGTGCACTAGCCCTCAGGCCACTCTGGGGAGGGCAAAATGCAAAACACATGCTCTACACAGCAGCTGGGGAGAATGGTCCTACCTGACAACTCTCTCAGAAAACACCAGAGGAGAGTGAAGACTGATGCCTGGTTTTTGGAATCAGGGATAAAGAGGACCTGAGGCAACCTATCCTCCAACTGCAAAAGAGATACTGGCAGCTTACAAAACAGTTTGAGCTGCTTCAGAAGCTGTCAGTACTGAAGCACAGCTCCTCCTGGCAACACAGATGCCAGTGCTGGGCTGGGTGTTCGAAGGAAGAGTC